>NC_142465.1:94112857-94420952 GCF_049115385.1 Moschus berezovskii
TTCAGGTATTTTAATTCATGTGATATATGGTTTCCAAAAAACATGCACCAAATATATGTAAAGACAAAAATGTATAATAGGTACCAAATGAAGACATTCTTAAGATTTTATTTACCAGGGGAAAAAAATAATGAGGATAAAGAAGCATCTAAGTTATTTTATCTGACAATTTTAAACTAGGAATAGTAGGAGGGGATATATATGTGTGTGTGTATATACATATATATATTTATATAGTTATATATGTATATAGTTAGGGAAGAGCCAGGTAGAGCTAGTGGTAAAGAACATTCCTCCCAATGCAGGAGATGTAGAAATGTATCTTACATCTTCGATCCCTGGGTTGGGAAGATCCCCTGGAGAAGGAAATGGCACTCCAGTATTTTTACCTGGAGAATCCCATGGACAGATAGAGCCTGGCAAGCTACTGTTCATAGGGTCACAAATTTTTGAACACGACTGAAGCAACTTAGCATGCATATATATATAGCTATGATTTGCACTGTTGCGTGGTAAAAACCAATACAACATTGTAAAGCAATTATCTTTCAATTAAAAAATAAATAAAAAATAAAAGTATAAATGGTAAATTAGGTAAAAGAGAAATGATAAAAGCAGCAATGGAAAATCACATTAGTCAACTGTTTTCTGCTATTTATTGCCTCCCCCAAATGAACCAGACTCAAATGTATTCTTCCGTCCTCTTTAAGTGGAGCTCTTTAAATACACGGAATAAGTCATCACTGAAAAATATTTTAATGGGAAGCAAGTGTCAATGTCAACCTGGTTTAAATAACAAGGAAAATAAACGTTGATTCACTTTCTAAATCAAGGAGGTGCTAGAAAAAGCCAACAGAAGTCCTAAGATAATGAATAGATTTCATTTTGATTGATATTTATAAAATATTATTTTTCTGATTGAAACAATTTTCCTAGGCATATTTACATTTTTAGATTGGGTTAAGAAATACTGTAATTAGTTGTGGAGATGAATACTTAAGTTTTTAATCATTAAATAATAGAACTGACCCTATAGACTATAGCCTGCCAGGCTCCTCTGTCCACAGGATTCTCTAGGCAAGAATACTGGAGTGGATTGCCATTTCCTCCTCCAGGGCATCTTTCCTACCCAAGGATCAAACCCACATCTCTTAATATCTCCTGCACTGGGAAGTAGGTTCTTTACTATTAGCACCACCTGGGAAGCCACAATAGAATCTTGAGACCAATAAGACTTAGAAAAAGAAAAATAATACAGATATATATAGGAAGGACTACAAGATACATGTAACCCAAGTAAGATATGATTCAGGGATCTATTTCTAAGTCAATTCCTGTCACAGAAACTGATTTTTCAAGTAAATGAATGAGATAAGTGATGGGCGTCTACCAGGAACATCATGGTCTCTGGAGCATAGGTGCTGCAAGCTGACGTCTTCCTCAGAGCCTCTCTGGGGCCCTCGGTCTCATCTTCATTCTGTACAATATCACTGCTATCACTGTTGTTATTGGTTTCATAATCAGAGGTAACTTGAGTGATGTCATCTGCAATTAAAAGGCAATAGCTTATTATGAAACTTGCAATGAAAAAAGGAGTCCCATTTAAGCAAATAGTCCTAAAACACACAGTACAGATATCATAATTAGGAAAATGCCACTTTCCTGAGCTTACACACCAAGAACATAGGCTCACAGTGTGGGCGAAAGCACACATTTTTGTTGTTGTTCAGTTGCTAAGTCATGTCCAACTATTTGTGACCCCATGGCTTGCAGCACCCCAGGCTTCCCTGTCCTTACTATTTCCCAGAGTCTGAGCAAACACATTCTTTTTAACCCAATAAAATAGATGGAATTATTATCTGTGATTTATATGACATTCAATAATCCCTCAATAATAATGCTCAGGTCAGTAGTTGATACCTCTTTGTGATCCCATGGATTGTAGCCTGCCAGCCTCCTTTGTCCATGGAATTCTCCAGGCAAGAATACTGGAGTGAGTTACTGTTTCCTTCTCCAGGAGATCCTCCTGATCCAGGAATCTAACCCAGGTCTCTTGCATTGCAGGCAGATTCTTTACCATCTGAGTCACCAGGGATGCTAATCCCCAAATCCTACTTTATCTCTCCCTTACAGGCTTTCCTCTTTGGTAACCATAAGTTTATCTTCTATGTCTGTGAGTCTACTTCTGTTTTGTAGATAAGTTCACAGGTATCATATAAACTCCTATGATTTTATATTTCTTTTTCTTTTATGCATGCTCCAACACACTAAACTACCAAGTAGCTAACTAGAACCATAACTCTGGAAATGTCACATGGGCAAGAGAATTTGAGGTGATACCCAAGAACAAAGCAACCTGTAGAATATAGAAGACACAGCATGTGCTAAAGAGCATGGCAGGTCCTTGTATCCAATCTTGGTCCCTAGAGATCTGTGCTTCCTTCCTTCCTTACCCATCTCCACTGTCTTTTATTGCAGTTAGCACTAAACTGTACTAATCAGAAAATACATCAGGTAATGTCAAGCAAGAGTCTGAAGAACGTGCTTCTGGGGTAAAAACCTCAAGAAACTTCTTGTAGCTGAATAAAACACCTGACTGAAATTTATGGGATGCTTGCTACGTGGCAGATACCACAAAAAGCACTTTATTTGTACAAATATGCTGAATCCTCTCAACAACCCTACGAGGTAGGTATTATTGCATTGAAAGTGAATGTGAACTCGCTCAGTCGTGTCCAACACTTTGCGACCTCATGGACTGTAACCCACCAGGTTCCTCTGTCCATGGGATTTTGAAGGCAAGAATACTGGAGTGGGTTGCCATTTCCTTCTCCAGGGGATTTTCCCTACCCAGGGATCAAACCCGGGTCTCCAGCATTGCAGACATTTTACCGTCTGAGCCACCAGGAAATCTGCTTTACTATTACACTCACTTTGCAGACAGGAAACTGAGGCGCAGAAAGGCTTAAATTGCCCAAGAACCCACAGCTGGTAAATCCTACCACCAGAAATGAACTCAGAAAATCTGAGTTCCTATATTCTACCTCTGATGAAATCTAGCTTTTTTTAAAAAATGGTTATTGCTTTCCATGGCCTATGAAATCTTCACCTTTCCCTAAGTCACAAAGATATCTTCCTGCGTTCTCTTTCAGAAGTTTTACTGTTTTAGCTTTTAGCATTGGGTCTGTGTGCCATCTCAGGATAAAGTTTCATAAGATGTGAAGTAAGGGGTGAGATTCATTTTTTCCAGCTCCATTTGCTTGGAAAAGTGGATCTTGGTTGAAAGTTCAACAACTGAATAGGCGTGGGTCTAATGTGGGACTTTCTACTCAATTCCATATGATTCTATTTGATAATCTTTACGCCAGCACCACACTTTCCTCATTCTGGTGGTTTAAGTATTGAAGGAAATTTTGTTCTTTTTTTCCAAAGCTGCTTGAATGGGTTTGTCATATGTCTTCATATTGCTGGTGAAAAACGGCTTTTATTACGGAGCCTACTCTGATCAGGAGTATCCTGTTGCACATTTTCAAGGACCCATCTTTCTTTTATCTTTCTCATGCAACTGCTAATATGTTAGAATCAGACACAGTAATCATGAAAAATGTAATTGATAAGTTTCAATCCCAGAATTTGTAGAAAAATGAAGAAGCACGCTCAAAGGCCATATAGCTCTGCAGGAGACCACAGGTGATAAGGAAACACTCCCTATTCTATCAGCCTCAGTAAAGTGAGAGAAGATTAGGGACATAGAGAAGAGAATATTCTGAGTCTTCAGTGTACCGTATCATATAGTGGCCACACAGAGAACCCTCCTTTTCATTTCACCTTGCCCACATCCCTGGACCTTTGTCCACTGCCATAGCACATCATTCTCATAGGCCAATAATCAATATTTATTGAGTATTAAAAAATGCTGGAGCAGATAATTAAGAACCATTCTTAGCTCACTCTATCATCATAAAGTCTAAAGTTCATATGTGTGTGTGTGTGCGCACATGTGCGTTCAGTTGTGTCTGACTCTTTGCAATCGCATGGACTATAGCCTGCCAGGCTCCTCTGTCCATGGAATTTTCCAGGCAAGCATACTGGAGTGGGTTGCCATTTGGTACTCCCAGGGGATCTTCCTGACCCAGCGATTGACCCTTGGTCTCTTGGGTCTCCTGCATTGGCAGGCAGATTCTTTACCAGTAGCGCCACCTGGTTTCCTACCTTGTGAACTTGCAGCAATAACAAAAGCAAGTCCCTAGGGTTACACCAATAAAAATAAAATAATAATTATTATGATAATTATGGCAGCAAACACTTATTCCTTACACTGACCCAGATACTGTAATAAAAGGTTTATGTACTTTAGTAATTTAACTATCTATAATCCTGTTCCAGTAGGACCCTTATTATCTCTATTCTACTGATGAAGGAAGTAAGACTCAGAGATTATAGATGAGTTGGAAGAAGAATCAGGATATAAATCAAGTTGCAATGCCTATTTTTCTAAGCCTCTGTAATACTGCCTCAAGAAAAACTATGGTTTTTACCTCCCAAGCTCACTGTAATCTAAGCAGGGTCAATTCTCAGGCTCTGCGAAGGAGATCCCCAGAGTGTACCCTAAAATAGATGATCCTCCAATGTCCAAGATAAAATAGCATGTCTATAGTGCTCTATACATTTATAGAAAATGGTGTCTCATTTAAAGATATATTCATTTGTGTATAGACACAATAAACACTTTGGATAGCTTTGCATCAAGACATAACCCATGACTAACTCTAGGTAGTAGGACTATGGATGATTTTTATCTCCTTCATTGTCTTTCTAAACTTGCAATCTAAAAAAAATCAGAAACATATGTTACCTTTTTCTGATCAGAAAAAAAAAAAAAGAAAAAAATCTAGCAGAGCAATTTCCATTTTGAGGAACAGACTCCAAAGAAGAATTACCTGTTCTGCTTGGTGTCCGAATGGCTGCCCCGCTTCTTTCCAGGGGCCCGTCGGCAGAAGTCCCCTGGGAATATGGTCTGCCACAGCTGAGAAATAATGGAAGAGCTAAAAGTAGGTCCTTTCTTTTCAGAAAATTGTAGGCACACACCATGTATGTATACATTAAGATAAATAACAATCACATATTCTGGCACTCTACTTATTTCTTTGATGGAAAAATATCATTTTGTCTTATACATGGACGTTGATATGTGGGATACTGTTTTGGGCAGTGGTAAGGAAAGCATATTAAAAAGCAGAGACATTACTTTGCCAACAAAGGTCCGTCTAGTCAAGGCTATGGTTTTTCCAGTAGTCATGTATGGATGTGAGAGTTGGACTATGAAGAAAGCTGAACACCAAAGAATTGATGCTTTTGAACTGTGGTGTTGGAGAAAACTCTTGAGAGTCCCTTGGACTACAAGGAAATCCAACCAGTCCATCTTAAAGGAGATCAGTCCTGGGTGTTCACTGGAAAGACTGATGTTGAAGCTGAAACTCCAATACTTCGGCCACCTGATGTGGAGAGCTGTCTCATTTGAAAAGACTCTGATGCTGGGAGGGATTGGGGGCAGGAGGAGATGGGGACGACAGAGAATGAGATGGTTGGATGGCATCACTGACACAATGGACATGGGTTTAGGTGGACTCCAGGAGTTGGTGATGGACAGGGAGGCCTGGAGTGCTGTGGTTCATGGGGTCGCAAAGAGTTGGACAATACTGAGCGACTGAACTGAAGGAAAGCATAATCAATACAAAGGATCAGACACTCTGTTCAACTCTCATGCTCTTCCACAATCAAAATCATATTTAAGATGAAATGAAACTGTTGGTAACTTTCTCTCACATTATTTAGAGAATCCTGGGATAGTCAGCTACATACTTATAGCAGCGATTTTGGAAGTACCCATGTGTATTTGGTCAAAAATATCTTTCCCAGTGGAATCACTTTGTGTCTGCTAAAAAGCTTCATGATTAGATTTATTTCTGTGTTTTATGTCCAAAAAGTCCTTTAAAAAATGATTGCAAACATGAAAATAAAAAACCAGTAGATTATTTTTATTTTTTGCCATCAGTTCAGTTCAGTTCAGTCACTCAGTTGTGTCCAACTCTTTCCAATCCCATGAATCACAGCACGCCAGGCCTCCCTGTCCATCACCAAATCCCAGAGTTCACTCAAACTCATGTCCATCGAGTAGGTGATGCCATCCAGCCATCTCATTCTCTGTCGTCCCCTTCTCCTCCCACCCCCAATCCCTCCCAGCATCAGAGTCTTTTCCAGTGAGTCAACTTGTCGCATGGGGTGGCCAAAGTATTGGAGTTTCAGCTTTAGCATCAAATTTAATTATTTGTTTTCAGATGGATCAGTTCACCTGTTAAGGCCCTATGGAAATGAATAAAGGATACATATATTTTGACAAACAGTGGATGTAAACCTGAACACACAGGACACAAGTTGAGAAAAACAGATCAAGGGAGTATACTGTGGGTAAAGGAGAAAAAGGGCTTCCCTGTGGGCTCAGTGGTAAATAATCCGTTTGCCAATGCAGATGTGGGTTCAGTCTCTGGGTTGAGAGGATGCCCTGGAGAAGGAAATGGCTACCCACACCAGTATTCTTGCCTGGAGAATTCCATGGACAGAGGAGCCTCGAAGACTATAATCCATAGGGTTGCAAAGAGTCGAATATCAACATGGAGAAAAATGAAGGTCCTTGAGAGGTGGGCAGGGTTCTTTAACAGAGGAAATTGGAGAATGCAGGCTACTTTTGCTTTCTCAACAGTTTTGACTGTTTAATAAATTACAAAGTAATCCCACAAATGGTCTGGCAAGTTTCTTCTCTCACTTATCTTGTTTAGAGACTTGATTAGGTTTTAATTGTGTATTTTGTTTCTGGGCTCTTTCATTCTGTCTAATATTATTCATACAAAGGGTCTTAGAGAACTTTTATTTATTTGCTATTTAGTCACAAATTACTCATTCTAAATGGAAAAGAGAAGAATCATAGCTTATAATTTAATATATTAAATATCTAATCACTTTTTCCCCTTGAATTGTGTTTATATGTGTAGTAGAGATAAGCATTTTCCAGTTAGAGTGTTTTCATCCAAAGCAAATTTATTTTTCAAGCCTTGAATGTCAGTGGAAAGCATCACATACAAAATATTTCTAATTATGAAATCCTATCAGTCTGATTTAGGGACTCAAAAGAAAATGACAGAAATGAAGGAAAAAGCCCATAGATGTAAATGATGGGTTTATGTTCTGGGATGAAACATGGTAAAAGTAGTTTACTAGTTTGAAGATTTTTCTTTGCAAGATAATACTTGAAAGGAACGTTTAAATTAGGAGTTCAAATAGACTACCTCTCCTGCCAGAAAAACAGCTTGTTGCATAGACGTTACAGCAGCCAAGAGACACGGATTCAACGCCAAGCCCTTCAAGTTCAGCAGGGAAAACCACAATAATTAGTCGTGTGTTTCTGGGGCTCTCTGTGCCTACATGGGTGGCTGCCTTGAAGGCAATAATAAAACATGGTTTGAATTATAGATGTATAAAGCCCCAGCAAATAAAACACGCACTACTGGATTTATAAACAGTACTGAACAAGTAGGCAGTGAAATTCCCTTGTTTTTCTCCAAAACCTCTTTTATAAAAATCCCATTACATTCTTTCTGCTAAGAATACAAAAAAAGAAAAAAAAAAATAGACTGTGGTGAGCAAAGCTATGGGAGTGGTATAATACATCTTTTCTGAACCCCTCGGTTCTTTCTATAGGCAACTGATTTCTCACAAGTCTGAAGCTCACAGTGGGAGTGTCTCCCTAGAAACACTGCAAGCAGATGTTATTGAGCCTGGTGACTCCCTTGGGTTTCATCTGGGCCCAGGACGCACACCACAATAAAGTGTTTCTTCAGGGTGTTCCCCCAGACACTAGCTCCATGGGCAATTATTGGGTGTTAACCTAAAGAAATGGGTTCTGTGGTCCAATAAAGTCAGGAGATGCCAGAGGAAACAAAAGTCAAGGCGTTTTCTTTTTGCAGGACTTCTCAGAGCTTCCAATAAAGTGATGCGTGTTGTAAACTGCTAAAAGGAAAATACGATAGGCCTATTTCACCACAGAAGAAGATGGGATTAACATCCCAAGGGAATGATTCTATTGAAAATGGTGTTATGCAGAGAGCAGCAGAGTAAGTTTTGGATGGTGGAATAACTTTTCACTCCGGTTCTAACCAAACACAAATTATCTTCCCTTTGAAAGTATGTGTAAAGAGAAAAGAAGCAAAAATAAAGATTATAAAAATAATTATTTAACACAGAATTTATAAACAAAGGGTCGGAAAATGAAATTTGTGATGCTTAAATTTGAATTCACTGGTCAAATCTGGGTCTGTGACTCAGTATTTGACATAAGAAGACCAACATGTAACTAATCAAATAGTTATCATCATTCATCTTAGGGGGGAAATAACATTTTATTCAAGGCACCCTCATACTTAATTTTAAAACACTCAACTCTTTTCTACTTAAAAAAATTGCAATGCTTTAAAGTAGTTATTCAAGATGACGCTATTACTGAAGAACAATAATATGTTAATTGGTAGAGAAGGTACTCCTTTTTTAGTGACAATATAGACATAATAATTAATCTTACCATGTTAGGTCCTTTTTTCTTATCCCCTATAAGAGACAACACTTTGTCTCCCTTTTTAAACATGACAGAGCAGCACAAGCAATTGCTTCATTGTATTCAGAGCTCCATTTGAGAACAGTCAAAATGTGCCACACGTTATCTGCACATTGTTAAAGTATCACAGTGTGAAATGCAAACTTAAAAAAACAGTACCTTTAAAATCGGTATAAAATTCTCCCTGGAGAACAAGTAAAAAAAATCCCAACAAAATACCAAATTATACTGAATGACTCAATGCTGCTGCTGCTAAGTCACTTCAGTCGTGTCCGACTCTGTGTGACCCCATAGACGGCAGCCCACCAGGCTCCCCCATCCCTGGGATTCTCCAGGCAAGAACACTGGAGTGGGTTGCCATTTCCTTCTCCAATGTGTGAAAGTGAAAAGTGAAAGTGAAGTCGCTCAGTCATGGCCGACCCTTAGCGACCCCAGGGACTGCAGCCTACCAGGCTCCTCCATCCATGGGATTTTCTAGGCAACAGTACTGGGGTGGCTTGCCATTGCCTTCTCCAGAATGACTCAATAGGAGTTTTTAATTAGATGTTTTATGCATTCTCTATCAGTAAGCAGATAAAATATACAACTAATTATTTTATATCAGCACCAAAGACATGTATGGAACATAAGGTCTCTAAAATTCCTGTTAATGGAGAAGCACTGAAAAATTGTTTCTATTCCAGCCTGTTCAACACAGACCATACTATCTTGTACTTTCTTGTCAACTACTTAGGCAACCTACACAAAGCTATGTGGGCTGGTGGTGAGAGTTCCTGAGAGGAAAATCAGTGTTAGTTTCATTATTACTTAGAGTCCAAAGAACAACATAAAATTCCTTACCTGCTGCATATAACGGGTGGATTCAGAATCTGAGGAGAAAGATCAGGGGCACTCTGTGTGTAAGTTAAGGCCCGGTGAGAACTTAGGCCTGATTTGGCAGTTGCGTCGGAAGACTCTGGAAACTGCACTGCGGAGACTTTGCTGACTGGGCTGCTGGCAGGGGTCCCGTGGAGAGGTGAGGAGCAGGGTGAAGAAAGAGGTGAAATTTTCACCAGGGAACCTAACAAAGAAAGAGAGAGTTGTTAAGTCCTAAGTAAATGTCTTTGAATGTCAAAAGTGCAGCTTTTAGCCTTCCCTTCGGACTCCTTTTAACTCAGGAAGGACCATGTGAGTCCTCAGACCACAGGGCCGGCCTCCTCTGCAGGCAGGCTGCACAGTGGGGGCATCACCGCAGCATGAAACATGAGAACTGGATCATGATGAAAATTCAGTGGCAATGCTGGCAAGTTCAGCTAAAGCCCTGGTGTCCTGGGGTAAATTCAGGACAGAAAGATATTATTTCCTAATTTTTATTGGAGTATAGCTGATTTACAATGCTGTGTTAGCACATCAAAGTGAATGTGTTATATATATATATATATCTATCTCCACTTTTTTAAGATTCTTTTCCCATATAGGCCATTGCAGAGTATTGAATAGAGTTTCCCATGCTATACAGCAGGTTACTATTAGTTACCTATTTTATATATAGTAGTGTGTATATCGGAGAAGGCAATGGCAAGCCACTCCAGTACTCTTGCCTAGAAAATCCCATGGATGGAGGAGCCTGGTAGGCTGCAGTCTGTGGGGTCGTTAAGGGTCAGACACGACTGACTGACTTCACTTTCACTTTTCACTTTCACACATTGGAGAAGGAAATGGCAACCCACTCCAGTGTTCTTGCCTGGAGAATCCCAGGGACGGGGGAGCCTGGTGGGCTTCCGTCTATGGGGTCGCACAGAGTCGGACACGACTGAAGTGACTTAGCAGCAGTAGCAGTGTGTATATATCGATTCCAGTCTCCCAGTTTATCCCCGGCCCCATCACTTATACTCTGGTGACCATAAGGTTTTCTACATCTGTAACTCTACTTGTTTTGGAAACATGTTCATTTGCAACCCCCCCCCGTTTTTATTTTTTTGGAGATTCCACCTATAAGCTATATCATATAATATTTGTCTTTCTGCAGAAGGGTATTATTTTTCTCCTCCCATTTTTGTTTTCTCTTGGCATTCTGACCGGATGATAATAGTTAAAAGTTTCTCATGTGTTCGCCTTCTCTTTGGTTATGAGGTTTTTAGTAGCAACAGGATCTGCCATAGTTTTCAACATTAATGTATGTGGAGCAGAGTTTTTTGGCAGGCATTGGCTGCTTAGTGGTGGTGATGGTTTAGTTGCTAAGTCATGTCTGATGCTTGTGACCCCGTGGACTGTAGCCTGCCAGGCTCCCCTGTCCATGTGATTTTCCAGGCAAGAATACTGGAGTGATACCTCCAGGCGATCTTCCTGACCCAGGGATCAAACTTGTGCCTCCTGCATCACAAGCAGATTCTTTATCACTGAGCCACCACTGATTGCTTAAAATATGTCAGTGAAGAAGATCCATTTTTGAGGGATCCACATTTTCAGTGAAACTAACTTTTGTGTGTCAGAAACTGTTTGGATCTGCATTGTTTCTGAAGGAAACATTGAAAAAATGTAACATGATCCATTTCAGATGAAACAATGGCTTCAAGCTCAAATGATAAGTGTGGACATTTGTGCCAAACTGTTTACTCTCAGTTGTGAAAATTTTAAAGAGCACTGGCATCGATTTCCAAGCACTGATGTCTGATGATGTCTTTTGAAGTTACTCTCTCCAAATACAGAGAAAGCAGCTTGCACTAAAGCTGAAGGAGAGAGAGAGAAAACTTCTAAACAGCCTCCTGCTTACTATTTCTCATGACTACATGGCTAAACAGTCTACTGTAAAGCAAATAAAATGAAATCCTTAAAAGTCATTTTTCTATTGCTCATCACTCTGGGGAGACGTACAGCCAGCGATATTCACATCATTGAAAAAGACGTGTGGTGACCTGGCAGCTGGCCTAGTTTGCTTCCAATGACCAGTTCTCTCAAAAGTTTTATTTGTCACACCCAGAGGTTTTCTGGTCCACTGAAAGGAATATTAGGCTTGTTTATGGGCTTTTATAATGTTTAAGTTTCTTGTTAGCGCTGCTATTTCTTATTTTGTCTACTTTAAAAGATAAGAAATTATACTCTTTCTTTGATTAAATGTGGAGGCCAGCTACTCCTCCAAGTCCTTTTCTCAATATTTCTATGGATTCCTGATCAACAGCTCAACCCCTGCCTATGTTGAACAAATGAAACCACTTTGACCCAGGAAGATTAAATAACCTCCCCAGGGTCACAATGAGAAGAAACAGGAGAATATGGAGTGAGCCTAGCATTCTTGGTAGATTGTACTTTATTAGCACACTATTCTATCAGAAACTACCCAACGAGGAAGGAAAATTCATTATCTACTAGGTTGCATCTGTTTTGCTCTTTACAATCACATACCTTATGGTTTTCACTTTGATTTCTATTTCTATTGAAAAGATTTAGCTATTTTACCAAAGAAAAATCAAAGTGTTAGTTGTATCTGACTCTCTGCAACCCCATGGACTGTAGCTCACCAGGCTCCTCTGTCCATTGGATTCTCTATTCAAGAATATTAGAGTAGGTAGCCATTCCTTTATCCAAGGGATCTTCCCAACCCAGGGATTGAACCTAAGTCTCCTGCATTGCAGGGAAATTTTTCACTGTCTGAGCCACCGCTGACAGACTATCTCATTATGTAATTTCCTGAGCCAAAAGACAACGAAGTGCACTAGACTTTTAACTCACTGTTTCCCAACCAACCTATCATTGTGTGCAGCAAGTAAGTTACAAGTGTTCTGGGAAGTACTAATAGTTGTGCATTTTTTATCAATTTGAGTGCTCCAGAATAAATTAAATTTGGACAGGGAGGCCTGGCATCCTGTGATTCATGGGGTCACAAAGAGTCAGACACGACTGAGCAATTGAACTGAACTGAACTGACTGATGATCACTAATATAATTTGATTTTCTTATCATTTTATAAAATAAATACAATTTTCACAAACCTCTCAATTCTTTTCATTTCACCATAGCTATATAACATTGTATTTGCTCATATCATTATACAAATATATAAGCTCTCATATAAGAAAATTTAGAAAGTGTTAGTTTAATTTAGACTATTAAATTAAGGCTGACTGAATTTCCAGATAATCTTAGATAAGCAGTTTAACCATTAAAGAGCTGGATACTATTTCAATGTGGTTTAAAGGTTATCAAGGTATTTGCACAGAGTAAGTATCCCAATGATTTGTTCATTTAACAAATATTGATTGTGTGCCCCATTCCAGGGAGTAAAGGATGCAGTAGTGAATGAAAGAAAATTCCCTGCTCTTGGAGCTTTCAGGGGAGACAGAAACTAGAGAAAGAAGAGAAGGAAGAAGAAAGCAGGGTGGGGAAGAAAAGAAAGTCAGGGAATTTTAACTGACTGCTGCTGCTAAGTCACTTTAGTCGTGTCCGACTCTGTGTGACCCCAGAGACGCAAGCCCACCAGGCTCCCCCGTCCCTGGGATTCTCCAGGCAAGAACACTGGAGTGGCTTGCCATTGCCTTCTCCAATGTGTGAAAGTGAAAAGTGAAAGTGAAGTCGCTCAGTAGTGCCTGACTCTTAGTGACCCCATGGACTGCAGCCTACCAGGCTCCTCCGTCCATGGGATTTTCTAGGCAAGAGTACTGGAGTGGCTTGCCATTGCCTTCTCCGGATGTATGATGCAGGGAACCCAAAGTCAGTGCTCTGTGACAAACTAGAGGGGTGGATGGGGATGGAGGTGGGAGGGGGCGGTCAGGAGGGAGGGGACGTATGTATACCTATGGCTGATTCATGTTGATGTATGGCAAAAACCATCACAATATCGTGAAGTAATTATCCTCTAATTAAATATATATATATGTATATACACACAAACAAAAAATAAATATATTTCATACCCAGAAAACAAATAATGCAGAGGATAGAGGATCGAGAAGGACAGAATGCACTAAGGGTAACATTTGAACAGAGGCTTGATAAAATAAGGAAGACATTTAGACAAGTATTGGAGAAAACATGGTCCAGAAAGAGGGACCTACCCGGGGGTTGCCAGAGGATCAGTGAGGAGGTCAGTGTGATTTCAGGTTAGCAAAGAGGAAGGAGGGGCAGGGAACATGGTCACAGAGACTGTGGGGCAAGTTGTGTGGGGCTGGCCGGGTCATGGCAAAGTTTTAATTGCTGCAATTTTTTTTTTTTAAGGAATTATCTTTTTTTTGTGGTAGTTGTTTTTTGTTTGTTTTGTTTAGCTGCATTGTAAGGCAGGGATTGAAAATGTACCCCCTGCAGTGGAAGCTGCTGCTGCTTGCTGCTAAGTC
This sequence comes from Moschus berezovskii, assembly GCF_049115385.1. NCBI lineage: Eukaryota > Metazoa > Chordata > Mammalia > Artiodactyla > Moschidae > Moschus > Moschus berezovskii. The sequence continues at coordinate 94,126,829 of NC_142465.1, forward strand.
ATTTCAGTCGTGTCCGACTCTGTGCGATCCCATAGACGGCAGCCCACCAGGCTCCCCATCCATGGGACTCTCCAGGCAAGAACACTGGAGTGGGTTGCCATTTCCTTCTCCAATGCAGTGGAAGCACAGTGTCTTAACTACTGGATCACCGGGAAAGTCCCAGTTGGGTGGTGCTAGTGGTAAAGGACCTGCCTGCCAAGGCCAGAGACATAAGAGATGAAAATTCTATCCCTGGGTCAGGAAGATTCCCTGGAGGAGGGCATGGCAACCCACTACAGTATTCTTGCCTGAATGGACAGAGGAGCCTGGTGCCTACAATCCATAGGGTCACAAATGATCCATACAGTCCATAGAGCAGGACGTGAACGAATGACTGAGCACACACAGAGAAACACCGGAGACTCCTGACAGGCATTGCTTTAGGCAATTTCTTAATTATTCTGATAACTAATTGTGAGTTTGGGGATAGTTTCCTAGCACTTCTTAGAAGTAGTTGAAAGCCTGTGGGAACATGATCCATTTCTGTCTGCATACAATATATTTTCTGAAGGCAATTTCCGAGAGGAGTGATTTTCTTCATTGCTGATTTTTAATAGCTGCCAGCTGATTCTCTCAGAGACATGCAATTCACTCTTAAAAATACAAATTTAAAAATCCACTCAATGATTAGAGTTTTTGGAACTCAGGGATTAATAAAATTTAAAACAAATAAGCAGAACTAAAGACTCCAGACTTACTGCCTGGGATGAAATTTAAAAAAACCTTGGAACAGAGCAAAAACACTTTGCTTCTGCAGGGCTGTGAGGTTACATATTTTGAATGATCTGAACAAGCAGGGGTCTTGGCAACCCCATGAAAAGCAAGAATATTTGTATTCTACAGGTGAGGAGATAAAGGCATAAACATATAAATTTCTTTTTCCTCAAGCCAAACTATTTCTCACAGTGTGCCTTATCATAGTTTACTTAGAATTTTAAAAGCAGAAATGGTTAGGAATGCTGTAGGAAATGGCCATATATTTACATATGTTAGTCTTCAAATAGAGAATGAGACAGCTGGATGGCATCACCGACTTGATGGAGGTGAGTTTGAGTGAACTCTGGGAGTTGGGGATGGGAGGCCTGGCGTGCTGGGGTTGCGGAGAGTCGGACACGACTGAGCGACTAAACTGAACTGAGAAGAGATGACAAGTGTAGATAATAACCAAATGAAAGAAGTGAAAGTGAAAGTTGCTCAGTCAGGTCTGACTCTTTGTGATCCCATGAACTATACAGTCCATGGAATTCTCCAGGCCAGGATATTGGAGTGGGTAGCCTTTCCCTTCTCCAGGGGATCTTCCCAACCCAGGGATTGAACCCAGGTCTTCCGCATTGTGGGCAGATTCTTTACCAGCTGAGGAACAAGGGAAGCCAAAGAATACTGGAGTGGGTAGCCTATCCCTTCTCCAGTGGATCTTCCAGACCCAGGAATCGAACCGGGATCTCCTGCATTGCAGGTGGATTCTTTACCAACTGAGCTATGAGAGAAGACTGCTGCTGCTAAGTCGTGTTACTCGTGTCCGTCTTTGTGCGACCCCATAGATGGCAGCCCACCAGGCTCCTCCGTCCCTGGGATTCTCCAGGCAAGAACACTGGAGTGGGTTGCCATTTCCTTCTCCAATGCATGACAGTGAAAAGTGAAAGTGAAGTCGCTCAGTTGTGTCCGACTCAGTGACCCCATGGACTGCAGCCCACCAGGCTCCTCCGTCCATGGGATTTTCCAGGCAAGAGTACTAGAGTGGGTCACCAGTGCCTTCTCTGTGAGGAAAGACTACTCTTTCTTAAAAGGAGAGACTGCAAATAAAATTATTTCACAGAAAAATTATATTATTGTATATCATCAAACCCAGATTACTTTATAAGATTATTTAAAGTGTAATCATGTCTAAAGTTAGAGGGATAGAATTGATAACCTCTGAAGTCTCACCCAGTCTTATGTTACACAAATACACACACACACATACACATGAAGGGACTGAGATAAATATGCATGCTTTCAAACATATTTATCTTCATTTTTTTTCTGAATAATTTTAAGAGACTCCAGGAAAAAGACCCAGCTCATGAAACACAATTCTTTGGATGATTCAGACCACTCTACTTTGAAATATTTAAAATTGAAAATTTAAAAATTAAAAACATAACTTAAAGTTCTAAAGTACCAACTCCTTTGAGTAATTGAGTCTTTAATTCCTTGCTCCTGAGAACATCAGAAAATGTGTGTCAAGGCACAAGAAACTTTGGGCAATCAAAAGGAGATGATAAACAATACTGGAGGGAAATGATTTAAGTGAATCCATCTGTTTTCGCTTTAAATTTCTGTTTAATTTTCATTGAACAAAAAAGGGACCAGTCTGTCTGATAAATACATGTCTCTTCTCCACACCCACAGGAAAACAGCTCCAATATTTTTCCAAAACAAAAAGTAAAGTTACACAGATGTAAAAAGGAAAAAAAAAATCACAATGCCATAATTCAAGTTGTCTCTCATTTCAAATTTTCTATAGGCAAAACTCAGTCTAACTTTCAGGTGTAGAGATATCTGTAATCATTGCAATAGGATTATCAGGATCATAAAATTTATAAGAATCTGGAAAGGGAACGACTCACTGCAGCGGTGATAAGCATGAATTAGAGAGATTTCAAAAGTAGAATGTCAGGCATTTTTACATATTCAGTGACTCAGAAAAGCAACACAGAAATATAAATTATATTTATATCTCCTGTTTTCAGGCTTTAATCAAAGGACTCGTATGTGTTTTCATCCATTTATTTTATATTAGTAACTGCATAATAATTGGTTGTGATTCAACTGTTTAAATGAATACTGATGGATGGAGCCAGAGGACACAGTGTTTACTTGATTTGTGCAAAGAACAGATTTCATTAGTCCCATCTCAAAACAGGTCATTTATCTTCCAGTGTTTCTGTACTCTAAGTTTATGCTTGCATCCCCCTATCTCTTTTGCCTACTGCTTCTTACTTGCCTCCTCACACTTTATTTAATTCCGTTTCCTTACTCTCTTGAACACATAAAGGGGTTTTTCTCTGCCTCTTTCCACATTTTCTTAAAACCCGGGGCAGGGGTGGGGAGTTGGGGAGGTGGGTGTAGCAGGGCATCACGTTCACTTAAATCACATCTATTTGGCAAATCAACCCCAACCTGCCATCCATGCAGAGAGATGAGTTCCCAAACAGAAGGGCTCATCTGATCAGGTAGAACTGTACTTGAGTTTCAGCTCTCTTGACTCTTGGATAGTTTTCCTCCTTTTGGCAGACTTCAGGGATTTAAACAATTCAGCACACATAGGATACAGGTTACTTTATAAACATTTAGCTCTGCTGTGAGAGCAGTCTAAAGATGACACAATGCAAAATCCTTCCCAAAGCAATCAATGACAGAGATGTTTTATGTACTTGAAGGCAAGGATGTGGGAGGCTCTTGCCATTACTGTGACCCTTGTATGTGTATGCGTGTGTGTGTGACTCAGTAGTGTCTGACTGTTTGCGACCCCATGGACTGTAGCCCACCAGGCTCCTCTGTCCATGTTATCTTCCAGGCAAGAATACTGGAGTGGGTTGCCATTCCCTTCTCCAGGGGATCTTCCCAACCCAGGGGTTGAACCCCATCTCTTGTATCTCCTGTACTGGCAGGCGGATTGTTTAACACTGAGCCCACTGGGAAGGCCAACTCTCATCTCTCCCATCATCTGCCTTTGTGGTATCTTCTGTGGCGCCTGTTCCTTTCACACGTTGCCCTTCTTAAGCAAGGCATGTGAAGGCAGGAGCAGGACACAGAATCTGAGGTTGTTCCTCATGTCTGTCTCATCATTTGCTCTATTATTTCCAGGGAATGCACTAACCATTAATTTCTATCTTCTTGACTTTATCCTGCTGGTTATCTTAAGAATTTTAATTTCATGACCCAATGAAGAAAGGGAGAGACAGAAAATCAAATCCTTTCATTATCTTGTCCTCAGCTAGGAGCAAGACCAAAAAAAAAATCCTAATTTTAAGTTATCTCAATTTGTCATCCTCAATTTTTTTCTAATAAGTCTTCAGGACAAAAGAAGAATTCTGGATTAATTGTGTGGCCTTGGGCAAGTTACTGTACATTTCTGCCTCAGTTTCCTCATCTGAGTCTGTTATCTGAGCAATACAAGAGTGCAGAACACTTCAATTCATCCTTCATCCCTTGAGTTACTTGTTATTACTGTCTCATGTTTTAATTCTTTTCCTTAAAAATCTTTTAAAAAATACCTATAATCTGAAAACATTCGGTTGGCCAAAAAGTTTGGGTGTTTCTGTAACATCTTACGGAAAAACCCAAACATACATTTTGGCCAACTCAATACTATTATTTATGTATATCATGTTTGTTTGAATGTAATCATGGTTTTCTAATTTATATGTTCATCATTTCTATTATACCTTACAGATTTTCCTCTGCTCTTCTTTTTCTTTCTAGAATACATACTTCTTTAGTTAAGATCTAGTAGGTGGTAAAGTTGCATATTAAAAAGCAGAGACATTACTTTGCCAACAAAGTCTAGTCAAGGCTATGATTTTTCCAGTGGTCATGTATGGATGTGAGAGTTGGACTGTGAAGAAAGCTGATCGCCGAAAAACTGATGCTTTTGAACTGTGGTGTTGGAGAGGACTCTTGAGAGTCCCTTGGACTGCAAGGAGATCCAACCAGTCCATCCTAAAGGAAATCAGTACTGAATATTCATTGGAAGGACTGATGCTAAAGCTGAAACTCCAATACTTTGGCCACCTGATGTGAAGAGCTGACTCATTTGAAAAGACCCTGATGCTGGGAAAGATTGAAGGCGGGAGGAGGAGGTGACGACAGAGGAAGAGATGGCTGGACGGCATCACCGACTCAAAGGACACGAGTTTGAGTAAACTCTGGGAGTTGGAGATGAACTGGGAGGCCTGGCATGCTGCAGTTCATGGGTTTGCAAAGAGTCGAACATGACTGAGTGACTGAACTGAACTGAACTGAAGGCGTCCTTCTGAACTAGGGTGACTTGTTGTTCACTTGCTCAATCCTGTCTGACTCTTTGTGACCCCATAGACTGCAGCATGCCAGGCTTCCCTGTCCTTCACCAAGTACCAGAACTTGCTCAAATTCATGTTCACTGAGTTGGTGATGCCATCAAGCCATCTCATCCTCTGTCGTCCCCTTCTCCTCCTGCCTTCAATCTTTCACAGCATCAGGGTCTTTTCGAATGAGTCACTCTTTGCATCAGGTGGCCAAAGTATTGGAGTTTCAGCTTCAACTTCAGTCCTTCCAATGAACATTCAGGGTTTATTTCCTTTAGAATTGAATGGATTGATCTCCTTGATGTCCAAGGGACTCTCAACAGTCTTCTCCAACACCACAGATCAAAAGCAAGAATTCTTCAGTGCTCAGCTTTCTTTATGGTCCAACTTTCACATCCATACATGACTACTGGAAAAACCATAGCTTTGAATATACGAACCTTTGTCGGCAAAATAATGTCTTCTTTACAATACACTTAAGTGCCTCTTTAAAAGTCTCAGGTTTAATATGGAATTCTCAGATTCATTTCTTCTACCTTGCTGGGGTATCAAAAGAGCCTCTGCATTTCTGAGCTTATCTGATTTTGCCTCAGAGCAATCTCTATTTAAGTATTTTCCCACACTGTTTCTGACCCTCCTGAAAGATAAATTCTAATCCTCAGGTCATGAATGACTTGTAAGATACAAAGTAAATTTTTCTAAAGAGCAGAGAGAATCAGATTAATTTCTGGAAAACCAGATTGCCTTTAAAAAGGTATTTTGTGGAGGAAGTGTCTTTGTATGCTCACCAGTAGAGATTTAAGCCAAAGTGTTGTTGCTCAGTCATGTCCAACACTTAGCAACCCCATGGACTGTAGCCTGCCAGGCTCCTCTGTCCATAGAATCCTCCAGGCGAGAATACTGGAGTGGGTTGCCATGCCTTTCTCCAGGGGACCTTCCCAACTCAGGGATTGAACCCAGGTCTCCTGCATTGCAGAAAATGGCAACCCACTCCAGTGTTCTTGCCTGGAGAATCCCAGGGACGGGGGAGCCTGGTGGGCTGCCGTCTATGGGGTCGCACTGAAGCGACTTAGCAGCAGTAGCAGCAGCTCCTGCATTGCAGGCAGATTGTTTAACAGCTGAGCTACCCAGGAAGAATAGTTTCAACAGTTACCAGTATAAACTAGGTGATCAAAGGGGAAAGAAAGTACTAAAATTTCTCTTCTAGATGGAAGAAAAAACAGAAGTCCTTCCTTAAATTGTGCTGTTTAAAATTAAGCTTATATTCCAAGGTTCAGTTTAGTTCAATTCATACGCTCAGTCGTGTCCTACTCTTTGCAACCCCATGAATATTCCAAGGGAGCCTCTTGAAATATTAGTGGAATGTGAGTACTAGTTCTCAAACCCTCATAGAAACACTACCATTTCAGGAGTTCTGCTCCTGGCTATAATGCAGTAATTTGTAGTAAATCCATATATTTGTTCTTTGAGAACAAATAGAAAAGCTGAGTTAAAAATAAAAAAGCAATCACGGCAAGGCACCCAACTTGGAGAGATAGGTTTCCAAATAGAAGAGACCCTCAGAAGGGTGAGCCAAAATCCTGCAAAATATTCTTCCATCCAGAGCATTATTTATTGACCACTGGCATGGAACAAAAGGCTAAGAATCCAGGCAGACGGATGCAGCTATTAGGAAGGCAAGCCAACAGAGCTTTTAGTAACGTCATAAGGCTGATGACACAAATACTGGAGTTTGGGGCTGCCATGGCAGCCAGGACTTGAACGTCTAACAGACCAGTAGGAAGAGGGCAGCTTTCCCCTTGAGCCAATTGGTGAATTCCTGAGCTGCAATAAAGGCAGGAGATTAAGAAACTAAGCAGGGAGCTACTGAAAAATCTCAGCAAGGCTTTCTACAATGTTGAGAGATGAAAACTTGGAATTAGAATATTCCAATAAGGAGCTGCTATTGTTGTTTAGTCACTAAGTCATGTCCGACTGTTCTGTGACCCCATGGACTGTAGCCCACTAGGCTCCTCTACCCATGGTATTTCTCAAGCAAAGATACTGGAGTGGGCTGCCACTTCCTTCTCCAGAGGATCTTCCCAACCCAGGGATAGAACCTGTGTCTCCTGCATTGGCAGGCATATTCTCTACCACTGAGCCAACAAGGAAGCCTCCAGGAAGGAAAGGTCAGAGGAAATACCCCAGACTCTCAATTAGGATTTAAGGATGAGGCCAATTTGGAGACAGAATCTGACAAACTATTTCAGTTTTGAGTTATCACGGATTTTGATTAAATAAGGTCATCTTCCCTGAAATTATTCTATAGATACATTCCTACCTGAAACTTGATTGATACCTAAACGCCTTGCCAAAGCTCCTGGGTTCCATCCGGCCTCTGTCTACAGACCTGCTTTCATCTCCCTCTCTGTATCCACTGCTCTCCCTTTCTGCTTGTTAGCTTTGCCAGTCATCATTTAGAATCTTAAATTGTTGAAGCTTTCCATCCACATGTTGGGTCTTATGTCTCTTTAATTCTTTGAAAGTTTTCCCTCACTTTCTTATCATAGCCTTTAGCACACTACATATATGCTAATAGCTTATACTCTATATCTGTTTATATGTTCCACTTGAATGTAAGTGAGAATTCTGTGAAAGAAGAAATAGGGTCTGGCTTCATCACTGCCGCATTCCTCAAACTATTTCAGTGTCAGATAGCATCTCTGGATAGTGAACACTCCATACATATTTATTAAGTGACGCTTAAGGGAAAATAAAAACTGATACTTAGAAGCACAGAGGGTACATTGACGCCAACCTGAAAAACCCCATGCAGATCCTAGACAGGAGAAATCACATTAAGTTTCGTTCTGTACCTGGTTTAAAAGAGAAGGAAAACCTCCCACCCATATTACTCCTGGGTTTTTTGGTTGCTGATTTTTGAGGTTTTTCAAAGCGCTGTCAAAGGTCCTGAATTTTCGTATTTTCTCTTAATTTACATACCTCTTCCTTTTGTATTTTTACAAAACGGGTGTGTGCAGGTAAGTGACATGGAGCAAGAATTTATTTGAAAAATTATAGTATGTATAGTAAATGAAGCATTTCCTAAAACTTATGAATACCATACTTCTGGAAAATATTTTTTTAACAGACATTAAAAATAAAACTGAAATTTCATAAGTACTTCATTATCTTTTATATTAATAAGATAAAGCTTGCCTACTCAATAGTTACACTGATTTAATATTCATCTAGTAAGTTCAAGATGGGATATTTGGTGCAGCTATCTTAAAAGAATCTGCATCATCCTATAAAGTGGAAATTTCAATAACTAATTGGTTAGTGAGGCTTTTTTGTTTTTAGAAGAGTCAAACCAAACATATATGAGTGTTGCAACACTTAAAGCTTAGTTCATTCCATGATGGCACACTCAATGAGTGTTAGCTCTTTCCTCAGTAAGTTCTTTACCTGGTCGATTTTGCTTTTTAGTCTTTACATGGTTAGAGGCAGAAACAGCGTAGGATGAAGTGAAGGATCTGCTTTTGGTGAGAGTCATCATCACTGGGTTTTTCCAAGAATCTGGATTAACAGCACTGTAAAGACAAGGTACAAAGAAAAATGAAGAAACTATCCCTTGATTATTGGGGCAGACCTTGCCAGAACCCAACCATCATTTTCATAATAGATGTTCCAATCTGAGTCATGGTCCAGGTTTAGTGACAGAACCACTTGACTTCCAAGTGACAAACTAGGTTATCTGAATTCAGTCTGTGCTACAGGGTCACAGGACACGCTCTTCAAGGATACTGGGTTAACCAAGACAAAAAGAGAGCTTTACTGTTCATTCAATTGCTCAGTATCCAACATCTTCTCATTCTATTTCCATAATCATGTTCCTCAAAGATTTTCTAAAAACATGGTAAACTAACTTTAAGATGCAGGTGAACTTACATTAGGTGTGAATGACATGATGCTTTCTTATATACTCTTTCTAATCTATTATTCTTGGTGTAACTAAATTAAGAAATTCAAGTACTCATCATTCAAAGACAATGTTCTTGCAGTAAGGTTAATAACAGATCTTTAACCAACCATTTCTTTTACTGGTGATACCCTGTGTAAAGAATGGAATGATGAGACCAATTCCCTTGTAGATACTAATGGACCTGCTACTAAAGGTAGCACAGATGCTATTTACTAGGAGAAAGGTAACGGCAGTAAGTCTTCACTCGAGGGAATGCTTTTAGCAGGATATCCTTGTTCTGTCTAGGCATTATTGTAAATAAACCTGGAATCAATTTAAATAAATTCAAATAAATCATAAATCAATCTGGAAGGTTTGGATGGGGAACACTACAAAAAATCCATGTAACTAATGGATATAAATTTTAGAGCTATTTCAAACCAAAATTTATCTGTAGGCAATGGTGAAAACCTTACATTCTGAATCTGAAACAGAATCTATTGTAATTTGAGAGAAAAAAAGTTCGGGAAGCCATATAAACGGTCTTGATTTACTCCAAAGGAAAAGTGTGTAGTCTACAGCCATACCACCCTGAACATGTCGGATGTCGTCTGATCTCAGAAGCTAAGAAGGTAGGGCATGGTTAGTACTTGGATGGGAGGAAAAGTGTCTGCTTTATGTTTTGGTTTGTGTTTTGCTAACATCAATGTGTTTTCGAGCATTAGTAAATTTGGTAATGCATAAAATCTATAATTTGCATGAGTGTAATTGGACAATTTGATCCTTGGCCAATCTTAGATTGGCAGTGTAAGCAGGATGTACCTGGTCTCTCTGGGTGGCTTATTGTAAATAAAGCTGAAATGGATGGAATTATGGGGTCATTAATGAGTAGACACTGTCATGTAAGCTATATAGTTAATGAGGTATAATTTGGAAGTGTTCTATAATCAAAATAGTCAAAATAAAGCTGTAGTTTTTCTAGTAGTCATGTATGGATGTGAGAGTTGGACCAAAAACAAAGCTGAGCACTAAAGAATCGATGCTTTTGAACTGTGGTATTGGAGAAGACTCTTTAGAGTCCCTTGGACTGCATGGAGATCAAACCAGTCCATCCTAAAGGAAATCAGTCCTGAATATTCATTGGAAGGACTGATGCTGAAGCTGAAGCTCCAGAACTTTGGCCACCTGATGCAAAGAACTGACTCATTGGAAAAGACCCTGATGCTGGGAAAGATTGAAGGCAGAAGGAGAAGGGGATGACAGAGGATAAGATGGTTGGATGGCGTCACTGATTCAATGGACATGAGTTTGAGCATGCTCTGGGAGTTGGTCATGGACAGGGAAGACTGGTGTGTTGCAGTCCATGGGGTCACAAAGATTCAGACATGACTAAGCTACTGAACTGAACTATAACCAAAATGGCATCCTTTGTGCAAGCATCATGATGTGTGTATTGCTTACAATTCTGCATATTAACCAGAACATGTGCTAAGGTGAAATAAGAGGACTTTTAGGGTATGCTGCATTACCAGTTTGAGACCTCTCAAAGGGGAAGATGTTGCGCATTTGCTTGGCTACTGCCTCTGTTCTTTGATTATTAGTAAATTTACTGATGGGAAAGATCTGTTACCTGTATTCAGTCTTATGTGACATTCTGCTACTAATTACCTCATTTCATATCTTTTATCCTTTTCAGAGAGATTTTTCTTCAACTGTTGACCCAGGTATTTTAAAATTTCATCCTTTCTCTTTACTTTAAATAGCATTTGAAAAGTGGAATGAGTTCTAGCAATTATCAAATACAATTAAGGATAGCCTACAAGATATTCGTTTCATATCCTTCTTGGAAATGTCATTCTAGGCAATTCACAAATGTCTGGAATTTTGAAAAAATAATATCAAAGAAAACTTTGAATCTGAGATAGATAACTATATCAACTATTTCCGGATACCACTATTTCCTGTCAACCACTTTTGCTGGATTGATTGATGTATGAGACTTACTGTGAAGACACTATATATAATGATTATGTGGCCTACATGTCTTCTCAGCATACTGTATAATAAACAGATTGTAACTACTCTATGTAGGCTTTTAAAAAGACGTTAACATTAACTGAATTTATTTTTTAATACCTTAAAGAGTTACATTATTAAAAGTGTGTGAGTCACTCAGTCACATCTGAGTCTCTGTGACCCCATAGATTATAGCCTGCCAGGCTCCTTTGTCCATGGAATTCTCTAGGCAAGAATACTGGAGTGGGTAGCCATTCCCTTCTCCAGGAGATCTTCCTGATCCAGGGACTAAACCTGGTTCTCCTGCATTGCAGGCAGATTCTTTACTGTCTGAGCCACCAGGGAAGCCCTCTATATTATTAAAGCTAGCTAAAAACTGTCTACTTCTATTTTATATTTCTTTAATAAAAACATTTAAGATAGGCTCACTTTGAGAAATTTCATAAAGTGCAATAATGGAGCATCTTTAATGCGTGAGAAGTTAATGAACTTCAAGATAAATAAAATCCTAGCCATATATCATTTCTTAATATGCTAAATATTAATTCCTTAAGAGACATTGTCAATAAAAGTGACAAATCAATATATATGTGTGTATATGTGTATGTATTTCCATATATACACATACACACACACTTTATAACTTACAGGTACTTTCAAATGTATTCCTTTGTGTCAATCTTCGATAGTTTTCAGCTGTCTATTGATCTTTGCCTTTGTGATTCCAATTTAGATCTTATTAATATGTAATGATTTGAATTCTAGTGAGAAAAATAGCTTAGAGGAACCTCTACTTGGTCTTCCCACACTAACACAGCATGCAAAAACTATCTATGTGTTTGTTGTGGAAGACCTCAACCCTCCTCTACAAAAGTGGATTTTATCACCTTCGTTCTACTCATAAAAACTTCATCCTAGGTCCTGAAAGTCTTACCAGGTTCTAACAGTTTATTTTACAGGGTTTACAGCCTGCTGTCATTTCCATGGCCAATGTGGAAGGCTTAGGGTATGATTCATTTCAGACTTAAAATTTCTCTCAAGCTTACTTTTTTTTTTTTTTAAATAAAGCACCTATTGGTATTCTTCCACTTAATTTTACTCCACTTGTGTCATCATTCCCCCTTTCCTGAAGAATTCCTTCTGGTGGGTACCAAGGCTCTGGCTACACATCTCTGAGTGGTGGGGTCAAGATCCTTCTGACTCTTGGTCCAGTGTCTTTTGACTCAGCTGGATTTAAAACCACCCAGGAGTAAATCATCCAGCTATGGACCTATAGGAACATAAGTTGAGGACTGTTTCTACTTTTCACTTCCTACTCTTGTTCTTTTTTTGATCACTGCAGTCCTCAAAGAGCCTCAATAAAAAGACAGACATGGAAAGGAAGGACTGACAGGGAAGAAGTTTCAAAGATTAAAACTCAAGTCAGTTTTGAAATCAGTCAGTTTTAGCAACAGGTCTTCTAACTGAAGAAGGTTTTATCTTTGGTTTATTAGTAGGGCTGGAGATGTTCACTATTTTCACCCACAACAAAGGATGAGTCAACCCAAACTAGCTGTGTTTAATGGTGGTACCATTGCTGCTTACTAACATATGGTTTTCCCTTAAAGGGCTAAATTCTCTTCAGAATGAATTTTATTAATATATTTTTATAATGGTGAAAAAGTTGTATCACTCTCAGACGTTATATCAGGACTTTTAATAGGATAGTGAAATTAAGGAAGAGTAAGTTAGTAGACACGACTGAGCGACTGAACAGAACAGAACAGAAGTTAGTAGAAAAAAGCATACCTAGGCAGGACAGCAATGAGTACTTTTAGGACAAAGGGAATGAGTGGGATTGTATGCCATTCCTTTTCTATTTTGAAATTAGTTGAGAAGGAGCATTTATTTCATAAAACAGAATGACAAAATCCTTAGGAGTTAAGCTCATAAAAGTTTTTGAAAGCCTCTTCCTCATGTTGATTTCAATATCAGCCTCTAACCTCATTTAACTAAGAGAAGAGAGGAGTAGGAGAAATGAAATTTGATGAGAAGTAACAAATAATAACAAAAAGAAAGGAGACATTTAAGAAAGCTTGAATGGATTTTTGGTAGAATCATTCTATGGATAGTAAATACAGGAGCATTAACTATACTATGACAGGAATCTTGGCAAGGTGCGCTGGTAAAATAGACAACCTCTCTAAAGATAAATACCAAGAACAGAAAATTCATGTTTTTAAGCAACAAATACATAACTATAATTTCCTACCACTTATCAGTATTTGCTGCTGTAAAAGTCAGCAACAGTCAACATTTTCATGGGAAATTACTATTAGTGACCTATAATTTTGAACTTCAGGAAATGTTCATGAAACAGATTAACAGATTAACAGCCCTTTCGAAGTTTCACAAACATCCAGGTGATAAGACAGAGTGGAATTATCTGAATTCATGTGAAAGAAGGAATCATTCATATTTGTTTCTGATTCAATAAGTTTATTAATATTTAACATGAAAGAAACCAATATGCTTTTAAGTAAGAAAGCAAGAAAAGTTAACAGTCATTAAAAATTCTTAGGATTTGAAACGTTTCCATTTCTCTGCCAACTTCATAATGGGGCTTTATATTCAAAGCTAAGGTCAAAAGAAAATCACTTCTAATATTGTCATCATGTAGTTTAATAAAGATGTGATAATTTTTCTGTCATTAGATCATTAATAAAACTGATGTATATGTTTCAAAAACCTGAAATCATATATGGTAAATGTTCTCATGATTATTACTCACATAAAGTATGCTATTTCTATGCCAAATAGAAAAGGACAAATGCAGTAGCTTTCTCTGAAAGAATTTCTCTCATGATGATGTCTTCTTCAAAACTCTTTCTAGATCTTAGTATTATCTTTTTCTTAGCTTTGGTAATTCTGATTTTTCAACCACTTTGTAAAATTAGAATTAATATTCTAAGTAAATTGTATTCTATTTATTTTTATTGAGGTACAATGAAAATATAACATTATATTTGTTTTAGGCACATAACATAATGATTTGATATTTGTATATGCTGTGAAGTGATCACCACAATGTGCTGTGTGCTTAGTTGCATTTGACTCTTGGTGACCCCATGGACTGTAACTCATCAGGCTCCTCTGTTCATGGGGATTCTCCAGGCAAGAATGTTGAGGAATGCTATTTCCTCCTCTAGGGGTCTTCCCAACCCAGGGATCAATCCCAGGTTTTCTACATTGCAGGTGGATTCTTCACCATCTGAGCCACCAGGGAAGCCCAAGAATACTGGAGTGGGTAGCCTATCCTTTCTCCAGGGGAACTTCCCAACTCAGGAATTGAACTGGGGTCTCTGTGTTACAGATGAGTTCTTTACCAGCTGAGCTATCTGGGAAGCCCAATAAGTCTAGTTAATATCCATCTGGTGGCTTAGATGGTAAAGAATCCACCTGCAATGCGGGAGTACTGGGTTGGGAAGATCTCCTGGAGAAGGGAACAGCTACCTGCTCAAGTATTCTGGCCTGCAGAATGTCCTGGACAGTCCATGGGGTCTCAACACACATATTTGTACTTTTGTTTTCTTTTGATGAAGACGTTTAACATCTATTCTCTTAGCAACTTTCAAATATGCAATACAGTATCATTAACTATAGTCACCATGCTGTACATTCCCACAACTTACTTATTTTATAACTGCAAGTTTTGATCCCCTTCACTCATTTTGGCTACCCTTGACCTCTGCCTCTGACAACCACCAATCTGTTCACTGTCTAAATAAAGTTTAAGTTAAAAACTGTTTGAACATATTTAGTTGCTCTTAGAATGATCTACCTTTGATCTGATTTTTTGCCCTTCAAATAATGCCAGGAGAGCTGGTCTGGTGAACTGGGGGAAATCTAACAATCTTTTGCAAATGTTAGGTTGGATACCTTTGATGTAAAAATCCAACACAGATGTCAGTCCAGGTAAAATCTAGTCTGCCTTTATTCTGGGTTCAACTCTACCCATCCAAATTT
The DNA here is from genome assembly GCF_049115385.1 of Moschus berezovskii. Classification (NCBI taxonomy): domain Eukaryota; kingdom Metazoa; phylum Chordata; class Mammalia; order Artiodactyla; family Moschidae; genus Moschus; species Moschus berezovskii. Next base: position 94,141,880 of record NC_142465.1, read on the forward strand.
ACAGTAGCAGACATCACTTCAAGTCTCTGTCCCCATTTATACTTAAGGTCATATAGCACGATTTAAGCATAACTATCTGATATCAATCCCTATACTGCTCTGTATTTAAACCAAATACCTTTTACATTTTCAAAGCTGGCCTCAAACCAACTATAATTTGTTGGGCCTCCCTTTCCCTGTAATTTTTTTGCTATATATTATAAATCTTTATTAATGATCATTTTCCATAATTAAGTAAACAATCATTTTGGATGCTTCTATATTTTACTTTATATATATATATATATTTTTTAACTTTTCATTTTGTACTGTGGTATAGCCAATTAACAATATTGTGATAGTTAAGGTGCACAGCCATGCATATACTCGTATCCATTCTTCTCCATGCTCCCTTCCCATCCAGGCTGCCACATAACACTGAGCAGTTTCCTGTGCATGTAGTAGGACCTTGCGAGTTATCTATCTTAAATACAGCAGTGTGTACCTGTCCATCTGAAACTCCCTAACTGTCCCTTCCTTCCATCCTTCCCTCCCCCCTGGAAACCGTAAGTTTATTTTCTAACTCTATGAGTCTATTTCTGTTTTGTAATCCCCTGTAATTTATAATTAATTTTTGATAAGGAACTTCTCCTAGAAACATGAACCCAAGAGGAACATCACCTAACCTGGATGAAGGTGCTTCATGCAGCTTGATGCTGGCACTACGGTCCCTCCGGACAGGGGCAGGCTCCAAAGTGGGCAGACCTGTGGCAGAAGTGGTGGTGGTCCAAGTTGATGAAACTCGTCTCAGCAAACCAGGGGGCAAACTCCTCCTCAGGCGCTGGGAAGAAGAAACACTGATTTTATTACCAAGCATATTTCCTATCACTAACTTATATGTCGGAGAAGGCAATGGCAAGCCACTCCAGTACTCTTGCCTAGAAAATCCCATGGATGGAGGAGCCCGGTAGGCTGCAGTCCGTGGGGTTGCTAAGGGTCAGACACGACTGAGCGACTTCACTTTCACTTTTCACTTTCACACATTGGAGAAGGAAATGGCAACCCACTTCAGTGTTCTTGCCTGGAGAATCCCAGGGACGGGGGACCCTGGTGGGCTTCTGTCTATGGGGTCACACAGAGTCGGACACGACTGAAGTGACACAGCAGCAGCAGCAGCAGCAGCAGCAGCAACTTATATGTAATATAATGAAAGAAAATGAGTTTTTAATTAGCAATGAATATATTAAACTATATTGGTTGAATATCATATCTCTAAAATTTGGGCACTCAGAAATTCAATACGGAACTCTGGCCAAAATCAATTAATATTATAAAAATGACATTTTGGGACCTTCATTTCAATGTATATAAAAATTGGATTATGGGAAATTAGAGTCATTTACTTTTGGGAAAATTTTATTGTCATATTCATCCAGCAGGGCTTACATACCTATAGATATTAATATATAACTTATTATGAGCTGCATTTCTATTAACTAGCACAATTGTTCGGAGAAGGCAATGGCAAGCCACTCCAGTACTCTTGCCTGGAAAATCCCATGGATGGAGGAGCCTGGTGGGTTGCAGTCCATGGGGTCGCTACGAGTCAGACATGACTGAGCGACTTCACTTTCCCTTTTCACTTTCACACATTGGAGAAGGAAATGGCAACCCACTCCAGTGTTCTTGCCTGGAGAATCCCAGGGACGGGGGAGCCTGATGGGCTGCCGTCTATGGGGTCACACAGAGTCGGACACGACTGAAGTGACTTAGCAGCAGCAGCAGCAGCACAACTGTTGTTATTCCAAAGTGCTTACTGATTTAATTGATTTAATCCTTGATTTAGAAATGACAGGACCTAAGGGTAAGCGTATGACTCACAAGATGTACCACCTCTCTTGTGGTTAATATGACTTAAGACAGACAGGCATTTGGGTAATGTCATTAGGACGAACATCCTTGTTTTTGAAAGGAAAGTATAATTTCTACATACAACCAATAAATCTGATTCAGAAGAGGTGACTGGGACAGACCAGGAGTGGGTGTGAAGAGACTGGGAAAGGTGCAGCAAGAAAGTGAAGGAGAGCAAAGAGGAAGTGGGCGTGGTTCACCATGCAAACCACCATTCTCCCCAGCCCCTACCAGAGGGGAGAATGCGCCCAAGCTTCCCCAGCCTGCCCTCCACTTTTTCACTGGTCCCAAAGGCAAAGTACTCTGCTGACTAGGCTCCCTCCTTGACCAACTCAAGTGTAGTCCATAACCAGGTCTTTGGGAGGGAGGGTAGAAGTCCTCCAAGAACCTGAGTTCCCGGAACTGGGGGTTCCCCTCCAAGTCTGGTGCACTGTGAGGATGAACGCCTCTTAACAGAAGACTCTGCTAGTCGACCTGCGATTCCCGTTTGTCATTTCTTCTCCTACCATAGCCTAAGTGGGATTTGTGACACCCTCAGCACTCAGACATGATTCTGAGTTCACCAGGATGAACAATGACCCTCCAAAGAGAGTCTTAACCTTAAAAATGAAAGGGAAGGTAATCTAATACGACTACAGCAACAGTGATGAGGTAGGAGCTCATTATTTTATTTGTGGTTGGTGACTCCTAGAAGAACCATTGTGCAAGCAGAGTTTAACAGAGTCTGCTCTTCCTGAAGGCAGTAAAAGCTTTGAGAATTAAGTATGTGGCACCTTGGGATTCAAGAATAACTCTGATATTGAATAGTTTCCAAAATCTCTTAAAGATATATACCCTAGGAGGGAATTCAACAGGAAGAGAAAATGTCAAGCAATGTAAACATCAGGATTCTTGTCTGTAAATCTGTCACTGACTCTGTGTCTATTTTGAGACCCAAGGGAATCAGTTTCTCTTTCTCCATCCGTTTATTTTCATATCATGTTTAGCCCTATCTTTCTCAGAGAAGCAGATGTTCAAAGGAAACTTAAAAACACCTAATTGACAAAGTTATCTGAAGGACACAGTCCTGAGTCCAGGACCCACAATGGCAAGAACACAGATGTTACTGACTGACCATCAGCTCCAGGGCACAGCTACTTATTTACCAAATAAAGAACTGTGCTGGATATATCTGAGACCACTGAAATTCTGGTTCTTTTCCTTTTTTTGTTTCTCTGGTCCTTAACATGACTTGTTTTCAACTAACACCGAGGTCTAAACTGGAGGCAGAACCCTACAGCACACTTTTGTAAAACTCTCATATCTTATATGTAAAAAGAAGAAAATACACACATCACTAAGACCATCTTCTACTCTAAATAATCAAAAATCAAATAAATTCTTCTAAGTTAAAAACTTGTTGGGTTTGGGAAATACATGAGGGTACCGTGAAGGCTACCATACTAAAAATCAAAGAGGAAAGGAATCTCACATTTTAGAAGGCAGTGAATTTTTAACAGAATCCACAAAAGTGGGAGCAGGGGGTTTCGCCTGCTTTTATTTCCCACTGCTATTATTTTCATCCCACAGACTAAGGCCTGAAATGTAGAGAAGAAAAAACCTGAACACCTGAATTAAAAAAGTTAATGTAAAAAGGTAAATTTTTTTGTTTACAGAAAGCTATCAGGTATAAGGATGGAAGTCTTCATGTTCACTTTTCTATTACTTTGGTCACCATGATTGACAAACACTTCTTAGGGGAAAGAAAGTGAAAACATTAGTTGCTAAGTTATGCCTGGCTCTTCACGACCCCATGTACTTAGCCCACCAGGTTTCTCTGTCCATGGAATTTTCCAGGCAAGAATACTGGAGTGGGTTACCATTCCCTTCTCCAGGAGAACTTCCTGACCCAGGGACTGAACCCAGGTCTCCCACACTGCAGGCAGATTCTTTACCATCAGGTAAGACTTCTTGTGGGGGTGCGGGTGGTGAGGCTCACTGCTATGAAACTCTGGGTGGGTCTGGAGTGATAAGAAAAAGGCCTAGGAAAAACAGTTTCACCCTTTCAGAAGCATGTCATTAACGCCTACCTTGGGAATAGCCAGCTTGTCTTTTTCAGAGCTTTCTTCAGAATCAGAGCAGGTGTAGTTTTCACTGAAGGACACGATGGGGTTCACCCTGGGCTTGTGAATGGCCTGGATGGTGAGTTGCGTGCTGAGGAGGTTGCTCACTGCCCTCAGTGACGTGCACACGTTGGCAGGCAGAGAAGGGTCTGCCAGGAGGTCAGTGATGAGGCCGTGAGCCTCGCCCATCACGGCAATATCCACAGTGATGCTGGTTCCTGAAGACTGAGACACCAAACAGGAGGTTGGGTGAGAAAGGCCTGAGGCTGGAGGCACAGGCAGGGAAACTGGGCTTTTTCAAAAAAGTGGGCCAAAGTGACACGAGGGTGATAACAAAGTAACATTCAAATCACATTTCTGCATCAAATTTTGCCCAAATTTGCCATATCTTTTTGCTATTTTTTACTGCTAGACCCTGTAGACTTTGAAGAGACAAAAAGATAAACATTATTTTTTTTTTAATAAAAAGCTTCAGGAAACAAAAAAAAATTCATATCAATCACTCCTCATGAAGATCTCAACATTTTAATGTACTTCATATAGTAAGTATCCATCAATAGATGAACTGAAAAAATGTGATATGATACATAAAATGTGATATGATACATAAAAATGTGATATACATACATACATATATATATATATAATATATATAGTTGGCCAAACAGTTTGGGTTTTTCATATAATCTTATGAATTTTATATAGAAAGACACACACACACACACACACACACACGTGCATATATAAATATATGTCAGGCCTCTATGCCCATGGAATTCTCCAGGCAAGTATACTGGGGTAGGTAGCCATTCCCTTCTCCAGGGGATCTTCCCCATGACCCAGAGGTTGAAACCTGGTCTCCCACATTGTAGGAAGATTCTTTACTGTCTAGCCACCAGGAAAGCTCAGACACACACAGACAGACACACATATGTATTTATGTACATATTAGGTATAATATATTTATGTGTATTTTATATATATATATATATATATATATAATGGCATACTATTCCGTCATAAAAAGTTTCATTCTGAAAAGTAACATCAATATACTATAAAATTTTAATTTTAGTAATATTCTCATATGATATTTGAGCCTGGTGTGTGGTAATTATTCAATTAATATTAGAGAGTAACACAAAAAGCACCTCATTGTGCTGTTCAGATTCACAAACTGTCCCTCTTGATGTCAGGAATAATAGAAATTTCTGTTCTAGAATTATGTGGCACATCTGTCATATTCTGCCAAACTTCCTCTCAGATTCAGAGTTATTACTCTATACCTGCTAAAGGAATGAAGAACATAAAACACAGAGTACAGGGGTGTTCTTACAACCTGCTGGTCAGGCAGTAATGTAGACAGGAAGATGTGGGAGCAAGGGAGAGCATAGGCAGGGTCAAGGTTAAGAAAGTAGATGAAGCTGAAGGATGGCATACAGACGGCTGTTAATACTTGAATGGTGCCACAGGATGAGGTACAAGGAGGCCAGAATACTGGCGTGGGTCGCTGTTCCATTCTCCAGGGTATCTTCCCACCCCAGGTATCCTTCACTGCAGGCAGATTCTTTACCAGCCGAGCCACCAGCAAAGCCCACGAAGAAGCCACATAACTTTAAATTGAGTAACAGCGACGGGTGTGCAGGTTTTGGAACTAGGCTATTTGCTCCAAATTCTGACTCCTGACCCTACCATTTTCTATGGTATGATCTCTGGCACATTAGTGAGCTCTCTGCACTGTGACTTCTCCATCTGTAAAATGGATAGAGTATAGTACCAATCTCAGAAGGTTATTTCAGTGATAAGAATTAAAGGGCAGGGACTTCCCTGGTGGTTCAGTGACTGAGAGTCCTCCTTCTAATGCAGAGGATGTGGGTTTGATCCCTGGCTGGGTAACTAGGATATCACAAGCCGCCGAGCAACGGAACCTAGGTCTCGCAACTATTCTAAACTAGAGAGAAGCCCGCAAACCACACAGAAAGATTCTGCTTGCTGCAGCGAAGATTCCAGGTGCGGCAACGAAGACTCAATGCAGCCAAAAATGAAAAATCAAGTTAAACGAGGACTTAAAAGGTAGATTATATACAAGGCACTTACTATTGTGCTGGTTATCAGTGTCCAATAATGATAATGATATAAATAATAGTAGCAATAATTCTGGAGTTTTTCAGTAAGAGGTTTTAGAAGTTAGGCTACATAGTTGGGAGAAAATAAAGTTTAATCATTCTGAAAACGGACTTAAAAATGAACTCCAGAGATACGAAAAATTTAAATGTATAAAATTATCAGATTATCAAAAGGAAATATGGGGACTGTTTTATCATCTTGGGATTAGGAAGATGGCTAAAAGTAATATAAATGGCATAAACTGTCAAGAAAACATCTAACAGATCTGATGCAACACATAAACTTCTTATAAGAAATATACTATAAGCAAAGGTAAAAAACAAACAGTCCATGAAAGAATATCCGTTACCCAGAGAAGATAAAACGTGTGAATAAAAGGCCTCTAAAAAAATAAAAATCAATATAGAATTCCCTGTTGGTTTCACTGCTGAGGACCTAGGTTCAATCCCTGGTAGGGGAACTAAGATCCCACAAGGTATAGAGAGGGACTATATATATATATATAAATCAATAAAAGATAGACTGGGAGAAAGGGAATGAATATACAATTCAAATAGAAGTTAACCATCAAATACAAAAAAAGCTACTTGCTTCATGAATGTTTAAGATACAAGTTAATGCAATGAAAGTAAAGTTTACTTATTTAATAAAAAATAAAAGATTACTAGCACCAATTATCAGTAATGGGTTGAGGAAATGAGCTGTAAGTAAAAACAATACAATATTTTTGGCAAGAATTGACAGGCTGAACCTATCAATTTATAGTTTAAATGTACATATTCTATAATCTAGCAAGACAATGTAGACATGTAAAGAAAAACTACATTTATACAAAAATATAAAGACAAGATCACAAAGGGCACTGCAATGCTCTGATAACAATCAAAGTGTGGCCATAAATGCATATCAACAGAGATAGTGTTAAATGTTGTAATATAAACAGATCATGTACTTGTTTTAAAATATTTGGGTAGATCTCTAAATGTTTATTTGGAAAAATATTTATAAAATATTGTTCTGTGGGGAAAAATGTATGTCACAGAAAAAGTGAACATGCATTTTTTTGTAATCAGAAAAATATGATAATTATGAAAATACCCAGCCTCTATGAACGTATTTAGTCTTATAGCAATAGCAAGGATAAATTATTCTGTAAAGCTATCATATAGAAATCATATCTTTTCATACTAGAATAATAAGAGTAGTGATAGCAATACTGGTGGACAATAATGGTGACAGCTGACATTTTTTCAGCACAAGTCTACAAGGTAAGTACTATTATTTTTTTATTTTTATTAGTAAAAAATCACGTGCCAAATAACTGAGTCAAAAATAACTCACAATCAGATAGCTGGAGCATGAAAACATCAGGCTGCAAACACATACTCTATTTCCACAGCCCAAGAGCTGAGCTAGCAGGATGAAGTAAATACCAAACGTTTTCATTGTACGTTACTAAATATATCTGTAATTATTTAATGCTTTATTTAATCATTGTGCCATATTTTTCTCTCTCTGTAGGTTTACATATCTTCCATGAACTGACATGAAAATTTTAGTGTAACATTAATAGTTTTAGGATATATGATTATGCTTATTTCACATATTTACTTACATTGTTAACTTCAAAAATGTTTGTGAGAAATGCCACGGAATTAGTTTAACATTCCCTTTCAGAAATATATTCTCAAATTCATCTCTATTTATTATGCTTCTGAAAAACTCATCTGGTATGATCTTTTTAAACAGTAATACACATTTCGTTCCATGTTGTTCTAATAAACTTAATCTACTACTTAATCACTGTACTGTTACCCTAGAATATTGAAAGTTTAAATCAAACTTTGTATTCAGGACATAAAATTTTAAGATATTTTGACAATAACATTAACAGTTTATATTCTAATGGCTAATAATTGAACACATTTCCTAAAAATGGTCTCAATGCATAAAACTTACAAATCTGAAGAAAAATCAGAATATATTCACTGAAAATTATGAATACATTTTAAAATAAATTATTGGTGAGAAAACAAGTCTATCTTATAATTCTCTAATTTTATGTCTTTTTAAAACACTTTTTAAAAAGTAACGGATGAATTCCTTATACTCAGAAAAAAACAAATAAAAAATTGAAAAGTAACTTTAAAATAAAAACAGAACTAAAAACTCATCCTTACAAGCAAATGTCAGTATTACATAAGAATTTAGAAAACAAGTACATTATGTAATTCAATGCTACAATACTGTTGCTTTCGTGAAAGCAAAGGTCTTCAAGTGAAAACAAAAGCAATATTCAGGCTAATAAAAAGCAAATTATTCAGAGTGGAACTGGCTAAGAAACCAGACACTTTTACTATTGAAAAAGTTTCCCTACTGTTATAAACTCAGGACTTTTCTTTTAGTTTTATGATTTTAAAATTATACAACAGTTAAAACTTTATCACACATAAGAAGTTATCATCAGTTTTTGGCTCAAATAGCAAGAGGTTTCAATGAGGCATGAAATCTAAACCCAACCATCACATTCGTTTGTCACAAACTCGCCAAGACTAACCACACATGACTTGCTGAAACACAGAAAGATACATGGGCTGCTATTTCAATAAATAGAAGGCAAACTATACAGACCCAGGCACATTCAGGGAGTCATTTTAAAGAAATTTCAGAGTAGCAGGGCTTTGGCTGATTGGTAGCGTTTTTTTAAAACAAAAATACAAAATATGAAACGTCACGCAGTGACTCACACAGCGGCTATTTCCACACCTATTTAATTTTCAAAATAAAATAATTCAATTTCTAAGTATATCAAATAATGCTCAGTAAAATTTTCATTTAACTGGTGAAATCTTAGATAGTGATAATAAACACTAAAGGTTAAGTTTATATTAAAGGTACTTTAAAGGAAAGTCTTAAGCTAACAGCCTGAAATCATCTTTGAGTGCAATAAATAACCCTACTGAGCATAAAACCACAGTTGAGTCTTTTTATGGTGCGCATGATCAAACGAATCTTTTCTTAAAAAGAGTGACCAAGCAATAAAAAAACATTTTACTTTGCATGCTATCCTTATAATGGAAACATTTATATTTAACATTTAAGAAAATGCAAGTATAATTTTCTGGGCCCTATTTAAATGACAACCAAAGTTGGATTGCCATCTTTAAATAGAAAATCTGGATTTTCAGTCTGATAAACAGTGGAGTAAAGTGCAGTTTTATAAATCAAACCAAAAATAACCAGTTCTTTTGGTAAATCCACCACTTTTCAAAGCACCCGGTTCTTTCAACATCTTCCTTTACCCCTTCATCTCTTTCCAGTCTATTTCACCATCTCCAGAAAGTCTACCCAATGTTGGTTGCTATGGTAACAATCTAATTTGCTTCCAAGTTACTTTACTCATTACAAACCAAAGGCCCAGAAAAGCAGGAGTTAGAGATAAGTTAAGGAAACAACAACAAATACACTTAGAAATAACACTAAATGTAACTCCTAGGCTAGGCATGCATCAACCAATTCAATTACAGAAAATTTGCTTTTATGGTCACTACTTCCACGGTAAAAGTTTGAAATTACACTATTGGTATGATAAAGGGGAAAGGTTTGAATGTGTGTAGCGGTCAGGAAAAAACTTATACTCTAGGTTCAGTTCAGTTCAGTTCAGTTCAGTTCAGTCGCTCAGTCGTGTCCGACTCTCCGCGACCCCATGAATCACAGCACGCCAGGCCTCCCTGTCCATCACCAACTCCCGGAGTACACCCAAACTCATGTCCACAGAGTCGGTGATGCCATCCAGCCATCTCATTCTCGGTCGTCCCCTTCTCCTCCCACCCCCAACCTTTCCCAGCATCAGAGTCTTTTCCAGTGAGTCAACTCGTCGCATGAGGTGGCCAAAGTATTGCAGTTTCAGCTTTAGCATCAGTCCCTCCAATGAACATCCAGGATTGATCTCCTCTAGAATGGACTGGTTGTATCTCCTTGCAGTATAAGGGACTCTCAAGAGTCTTCTCCAACACCACAGTTCAAAAGCATCGATTCTTCGGCGATCAGCTTTCTTCACAGTCCAACTCTCACATCCATACATGACCACGGGAAAAACCATAGCCTTGACTAGACGGACCTTGGTTGGCAAAGTAATGTCTCTGCTTTTTAATATACTATCAAGGCTGGTCATAACTTTCCTTCCAAGGAGCAAGCGTCTTTTAATTTCATGGCTGCAATCAGCATCTGCAGTGATTTTGGAGCCCAAAAAAATAGTCGGGCATCTAAATTTCTAAACTACCATAAGCTGCAAATTATAAAAAAATTTTACAAAAAAATCTATTTGATCAAATGACTAACAGAATGTAAAAATATGTATATTTAATTAACATGACAGATTATTTACTGAGGTCCTATGTTTGGGTTTCTATCAACATGTTATTCAGTAATGGAGAATTTCTTTTTGTTAAAGAATTTTAAATTTAATTATAATTACATTATTCAAAATTTAATTTTAACTGGTAGTAAATGCTTATTAATAACTAAGTAATAAACATAGTATAAAGCAAAATTATAAAAGGCACCTGTGAAAAGTCACAGAAATGGAGAATTCTTCAAGGAAAAAATCATTCAGAAGTCTTAAAAGATAAATATTAGGAACAAGGTAAATGCTGGGAAGGATTGGGGGCAGGAGGAGAAGGGGACGACAGAGAATGAGATGGCTGGATGGCATCACCGACTCGATGGACATGAGTTTGAGTGAACTCCGGGAGTGGGTGATGGACAGGGAGGCCTGGCGTGCTGTGATTCATGGGGTCGTGGAGAGTCGGACATGACTGAGCGACTGAACTGAACTGAACTGAACTGAAATAAAAACAAAGTAAACAAGCATTATTTCACTTCAAGAAAGTGAAGGTGCCCAACGGTAAAATCAGAAAGGGTTTGAGAAAATTGATGTCAACATCAATTAGTGATTCAAAATGATGAAAGAGATTATTTGATGTAGAGGGTAAAGACAACGCATCCAATTCTTGACAAAAATTTTTTGGGATGACATCAGTATAGTCAAGCTATAACTCTTCTCCCTATATATTTTGAAACAAATTTAAATTGATAACAATGCAATAGGCTAAATACATCCCTGCTCAAAGGCAGAAGATGTAATAATTCTCTAGTCTTCTGACTCAGTGAATCATTTGATGTGTCACTTGCTTTGGGCATTAATTTATTCTAACTGGAGGAAACTAACTGGAAGCAGCACAAAAGTCACTCTTCATAATTCTACATGAAACTCTAAGATAGCTTACAAATGTAAAAGCAATAGAATAGAGGTAATTATCTAGATAACCAAGTCAAGTTGCTGTATTCCTCAAATTATACCATTTTTTCGTTTTATTCAATATTTTACATTTTGTGATGGTTTCCAAAACCAACCATGGCTTTTCTTCTAGGAGATACTGTCCTTTGGAGCAATCAGGGTCTCCCCCTGAAAAATCAGAGAACTAGCCTGGGTCTTTCTAAGATCCCTCCCAGATTCTTTACTGTCTGAGCCACCAGGGAAGCCCCTCTGATTGTATAAGTCGAAAGCATTTATTTATTTAATAAACATATACACATATATCAGAGAAGAAAGAATCAAATAATTTTAAAACTTATTTCTTGGATCATTAAGGATTTTAAATTATTTTTATTTATTTTTAAAATTTACTTTATTGAAGTATGGTTGATTTAGAACATTGCATTAATTTCTGCTATATAGCAAAGTGATTTTGATATGTGTGTGTGTGTGTGTGTGTGTGTGTATTCTTTTTCATATTTTTTTCCATGATGGTTTATCACAGGATAGTGACTGTGCTATACAGACATAATTTTTTTTAAGTATTATGTAGACTTTGAAAATTTATTTCACTGATTGCTAATCCTATTCAAGCTTTACTTCTAACTTATAATTGAGTGACTGATGCCATTTCCTTCTTATAGTGAAACGTCTAAAGTACAGTGAATACTTATGGGGAATGGGTTTCCCAGGTGGCTCAGCAGTGAAGAATTCACCTGCCAATGCAGGAGACTTGGGTTCGATCCCTGGGTTGGGAAGATCCCCTGGAGAAGGAAATGGCAACTCCCTCCACCATTCTTGCTTGGGAAATCCCACAAACAGAGGAGGCCGGTAGGCTACAGTCCATTGGGTTACAAAAGTGTCAGATATGACTTACTGACTAAACAGGAACAAATTATGGGGAATAGACGATACTTGAACTTCCACTCCCAATATTTGAGTTGCACTTTGCCAAGGGTCAGTTTTGTTTTGGTCCTAAATCTGTTCAGACCAGTTGTAACTGACACTGCAACTTATACATGCTAATAAAATATCTATAAACCAGAGATATTTGAATAAATAATGGAATAGTTTCTTTAAAAATTAAATTGAATAATTTTAAAGACTGCATAAACAGATTCATAAAGACAAAGCCCTGACATCAATTTCTGTTAAGTACGGGTGAAACAACTACAAAGATTCAAGAAGAAAATGATAATGTGCCTGAAAAATTCTCAACTCAGAATGCATCTAAGTGCCTAAGTCCTTTTGTTTTTAACAATCCTATTGTTAAAAACAAAAAAGCAAAAAATAAAAAACCTGAACCTGGTAGTCGTATGGGTGTGCTGCACGTAAGATAAATTGGGACTCTAATCAATATAGTAAAAACATACACAAAGAGAAACAGTCTTGGTTTTTCATAAAAAATGTGTGACATCCCCATAGTCACATGTAGAGTTAAAAATATATTACTAGAGATACATAAAATATGTTTATGATTCTCTGCTTTAAAAACTTTTAAAATTAACAGACGAATTACTAATTAAGAGGGCACTCCCTGGTGGCTCAGAGGTTAAAGCGTCTGCCTCCAATGCGGGAGACCCAGGTTCGATCCCTGGGTCGGGAAGATCCCCTGGAGAAGGAAATGGTAACCCACTCCAGTATTCTTGCCTGGAAAATCCCATGGACAGAGAAGCCTGGTAGGCTACAGTCCACGGGGTCGCAAAGAGTCGGACACGACTGAGCGACTGAACGGAACGGAACGGATACTATTTCGAACCCAACAGCTTCTTTCACTTGAAATGAGACACAATGTAATGGTCAGGTCAAAGTTATTCATCTCTATTCCTGGAACAAGGGAAAGAAAGTGAAGTTTGGTCTATGAATTAGCACATGATATACAAAAAGTTACAAATGTATATTTTCATCATGTATATAATTCAGAAGGTGTTACATGTAAGAAGTTGGAACAAAGATAAAACAGTGGGATATAAAAGGAAGTTTTATTCATTTATTAATATCAAATTTTTATTTTATCTGGTTAGTATGTGGGGCCTTTGTGGAGAGGAAATAGAAGTCCACTTCAGTATTCTTACCTGGAAAATCCCATGGACAGAGGAGCCCAGTGGGCTACAGTCAGTCCTTAGGGTTGCAAACAGCTGGACACGACTGAGCGCGCGCGCGCGCACACACACACAAACACACACACACACACACACACACACACACACACACGGTGCCTTTAAGAACACAGGATCTAGAATTAGAATCAGATAGCTTGTGTTTAAATTTCAATCTGGTGTGATTTGGGGCAAGTCACTCATCTCCTTAGCTCTTGTATTCTCGTTTCTAGAAATAGGGTAAAAATAATATCCACTGTATAGTATTATTGATGATTCAATAAAGACCTCAGTAGAAGGACAACTAGACTCAAGGTATTAGATTGGATAGACAGAGTGCCTGAAGAACTATGAATGGAGGTTTGTGACACTGTACAGGAGGCAGTGATCAAGACCATCCCCAAGAAGTGCAAAAAGGGAAAATGGTTGTCTAAGGAGGCCTTACAAATAGGTGAGAAAAGAAGAGAAGCTAAACACAAAGGAGAAAAGGAAAGATATACCCATGTGAATGCAGAGTTTCAAAGAATAGCAATGAGAGATAAGAAAGCCTTCCTCAGTGATCAATGCAAGGAAATAGAGGAAACAATTGAATGGGAAAGACTAGAGATTTCTTCAAGAAAATTAGAGATACCAAGGGAACATTTCATGCAAACACGGGCACAATAAAGGTCAGAAATGGTATGGACCTAACAGAAGCAGAAGATATTAAGAAGAGGTGGTAAGAATACACAGAACTATACAAAAAAGATCTTCATGACCCAGATAATCATGATGGTGTGATCACTCACCTAGAGCCAGACATCCTGGAGTGTGAAGTCAAGTGGGCCTTAGGAAGCATCACACGAACAAAGCTACTGGAGGTGATGGAATTCCAGCTGATCTATTTCAGTTTCTAAAAGATGATGCTATGAAAGTGCTGCACTCAATATGCCAGCAAATTTGAAAAACTCAGCAGTGGCCATAGGACTGGAAAAGGTCAATTTTCATTCCAATTCCAAAGAAAGGCAATGCCAAAGAATGCCCAACCCACCTCACAATTGCACTCATCTCACACTCTAGCAAAATAATGCTCAAAATTCTTCAAGCCAGGCTTTAACAGTACATGAACCGAGAACTTATAGACGTTCAAGCTGGATTTAGAAAAGGCAGAGGAACCAGAGATAAAATTGCCAACATCCATTAGATCATTGAAAAAGCAAGAGAGTTTCAGAAAAATATGTACTTTTGCTTTAATGACTATGCCAAAGCCTTTGACTGTGTGGATCACAACAGACTGGAAAATTTCAGGAGATGGGAGTATGAGACCACCTTATCTGCCTCCTGAGAAATCTGTACGCAGGTCAAGAAGCAACAGTTAGAAAGAGACCTGGAACGACAGACTGGTTCCAAATTGGGAAAGGAGTATATCAAGTCTGTATATTGTCACCTTGTTTATTTAACCTGTATGCAGAGTACATCATGTGAAATGTTGGGCTGGATGAAGCACAAGCTGGAATCAAGACCGCCGGGAGAAATATCAATAACCTCAGATATGCAGATGACACCTCCCTTATGGCAGAAAGCAAAGAGGAACTGAAGAGCCTCTTGATGAAACTGAAAGAGGAGAGTGAAAAGCTGGCTTAAAACTCAACATTCACTAAACGAAGATCATGGCATCGATTCCCATCACTTCATAGCAAATAGATCGGGAAACAACGGAAACAGTGACGGACTTTATTTTCTTGGGCTCCAAAAATCAATGCAGATGGTAACTGCAGCCATGAAATTAAAAGACACTTGCTCCTTGAAAGAAAAACTATGACTAACCTAGACAGCATATTAAAAAGCAGAGACATTACTCTGCCTACAAAGGTCCATCTAGTCAAAGTTATGGTTTTTCCAGTAGGCAGGTATGGATGTGAGAATTGGACCATAAAGAAAGCTGAGAGCCAAAGAATTGATGCTTTTGAACTGTGGTGTTGGAGAAGACTCTTGAGAGTCCCTTGGACCACAAGGAGATCCAACCAGTCCATCCTATGGGAACTCAGTCCTGAATATTCATTGAAAGGACTGATGCCAAAGCTGAAATGCCAATACTTTGGCCACCTGATACGAAGAACTGACTCATTGAAAAAGACCCTGATGCTGTGAAGGATTGAAGGTGGGAGGAAAAAGGGATGACAGAGGATAAGACTGTTGGATGGCATCACTGACTCAATGGACATGAGTTTGAGTAAACTCTGGGAGTTGGTCATGGACAGGGAGGCCTAGCCTGCTGCAATCCATAGCGTTTCAAAGAGTCAGACAAAACTGAGTGACTGAACTGAACTGAGATTGCCTGGTCCCCAGGACATGTTTGAAAAATATTATATAGCACTGTATCATAATTATTTTTGCCTTGACAAAGACTGTGCAAAAGGTTGCATACTATATGCGTGTGTTTTTCTTCTACATATACTGGGTCTGTAGTTTCTTTATAAATGGAGGCAACATACAGATTATCATTTGTCTACCAATGTAAAGAAACTCAAACAACAAAAGCAAAATCTTAAATAGTTTCCCTTTTTATTTTAGGTAAATGTAGTCATAAAGATTGTACTCCCTACTCCCATAGACTCCAAGTATTTTGGAGCTGAATTTTAGGCTCTTAGAAAGTGATTGTACAGAAGTCCTGGTTTCATTTAGTATGGTTGACTGCCCTGGTATGATTTATAAAGCACTATGAGAAAGGAATTCTGAAAGCAGGCATCTCAGCTCCATTGTTGGAAGTTTTTTTCTCCTTTCTATTTAGTCATCTTGGGAGGCACCCTGGGAGGCAAACACAGCATGGGAAGAACATTCTCAGGGTGAAAAGGGAGTTGGGATAAGGGAGGAATAGAATAAACAGTATAAGGCATGACAAATAAAGGAGTCACTGGGACTTTTCTTACCCAGCCTTGGTCCTAATGCTGGGAAAAAGATGCCTGTTGGGCTTTGGGGAGTTGTCTCATTCTATTTCTCTAAAGCAGTTTGCCACCCCTCACCCTTCAAATCTTTCTCTTTGATACCAGGAAGCAGTCTCTTAGTCTTTAGTGTCCTAAATTCACTTAGGAGATGAGCTGGGTTCGATAAATGATCTTTGGTGTATTACTGTTTCTGACCTCAGAGCCAGCAAAATTGCATATGTGTTTATACTTTCATAGGACCCATTTATAATTTTAGACTTGAAGTTGGTTGGGAAATTTTTTAAAAATGAAATCATGTGAACAGTTTGCAGTAACTCATTGTAGGCTGAACCTTGGCTAAATGTCATCCTAAGGAAGCAGATGTTTGCTTATTTTAATTTTCTGGCAGGGAATACGAGTTGACCTTTGGATTTTCTCCTTAAGATAATATATACGTACAGTAGGAGGAAAACATATAGGGCCCTTCATCAAACTGCTTTCTAAAAACATCTTGCTTGGTTAGGCTCATTTGAGATGTGAGACGCAGAAAAATCTAGCAGTTGCCAGAATTCTTAACTTCCTTCTCCTTTGATGTTCAGAGAACATTCCGTGTTACCAAATAGGATGTACATGTACACGGCCTTATGTTCTTATATATTTCCCTACAATATGTCTGCAAATAAGCCCAAAGCTGTTAAAACAGTCCTTCCGTTTATGTTTTCTAAGATCTTCAAGGCACTAGAAAATTCACCCAATATCCTCAAAAATAACAATGATCACAGAAAACTGTTTTATTATTTAGGAAATAAAACATAGTTACGACATCGCTTACTCGAGTAAGAACCTGTTATCTCTAAGAAGATAACATTAGCTGTCATTGATTTGCAGGCTGGTTCTCTCTGTTTCTTCTGATTGTGAAAGATGAGGTAGCTGTCAAATCTAGGAGGAATTCAGGTAATGGACCATTCCCATGACTGCTCATGCAGATGAACTGGGAAGGCTTGGTTAAGTATAAGTTGCTATGTAAATAAAAACCATGATTATTTCTGTTAGGGAAAGAAACTGGATTCTTCAATTGATTATGAGCTTGTAAATATTATAGAAAAAAGTCAGTTTCTGACATAAGTATGAACCCCGACATAAGTATAAATGTTGATGGTCTTTTGTTTGTTGAATTTTAAGAATTGCTATTAAACTTTAACGTGAAGGTTTCTGTTTGCTTAGCCTAGAAGTAATTTCAGTGAACAACAGATGGCAGTCTTCTGCCTTTTAAAAAGAACTCCAGTTGTCTGAACATCTTTTTGAATGGGTGCTGCTCTCTAAGTAACCGGAAGAGTTTCGTTTCTTTTTTCACAGAAAAAAAAGCAAAAAACAAAACCAAAACACAAAATCCCTACATAACACTATTGGTAGAAAGTAAATAAAATACCCTAAATTGTGTTATACTTCTCAGGATCATTGTTAATGTGGAACTAGATTTATATCCTTAAGAATTTGTCTCAATTACAAACATTTCATCTCTGTCATCTTTCTCCATTTTTATAAGTTACTCATGGTAAACATAAGCCATTTTCATACACAATTTGATGTAATTTTTTTTTTATGTGTAGTTTTCTACTGCGGTTAAAATAGTCAAAAAACACAATCATCAAGGCACACATTATAGCACAGGGTTTTGTATGCCTGCATGGGTTGCAAAGAGTCACAGGCATGAATTAGCAGTTGCTTTATTCCCATTGTGTTGTCTTCAGATTCTTGCCCACCTTGGTGCAATGGGCATTTACTCGATGCTACTGAATTGTTTCCACCACTGTGGCTCAGATGGTAAAGAATCTGCCTGCAATGCGGGAGTCTTAGATTCAATCCCTGGATTGGGAAGATCCTCTGGAGAAGGCAATGGCTACCCACTCCAGTCTTCTTGCCTGGGAAATCCCATGGACAGAGGAGCCTGGCAGGCTACAGTCCATGGGATCACAAAGAGTCAGACACAACTGAGCAACAAACACACACGTAACGCACACACAAATGCAGCTGATTCAGGAGATTTTCAAAGCATGCTGCGGTAGCATCCACGTTGGTTGCCATATGAATGCCTTTGGGGGCATCCTGTACTTCATCCACTGGAAGTACCAAAACCAAAATCAAACAGCTGAAAAACCCTTGGAGCGGTAACTTTTGAAAAACCTTCCATTTCTGACCAGTTCTCACATATATTCAGAGAACTTCTCTTACTGCATTTGTGACAGACAGTTTTCCATTCAGCTTTCGGTTGTGATCACTTGATGAAAGCTTGTCTTCCTCTTTTTTGAAAAACTGGAGTATAATTGCTTTATACTGCTGTGTTAGTTTCTGCTGTGCAGCAAAGTGAATCAGCTCTATGTATACATACATCCCCTCATTTTTGGATTTTAGGCTGGAAGTTTGAGGAGGACAATGGAAATGCTAATTTTTGCTCACCAATTTAACCCAGAGTCTCCTTTAGTATCTGGTACTTTTCAGGCATTCAGTGATACTAGAAATGAGTAAAGTCATAAGCAGCATTCTCTAAACATCTAAAAATAAGTAAATTTCCTCTCTGGTTCTCTACTTTAAAGAAATGTAAAAAAACAAATTACATTGCCCAAGGTATTTTCTTAAAACAAGTAACTGGAATTTCTAGAAGCCATCATAAAACATGCTACTTTTTAGCACATTATCAGATAAAAACAGATAAAAAAATTTAGCACAATATCAGATAAAAAAATCAGAGAATTATTAGGCTAATATTGAATTTATGAATAAAAATTATAGTCAACAAACTGATTCTGGAACAACTACTATACAGAAAGTAGTAAAACTGCTAAAGAGAAGTAAGTACTGATAAAAGAGAGCAACTTTACATCTTTCTATAATCTGTTACATATATGAAAGGAGTAATTAAGCATAGGATTGAGATATAAGGATGAATATTTTCTGGAAAAGAGAAAAATCTTAAAATGAATGGAGGTAGAGAAAGTATGGCCTTTAGGGGGACAAAGTTCAGTTCAGGTTGAAAAGGGTGAATCTGTGAATAGCTTGCTGACTATAGCTAATAATACTGAATTGTATATTTGGGTGGCCCCACTCCAGTGTTCTTGCTTGGAGAATCCCAGGGACGGGGGAGCCTGGTGGGCTGCCATCTATGGGGTCGCACAGAGTCGGACATGACTGAAGCGACTTAGCAGCAGCAGCAGCAGTAGTAAAGAACCTGCCTGCTAATGCTGGAAGTGTAAGAGAAGCAGGTTCAATTTCTGGGTGAGGAAGATCTCCTGGAGGAAATGGCAACCCACTCCTGTATTCTTGCCTGGAGAATCCCATAGACAGAGAAGTCTGGCCAGCTATAGTCCAAAGTGTGGTAAACAGTCAGATACAATTGAAGCGACTTAGCACGCAAGACAGTAGATCTTTTTCCTTCCATTGCAAGGAAAAAAAAATGTTTTACTACACATGGTGACAGATGTTAACTGATTGACTGTGGTACTTGTTTAGTAATACACACAAATATTGAATAATTATGCTATACATCTGAAACTAGTATAATGTCTTGTGTTGACTATACCTAATTCTTTTTTTTTTTTTTTAAAGAATGAAGGGTGTGTCTGGAGAAGTTTGAGGGAACATATCAAGTCAGGAAGATGAGCCAAATTCAAGAGCTTTCATGAGCTACTAAAGGCCATGGGAAACCCCTGCAGGGCAGTGATTTATTGGTGTGTGTGAAGGAAGGAGTCAGGCTAACTTTGGGGCTTTAGGCTTGGGCAGATGGGCAGTTGGATCTTCCCTGATGGCTCAGAGATAAAGAACCCGCCTGCAATGCAGGAGACACAGAAGACTCAGATTTGATCCCTGGGTTGGGAAATTCCCCTGGAGGAGGAAATGATAACCTACTCCAGTATTCTTGCCTGGAAAAAAATCCCACGGATAGAGGAGCTTGGCGGCTACAGTGAATGGGGTCTCAAAGAGTCAGACATGACTGAGCAACTGAGCATGATCATGAGACGGGCAGCTAAGACTCTTTCCCTAAGTTATTGGAGAAGGCAGAAGCTTTGGTGTGGGTGTTTAGATACTCAATTGTTAGGAAATATGTGATATTTACAGGATCATTACAGTTGCACATCAGGAGGGACCCCTGAACTGAAAACATGCATTTGGGTATCGACAACATGGACATGGTCATCTCCCTAATGCTGCCATGGGAATATATAAGGAGAAGAGAGAACTGGACAGAGGGCAGAACGATAATAGCAACTTTTAAAGGGGGAGAGAAACTCACAAAGAAAAATGAGAAGGGACAACAAAAAACCAAGAGTGTAAGGTCCAATGGGCCAAGGGAATGATTTTGTCAATAGAGTGGAATGGTCAGCAGAGAGCAGTGAATTTGAGAGATTAATACAGTCTGGAAAACTATCCACTATTTTAGTGTCTGGAATGTCACTCCTGACATTAAAGAGAACAGTCTCAGTGAAGTGCTGATGTTGTGAGTCACACTGCAATCAACTGAGCAAGGAAGGGAAGATGTGAAAATGGGAACAACACAGACAATTCTTTTGTGAAAACTAGTTGTATAAGATAGAGATCTGTCCACATCTAGAGGGAAAATGGGCTCCAAGGAGCTGGAGAGCAACTGAGCAGACAAAAATGTTGAAGGGGGGGGTCCCCACTAGTGTGAGGGGTTTAAAACACAGTAAAGACAATGCAGGTGATAAATAGATCAAGGGATAAAAGAAGAAAGCAAAGGTTGAGGGGATTAACCTTTTACAACCAGGCATCTTTCTCAAGGTGACAGTGAGAAGGAAGAATGTTAGATTTGCAGCTGAGACTTTAGAGCCCTTACTCTTTGGCTTTTATTTACTCTGTAAATTAGTCCTGAGTCCCTGGTTGAGAAAGTGAATCACACAACATTGAGGTTAGAGATGCAAAAGAGAATGAGGAATGTTTGAAAGAGGAATGAGGAGAGCTGGCTAGATTCTCCAGCGATCCTGAAGGTCTAGCTCAGTTTGGAGACATGAATTCCAATATGTTTTCTACATACTTTCCAGTGTTGCACAGCATGAAGATTTACATGAAAAGGCAATGAACTGAGAACAGGAAGGGTCTCCCATATGGGAAAGAAAAAAGACTGGACAATTGGACTGGAGATCCTGGAGAGGTGGAGGAACAGGTGCAGAGTAGGCAAGAGCAGAAAAGCATGATTCAGAATGTGGGTAAGTGTGTGCATGAGAAAGATGGATACAGGATTCCATGAGTAGACTAATCTCTCAGGCAGGCTTTCTGCTTTTTATTAGTAGAAAATAAGGGTGAAAAGGAACTATGGGGCCAGATTTTAGATGCCCATGAGTGAAAGACAAGTTTTCTAATTCTATTTGTTGGCAATTGAGTGATGAGTGATGCCTGAGAAGGAAGATGATGTAATCTAAAAGGACACAGGGTTTGAGGAAGGTGAAGGTTTGGCATAGATGGAGATAGGTTAGACCAAGGTTGCCACGATAATCAATATTTGAAACCAGGATATCTGCATCATGAATGACTAGGAAGGAAGAGTAAGAGTAAAATTAAGAAGAATCAATTGTACTTGTAAACTAACTGGATGTTGGGACATGAAAAACTGCACTGTATCTTTCCCTGTAGTAGTCTTTACTCTGTCTGCAATATTCTCTCTGTTCCTTCTTTCAGATATTTCTCCAAGAGTTTCTGCCTTCACAAAATAAAATGTGGATAGTTCACTTGTGAATGTATAAGTCCATACTTGTTGTTTATTCACTAAACCGTGTCTGACTTTTTGCGATTCCATGGACTATAGCCTGACAGGCTTCTCTGTCCATGGGATTTCCTAGGCAAGAATCATAGAGTGGGTTGCCATTTCCTCCTCCAGGGGATCTTTCTGACCCAGGGGTCAAACCCTGTGTCTCCTGCAGGCAGATTCTTTACCACTGAGCCACCTGAGAAGCCCATAAGTCCATACTGGGTCTGACCAATTGTCTAAAACTAAAAGGTTTTCTTTGGATATACCATGGTAGTAGCCCTCCACAACGTTAAACTTCCAAGATGATGAGTGGTTACTCTTAAGAGCCTCAAATTATTTTAATACAGCATAAAATCCTTTATAAATGTATTTCAAAACTCAATACATTTCAGTTTATATAATAAAAGAAACCATCAACTAAGTAATAAAGCTTCCAGACTTATAAATAGATCAAATGTCAAAACACTCTTAAATCAATTTTTTGAGAACTTAGAATGCATTTTTCTAGAGAAATACTACTATACATGGTATCGCTTAATCCTAGGTTAGCTCACAAAAATTTATAAAACCACTTAATAATAAACGTGATAGCATTTTAAATTTTTCATTGAGAATGCACCCTTTTTCAATCAGACAGCAATATTTTTAGAGACAAAATATTTTTTCAATGGTGTGATTCAAAAAGAGGAATATGGAGGCACTGAGATACAGTCATTTCTGCCTCACTTAATTAATGTATTTTAACTTGAACATCTACTGGGTACCTGGGACTGTCCACACCCTCAGGGTCCAGAGATGAATGGGTTTGAACTGCTGCTCTCAAGCAATTGCAGTCTAGTGGAAGGTGTTCAAGGAAATGAAAGGGATCAGAGGATAAAACAGGAAACTGGAGGAACCCTGTGGATATATTACCACTGCCTCTGGTTATTAGGAGAATGAAAGAAACTGTTTCTCAAAGTTAAAATGGTCTCATAACTTCTGTCATGAGGTTCCCTTCTGTACAAACCGAAAATGGCTGCTCTGAACTCTATCACCATTCTCACCTGTATCTCTCCCCCAAGCAGGATTTTAAAAAAATAATAATAAAGAGCAATTCTCCAGAGAAGACAAGTGTGAGAGGGAAGGATATAAAGATAACATGGATGGATAAAGCACTTAGAAGATGATTGTGCCTGCATGCTAAGTTGCTTCAGTTGTGTCTGACTCTTTGTGACCCTATGGACTGTAGGCTGCCAGGCTCCTCTGTCCATGGGATTCTCTGGGTAAGAATACTGGAGTCGGTTGCCATTTCCTTTTCCAGGGGATCTTCCCAACCCAGGGATCGAACCTGAGTCTCTTATGTCTCCTGCATTGGCAGGGGGGTGCTTTACCACTAATGTCACCTGGGAAGCCAGTCATCACTCAGATATGAAAACCTCTTTTTTTCCAGGCATTTCCCTCAAAATCTTCAGCCCT
Source organism: Moschus berezovskii (assembly GCF_049115385.1). Lineage (NCBI taxonomy): Eukaryota > Metazoa > Chordata > Mammalia > Artiodactyla > Moschidae > Moschus > Moschus berezovskii. The sequence goes on from NC_142465.1 coordinate 94,165,531, forward strand.
TGAAACTCTCATAGGTCCAATAGCCAAGTCTCATCTTGGAAACATGGATTTCAGGCTTCCCCAGCTTCCCACACTCCAATAAGATGTAGAGAACTTGAAGCCCCCTTGTCTGTTAGAGGACTTGAGGGCCTGCTTCCTGACACCTAGTTTTAAGGGATGGGGTGAGCTTATCTGTGAATGACTTTGCATACAGAAAACACTTGTGTAAACTACTAAAACCTAGTAATATCACTTCTTGATTTTCCTGAAGGCAACTCCCAACTCTAGAAATTACATTACAAAGGGAATGACTTTCAAATTTTGAAACTAAGGTTAAGTAAACTTGTCAAAGTTACACAGATAGTAAGTGGCAGAAGTGGAATTCCAATGTAGGAAGTCTGGGTCTATATGACTGATGACAACGCTAAGTATCTTGGGTAACTGTTACTACATATGGTCACCTACTTTTGATGATATGAAATTATCTTTGCCAATTTTCGACCCGCTGTTTTGCAAATTCTTCCTTCAATTAATTATCAACTTACATCCCCGTTATCAAGGGGAACTTATTAACATCATCAAAGAATTCCTGGTATACTCCCTTCCTTCATATCTTTCCTGAAAATCAAATTAAACTGTTTCCAGAACTAAGTTTTAGGGAAGACATGCACTGTTAATATTTCTCCATCAGGAAAAATGTCATTTGTTCCTTCTCCCTATGTCTCCCACTCAAGCCAGATCTCTTATAATATTTGCTTCTGGAAGGAGAAAAAAAATGGGCTTTGGTGGAGACTTCTGTGGCTACTAGAAAAATCTCTGTCTTCATTTTCCTTTTAGGTGGTAATGAAAATTTTATAACGCATCTGTCTGAAAGTCTGGGTTAATTATTTCAGTTTAAGAAACTGGTTTCAGTTACAATCTGATTATATTCAGAATATTACGAGAATTCAGAAAATAAACATGATTATCTTTGGATCAGCAGACCCCAGTAGCTCACCAAGATATTTAATAGGCAGACGGACAGAATTATAAAATTTTCTATGAGAAACATATCAAAATGATACCTCTTCTTCCTCCTGTTTAGCAACAATGTGCTGCTGAGGAAAGGAGGAAATCAGGCAAGAAAATAAGTCATTTGGTCATAAGATGAGTCACTCAGCACTTATGTCATAGATTTATTTTCTTCCTTGTGGACATAATTGCTAGTTCAGTCAATGCTCCCATATCATATGCCCTGAGTATAGCAATAATAGCATACTTAAGATGTACAAATGATGAACAATTTGTCGCAATTCAGCACAGATCCTTTAAGACAAAGATCTATGCAAAGAAGATAGAATTAACTTTGGCAGTGATCTTTAAGATCATAATCTTGTAAGACTAATAAAACTGCTGGTTAAAAATGTGGGGCAGTTTTTTTTTCTGGGGATCAAGAAGAAGGACCCAGGAAGAGACTACTAGTGAAATTCTTCCTCTTTAGCTAAAATTTCAGTTCATTTTAATTTTGTTTCATCTTAAAAGAAGGAGATTAGAACAGAAGTATGGTACAAGAGCTTCCCAATTAGAATATCCCATAGAAAAGAATATGCAAAGTGTTATTAAAGCAAACACAACACAGAAGCAATGAATATTTTCACACACTGATTCAGATGACAAACTAAAAACAGAAATTAATACAGACTGAAGTGTAACTAAAATAGCTTTGAACTGTCTTTCTTCTGGTTTTAATATTTCTAGCAAAGACTTTTAACCTACAGACAACTTCAACTTATTATACAGTGTATCATCAGCCACACTCGAGAGAAGATTGTAAGAGGATCTCAGATGACCATCAAACAGGTCCTGTGGCTGCTGGATCAACTGACAGACTTGACTGTGACTGTGACTCTAGGGACTGTGGTAGTATTTTAACATTAAGGAGGATATGTCCAGAGGCATTGAGAAATGCCTCAGTTGAGCTCTGTTCAAACCACATACAGTGGATGTTGTGACAACTCCCTATACCGATCATGGTGATTTCGGCCATAAGGGCAAGAATTTGGTCCAGAATGGGCAGCCCTTAGTCAATGTGAGTCAATGAGACAGGAGAGAAACTTTGTTTACTGCTTCTGGGAAAGGAAATCATCTACCAAGAAGGAAGTGATGTTGCTGCTGCTGCTGCTGCTACTAAGTCACTTCAGTCGCGTTCGACTCTGTGCAACCCCACAGATGGCAGCCCACCAGGCTCCCCTGTCCCTGGGATTCTCTAGGCAAGAATACTGGAGTGGGTTGCCATTTCCTTCTCCAATGCATGCATGCATGCTAAGTCGCTTCAGTTGTGTCTGACTCTGTGCGACCCTATGGACAGCAGCCCAACAGGCTCCTCTGTCCATGGGATTCTCCAGGCAAGAATACTGGAGTGGGTTGCCATTTCCTTCTCCAGTGATGTTGCTACCAGCAGCCGTCTTTGGATTTAAGTGGAACCAGCTTTAGGATGGAGAAAATAGTGTAACAGTAGCAAAGTGGAGAGCATTAAAAAACCTAGGTCCATCATACGACTTGAATTCACTAATCCTGAAGACTTTCCTTCTCTGGCCTTCCTATCACAACAGACAATGTATGTGTGTGTGTGCTCAGTCATGCCTGACTCTTGGTGACCCTATGGACTGTAGCCCACCAGGCTCCTCTGTCCACGGGATTCCCTAGGCAAGAATACTGGAATGGGCTGCCATTTCCTACTCTAGGAGATCGTCCTAACCCAGGGATTGAACTTGTGGCTTCTGCATTGACTGGCGGATTCTTTACCAGTGAGTCACCTGGGAATCCAAGACTGACAATAACATTTTTTTTTTTATTACTACAGCTAGTCTGAATAAAGTGCCCTTTTGTTTATGGTTGAAAATAATTAACACAGCATAAAATTTTACCACATGTGTATTGACTAGTAGATAAGTAGGTGGTAATGAAAATAAAATCTTACAATGTACCTGTCTTACAAGTCAGAGGTAATCATTTTGGTTTAAGAAACTAGTTTTACTTAGAATGTTACTATGTTCAGACTGTTATGAGATAATGAAAAATCTGATTATCCTGGATTCAACAGATCCTAGTAAGGACTGAGAGCCGTGAAGCAATGGACAGTTTCACTCTAGTCCAGGGACCCACATCTAACACCAGAATGCAGTACTCTATCCACATTTGTGCCTTAAATGCAAACTGCCATGTGCCATGGACCTTACCTGACTCATCAAAACACCATTCATAAAATCCTCCTGTGCAAACATACTCTGTCACACATGTGTGGCTCTCGGAGGTTCTTGAAGATAAGAACCCTTTTATATTTATTTTCTACTCCCACAGCAACTTTAACCAGACTCAGCCAAAAGGTGCCTCATTAAATTAAATGGACTGTTTCATTCTAGTTCTTTCTTGCAGAAAGCATAACATTTATCAAGTTGTTTACTGGGAATTTTAATTTACCTTTATATAAACTTCTAAATAGGGGTAGGATTTCATAATTCTTAATTTTCTGCCTATTGTTGCAGTGAAACACTCTTTAAAAAAAAAAATCAGTTTCCTACCTCTGTGTACTTCTAATTTCATCCTGCTACCATGGATAGCCTATTTCTTCTTTTAATTTGTGATTTTCTCATTTGATCTCTGTTTCCTACTACTTTCCCTCTTTTCAACATAAGAAATGGTTAGCATTTCCCTTGCTAATGAAATTGTTCTTTGACCCCATCTAAGGTGTGATTCATTTTTTTTTTTTAATTCAAATCTATTAAACTACTGGAAAGATAGCTCTCTTCTCTCTTAACACCCTTTTTAAAGGTACTGAGTCTTCCACTCATGGCCATCTGATTTCTGTCTCTTCCTGGAAAAATAAAATTATCTATTCAATGCAAAGATTATGTTAAGTACAATAACACATGACAACATTCCTGGCTTTGTCCTTCGTCTGGGGCTGCAGTCTCTTCCTTCTGCCTTGGCTGTGCCCTGACCTGGCTTTCTGCAGGCCCTCTGAGAAGGGACTCTGCTTTGCTGGCTCTTTTTCCCTCCTTGGAGCTGCCCTGGTGGCTCAGACAGTAAAGAAGCTGCCTGCAATTCAGGAGACCTGGGCCTGATCTCTGGGTCGGGAAGATCCCTTGGAGAAGGACATGGCAAATCACTCCAATATTCCTGCCTGGAGAATTCCATGGGTAGAGGAGCGTGGTTGGCTACATGGGATCCCAAAGAACTGGACACAACTGAATGACTAACACTTTCACTTTCTTTCTCCCCTCCTTAACATTTGTTTCTTTTTGTTTTTCCTTATCCTAATCTAAGCCCTTCCTTTCCAGCTCTCCCCTGTGTTACAGTGAATATCCATCAATCTGGAGCTCCAATGCCAACCAGTTCTCTGGACCTCAGGGCTGTGTTTCTCTCTGCTGATTATTTCAAACTCAGTTTTTCCAAAGAGAAGACGTCCTCTCTTTTTTCCAAAACTCTTCCTTCCCTTCTTTATTTCCTGTCTTGATTATCAACAAAAACACTCACCAGAACTGACTGCCTTGACTTTCTTTTTAACTAACTTTTTTCTTACTCACTTCCAGCATCAAACTGATCACTTCATCTGGCAATTTCTACTAAAGAGTCTCTGTTAACTACTTCTTCCTATAAAATCCCTTCCTCTTTGCCCTAATCTGTTTCTTCTTATTCCATACACTGGTGGCTGCAGTTTTTTCCTCCATTGTTTTCCTACCATTGACTTATTTTTCCCAATACAAGAATTTCCCTGGAAAAAATACTGGAGTGGTTGCCATTTCCTCCTCCAGGGGATCTTCCCAACTCAGGGATAGAACTCTCATCTCCTGTATTGGCTGGCAAGTTCTTTTACCACTGCACTGCTGGGCGACTAGTGTCTTTCCTCCCCAATAATTCTGAATTTTCTCAAATATGTTCAAAAACCCATGCCTGTGTTCATAGTGTTATTTCTGTCTGGCACTTCATTTCTCTGGTATATTGATATTAGTGATCAAGATCAAAACACACAAACATATTATCTTCATTCTCAAACTGATACCATGTTAATCACTTGTGCCTCACAGCCTCTGTATACTCTGTTCCAACATCTATTATCATCATCTGCATTTGCTGTTTGTGACCAAATTCCTTGTCAGACTCTAAATTTGAGGGCAAAAATGATTTTTTTAATTCATTTTTTAAAAATAGAATCTTAGTAATCAACAGACTGTTAAGAGCTGAAAAAAAAAACACACAGAATTCTTGAATGAGTGAATTCTGCCTTCTAACACAATATACTGTCCTTACAAATGGTTCTTAAAAGTTTGGAGAATCTGGATCATTCAAATCACTCTGAAGATTGTGCACACACCTGACCCTTGGAGTCAGACAAGCCCCCCTTCAAGTCATCACCACCTCCTACCGGGTGTCCTGTTACTTGAGGCAACTGCCTGCCTGCAATAAACACACCCGACTGACAGGCAACATAGATTCCCATGAGCAATGAAAAAAAGGGAATGTTTAAGAAAGGAGAGGCACCCTGGACTAATTTCCTTCTGACGTTCTCTCTGATTTCCATTAGTCCTTAACTACGTGGTCCAGTGCTTATTTTCAGGGCTCCTTTTCATGATTAGTACTGAAGCATAGGTTCATGCTCGACAGAAAACAGCTTGCTTTGTAGTAAGGGTTTATTTACATCATAGGGAAATACTAGGAAATAGAAGAAAAAAAAAAAAAAAGAGTGAACAGATTCTGACTCACTGCTAAAATCGTAGTTTGATACTACAGACAGTATATGATTTCATACCATGATTAAGTTCCTTTTATTTAGTCCACTCTGATCATTTATATCTTTAAGGAAAGGTAATTCTGGAGGTCTATAGTCAATCCCTCTGCTTCCTTAAAATAAATATTATCTTTTCAGCTTTCCACTATATTTAGGACATAAGCATCCCAGATGTTCTTTGAAGACAATATTCTTTCTTCCTTTGGTTTTGATAAGCTTTTTTTTAAAGGCTTTTAAATAAAATCTTTAAGTAGATAAGATTCATCCCCTTTCCAGATATAACCCAGATAAGACTGTAATAATTGTGGTTTGTTTTTTTTTGGAGACAAAAAGATATTTGTGTTGAGATGTTATGCATGAATTAAAGATGTTATACTGAGAATTATATTTATTGTGAAGCATTTATTAGACTAAATACCTTGTAAATATTAGTAACGATAAGGAATATTAGAAAGAAGCAGCTGGAAAAGACGGGCTTGTTTCAATGCAATTGCAACTCAACTGCTCATAACAGGCCAGAGTGTTTTCAAAAGAAGCTGGCAGATAAAGCCCTGACACTAAGAAGGACACATTAAGCTAAGGGCAAGATGACCATAATTATTAAGATCATTCCTGTCTCTTTACCCTGAAATGACACTACCCAGCAATCTTCTAACACCAGTGTCTTCTATCAGCCTATAAATCTAGCCAGGTCCCATGACTTAGATACACTCCAGTCTCTCCTTTGTAAGGACATCCTCTATTCCTTAATCCCATATTCTTTTCCCAATATCCACACCCTAGTCAACTCCCACCCAATCTTTCTACCAAATATTTTGAAAGAACAATTAGTATTCAGTGTCTTTATTTTCTCACCTTTTGTTCATATGTCAATCAACTGAGCCAGGCTTCTATGACAGACTGCAATTACTCTTGCTATTTATAGCAGGTTTGAACTGCCAAATTCAAAAGATACTTTTCAGTCTCTACATTGCTGGACTTCTTCATAGTTTACAAAACCGGTGATTCTTATTTTTCGAAAATCTCTCTTCCTTCAGCTCCTGTGCAATCATGCCCTTCTAGCTCTTTTCCTATCTCTCTCAACATTCTTCTGCCTCTTCTGGAATTTCCCCCTCAGTTCCCATCCCTCTTGACATTTTTATGCCAGGTTTCACCTCTTAGTCCATCTCTCTTCTAATTCTCTAGACTCTCTCTAAATGTGTTCACACCATTTCATGAGAGCCATACCACCTCCTGCTCCAGACCTCTGTCCAGCGTCTCCTTTTCTAATGGACTCCTAGAAGACCTGCATTGCAGGTCCACAGGGACTAGCATCCAAATATCACCTTATTTGACTCTCCCAACCTGCTTGAAAGTGAAAGTGAAGCCGCTCAGTCGTGTCCAACTCTTAGCGACCCCATGAACTGCAGCCTACCAGGCTCCTCCCATGGGATTTTCCAGGCAAGAGTACTGGAGTGGGTTGCCATGCCCTTTTCCAGGGGATCTTCCCAACCCAGGGTTCGAACCCAGGTCTCTGACACAGCAGGCAAATTCTTTACCGTCTGAGCCACCAGGGAACCTGCTTATCGGATTCTAGAACCTCAGTCAGTGCCTCCAACATCTACCAAATCATTCCCACTAGAAATCCTTATCTCCTTCCTCACTTCTTTCATTTCATTAATCAGAGTCCTGCAATGTTTACCTTCTTTATAGCTTCCCACTCTTTTTTTTTCACAATGACTACTCCAAGAATACTTAGTTCTTATGTTTTTCACATGTTATTTTTAAATCATACACATCTTGGCAAATGTAGTTGCTTCTGATATTTTCCCTGCTTTCCATCCCTCACCCCTACCTTGATTTTGTTTATTCCTACAACCCCATGTATGGATTTAAAGTTGGACTATAAAGAAAGCTGAGAACCGCAGAATTGATGCTTTTGAACTGTGGTGTTGGAGAAGACTCTTGAGAGTCCCTTGGACTGCAAGGAGATCCAACAAGTTCATCCTAAAGCAGATCAGTCCTGGGTGTTCATTGGAAGGACTGATGTTGAAGCTGAAACTCCAACACTTTGGCCACCTGATGTGAAGAGCTGACTCATTTGGAAAGACCCTGATGCTGGGAAAGATTGAGGACAAGAGGAGAAGGGGATGACAGAGGATGAGATGGTTGGTTGGCATCACCGACTCAATGGACATGGGTTTGGGTAGACTCCGGCAGTTGGTGATGGACAGGGAAGCCTGGTTTGCTGCAGTTCATGAAGTCAAAAAGAGTTGGACATGACTGAGCAACTGAACTGAACTGACAACTCCATTACTATTTAATTCTTCCAAAAACACTTTTTCTGATTCCCCACTTTGCCCCTAGCTGGGGTAGGTACTCATCATCTGTACTCCTATAACACCCTAATTATATTGAGTTGGCCAAAAAGTTCATTTGGGTTTTTCTGTTACATCTTATGGAAGAATCCCAATGAACTTACTGGTCAACTCCATACATTAATCACTGCATCAAAGTTGAAATGATTTGTTTCCATACCTTTCTTCACTATTAGACTGTGTATTTTACTTAACCCTATCTCTAGTGCTTATCATGACATATGGTACCTACTAGGTGCAAAAATGTTTCCTGAATAAACACATTTCTTTATTCACTGATATGTCTGCTCAGGAAGACTCTCTGACTCTGAAAACAAAATACTGGACAAATAACATGAGTGTTATCATCTGTTTGGCAGTGATTTTTCTCAAGAAAAATGAGTACACTCACATCGTGCTTCATCCATCAGCCTCTCTCTTATGTTAAAGTGCTTGGGTTCTTTGAAACCTGACTCTCCGGGTGATGTTAGTATAGAGTTTTTGAATCAGAGGGAAAAAAAAATAACACACTTACCAGACCCCAGCTAGACTCATGGGACTCAGCCCAGAACAACTTGACTTCCTGGCTCCCTCTGATCTTAAACAAGGCACACATCTTGGCCATTTGCTGGAAGTGTGGGAAGGTCATGTCTGTGTGTTAGGATGAAGATGCTTCTGTAGTTTCTCCCTTGTAAAGTGTAATTGTGTTCAGGATCTCAGCATAAGTACTGAGACACCAGGTGCTAAAAAGATATACACTAACTACTTCTCATTGAAAAATGGAGTTAGTGTCATCAAAGTAAAATTGGATGGTGGTTTGATTCTAAGGTAGCTTGACAATGGATTATTCAATTCTTTGTCCTGACACTACAAGTTGAGTGAAATCAATATATGCTTCTTTTACTGTCTTTGAGCTGTCGTGCTTCCCAAAGTATGATATATATATATAACTGAACTATCCAAACTTAATTTCATGATTAACAGATATACCTGAATATAGTATTATTTGTTGATAGCTGAGACATAAATGAATCATGGGATTGCTGTTTTAGGAAGCCCTTGGGGGGACAAGGGCTTCCCTGACAGCTCAGTTGGTAAAGAATCTGCCTGCAATGCAGGAGACCCCAGTTCAATTCCTGGGTTGGGAAGACCTGCTGGGGAAGGGATAGGCTATCCACTCCAGTATTCTTGGGCTTTCCTTGTGGCTCAGCTGGTAAAGAATCCACCTGCAATGTGGGGGACCTGGATCGATCTCTGAGTTGGGAAGCTCTCCTGGAGAAGGGAAAGGATACCCACTCTGGTATTCTGGCCTGGAGAATTCCATGGACGAGGTTATGGGGTCGCAAAGAGTCAGACACAACTGAGCAACTTTCCCTGGGGGAACGAATATAATATGGAAAAATGACTATCACCTAGATCTACACTCAGGAACATATTGTTTTAATTCTGGCAATGTTTGGGCAAACCTTAATATGTTAGATAAGGGATGATGAATAACAACCACTGTATTATCAACAATGGCAGCACTTATGCTTGGGACAAGTGCTCTGTACTTTCAGAGTGGACAGGGAGCTAGGACAAGCAAAGTAGGACACTGCTATTTACACTATAGCTTTCCTAAGGTTGATTCCTCGGGAAACATGAACATGATGCTTAACAGTTCTAACATGATTTGCATAACCTTGAGATTCAGGCCCAAATACACCCCAAATGAAATGCGTGTTTTATGAATATATTTCTAATTTCAAGTCTATCTGAAAAACACCTTGGGGCTGCCTAGAGTCGAAGCTGGTGACATATTTATCAGAGAAGGCAATGGCTATATTTCTAATTTCGGGTCTATCTGAAAAACACCTTGGTGCTGCCTAGAGTCGAAGCTGGTGACTTATGTTTATACCCCTTCCCTTTTTAATTTCTAACAACCTTCCCATGTGGATGGTATTTCTTGACACCTTTTTTTTTTTTTCTAGGAGTTATTCTTTGACTTTGGCTTTGTATTCCCTGCTTCTAACCTAATGTCATCTCTCAGACCCAGAAGTGCTCACGGACACACACAAGATATTGATAATGCTCCTCCACGTCCCCATCCCCTGAGGTTGGAAGGGAAGGGGGATCAGAGGAAGCTGAAAGAGGCTGCTTAATCTTCACCATCACCTCCCAAATCTCCCTAGACCCTGAAGCAGAACCTGAAGCATGAAATTCACATGAGATGAACACACTCCCCAGTAACTCCATTTGTATGGTTTATATTTGGAAAGTACAATATGGGCATGAGTCTGGAGCAGGGTAAGAGTGGTAAGAGTGGCTGTATTTGTTTCATTTGCAGCATAAGAGGATATGGAACACTGCTCTAGGTTCTTCCGTCACTTCAGTCAGTGGTCCTGGCATCCATGTTTCCTGTTGCCACTAAGGAGATGGCAAAAGATATTTCACGAAACTCAGATTAGCTGTGTCATTGTAAGTACCCTGTTATCACTGCCAGTGTGCATGTAATACTGAGACTAGGTAGTACATATAGCTGACTTTCAAGCCTTTCTAGCCCCCAGTTCCCAATTTCCTTGGTATACTAGATGCTTTTCATTTCAGTCCAACACAGACCTACCACCATCAAAACTTCTCCTTTTGAAATATCATATCTTGATTTCAGGAAACAGTTAGGAAGAAAATGACTTGGGTAATCCATCTCGGAACAATTTTAAAACATCACATCATATACCATGATTAATATGAGTGACACTCATAGTTAAAAATAGTTACAAAAACTTCCTCTGGTCTAAGCACTTGATCCTCTTATTCATTCTCAAGTCAACTATCGAGATCAATCCATCCAATTAACTGTTACAGAAAGAGGTTCATCATAAAAACATATATTTACTAACCCAGAGACTGAAAAGTTTGAGAGATGCCAGGTTTTAAAACAAAGTAAAACATGAAAACTTCTGGCAGTGGAAAGGGCTGATGGTGAAGAGGATAGGTCAGACTGGCCCTAGGGAGTGGCCCTGGGTCAGTTTCTGAGAAAAGAACGCAGCATTTAAAACCACCTTTGTTTCTTTCTTCTACAGATGAACCCACAGATTTTCTACAAGTTCATTTTTCCCTCTGTCCTTCCCAGTGGTGTGGGGATGACATCATGGAGCAAGATGGTGAGGACAGAGCTGTGTATATGTATTCAGGGCTGTTGTACTGAGTTGGCCAAAAAAATCGTTTGAGTGTTCCTGTAATATGCTATGGAAAAATCCGAATGAATTATTGGGCCAACCCAATATGTTAGGTATTTTTCAGCCTATGATAGGTATATTTCACAGAAGCTGTGCTTTTGCTCTAGGGCTGGTTGCTGCCCTTTTAGACCCTTCAGGTGCTACTGAGCATCGGCTGTCAGGATCCACGAAAGACCTTCTGCAGAGAAGATTTTTTTGAATGATCACATTATAGTCCTAATTGAAGCTGAGCAGCTCACAGCCCTCTGAAGCTGACAGTGAAATATGCCATTCTCAGAGCATGTGTCCCTTATCAGAGCCACTTAAGGTAACAACATCCTACAAAAGGCCCTCTGGGTCTCTGAAGGGACAGAGCCCTCACTACTCCTACAGTTAGGAAAAGCTTTAGCCCACTTCTGGGAATGCAAATGAATGAAACCCCATGTGACAGCTGTAATAAAAGGCTCCTGTCTTTTTGCAAAACATTCAAATGCCATCTGGCAATTTCGTTGACGTCAGCAGGCACAGAAAAACAACTGCCCCCACTGCCTTCTTCATTACTGCCTTCCACCCCCATCTTTGCGCTCCCCTCCTCCCTGGCAAAAAGCTCCAACTTTGAGTTATGGAGACAGACAGGAGCAGAGTAGCCTTTTAAACAGATTCACTCTAGTTTTGGTCAACTGTTTTCAGAAACGGCTTCGGTGTCACAGCAGAACTGGAATCCGGCCCCCTGCTTTCCAAATGTGAGTTAGAGCATGTATAGATCATTACATTAAAAAGAAATTGTAGAGCCTTTTCTGTTCATGTTTTCGAACTTGAAGGGCCTTTCTTCCAAGACTAGAGGTGTTAGAGAAAACTATTAATCTGACTTCTGATTCAACACAGATCCTCTTTGATCATTATAAATAAACAGCCAGTGTTATACCGAGAACAAGTCTGCAGCTGTGAGGTGCAGACACTGGCTTGAGAACTCACACGTCATACATACATCTTTCAACAGTTCACTAGAAGCTTATATAGACAGATTTTTTTCAGTGTTCAGATCATATGATCAAACTATTTTGCCTTAGATGTGCTCCATGGAAAATGGACTTTTCTAAATTGTTGAACATAAGGAAAATAGGTCAATGGAATGTTTGTACCCCCTGTAAAAGAAACAAAGAATTATAAAAGGAATACCATTAAACATGAATCCTATCCAGAACTTCTAATTAAAAAGGAAATCCCACCCTAGTATTTGCACAGAGTAGAAGGACACAGAAATTTTGTTATTATTGCCTACTATGATTTTTTTTTTTAAACAGGGGAGAAGTTCAATACTCACAATACCTAGTCTGTTCACAGAAATGAGCAGTCACTATTAACAGTAAAGAGGAAATGGCTTCATTAGCTAAGTCAATTAATCAGTCCCTTTCAGGCTCCAAATGATTTATTTCTCAAAGTAAACAAATATTTTTTGAATGAGATCCTATAATTTTATCCACATCACTGGTACCTATTACCTAGTTAGACTGTTATCGGATGAAAAAGATTTTTGAAAAAAAAAACAATTTTACATAGTAAATTAAGGATAAGTCTATGAAGTAAGATAAACCAATCTTGATATTGCTTAGATCCATTGCTATAGACCAAATTCTTTGTCTTTCCTAAAAGTTTTGCTTTTTCACTTAAAAAAAAAAAACAGTCATTCTAATATTGAAAAGTTGTAATTTATCATGAAAATATATACATCACAAAGTGAGTGATTATAAAGTACAGATGTGACTATATTGCTTCTAGGCTACATTTTTTTTTTCAATAGCTCCCACTTATCCATTAAACTCTATCTTGCTCCAGCTGACTTGAGGGATATGATACAGTCCCATTAGCAGAAAGCACAAAGTTAGTAGTGGACACATGGGCTTTGGGGTTAGGAGGGAAAAAGTAATAGGAGGGTTGTATAATTTGAAAATTTGCTCTCACTAACTCTAAAGAGGAATGTAGCCCCCAAACCAAGGTCTTGTATAATTGAATTCTCCTCTCCCCACCATTTCACCTCAACTCCCACAATTCTTATTTTATGAAATCTTTGTGGTTCTTCCCTCTCAACAGACTGTGGCTTGCCTCCTATTCATCTTTGAAGATTTTGCAATTCCTCTCCTCCAGGAGGCCTTTGCTGACCCATGTCTGCTCTGTTTTGCAAATGCCTGGTGCACAAATCCTCATTTTAATTTCTCCATGCAGTGGTGCATGTCCATTTCCCATAAAACTGTGAACTCCATCAAGGGATGGAGAGAATTCTTTATCCTTGTGTCTTCAGCACCTAGCCTGGTACTACATGTTTAACAAACACGTAATAGAAGGAATAATAGAAAGAAGAAAAGGTCAGATAAGCCTAGAAATAGAAAGGAAAGATATCATCCCAAATCAAAAGTGAAATGCCATTACTAAAGAAAGCAGAAAGGAACAACAACAAAAAAAATGAAAGATAACTTATTACAGCAGAAGGGAAAGCTAGGACTTACTGAATACTGATTATGTTCCTGCTGCTGCTGCTAAGTCACTTCAGTCGTGTCTGACTCTGTGTGACTCCTTAGATGGAAGCCCACCAGGCTCCCCCTTCCCTGGGATTCTCCAGGCAAGAACACTGGAGTGGGTTGCCATTTCCTTCTCCAGTGTGTGAAAGTGAAAAGTAAAAGTGAAGTCGCTCAGTCGTGTCCGACCCTTAGCGACCCCATGGACTGCAGCCTACCAGGCTCCTCCATCCATGGGATATTCTAGGCAAGAGTACTGGAGTGGCTTGCCATTGCCTTCTCCGGATTATGTGCCTAACAGCATGCTAATCATTTTCACACATAGTTCCATTTAACAACCAACAAAAACCTGAGACATGGAGAATTGTTATTACCATCTACATATGAGGAATGAGATTCAGAGAAATTCGTTAACATTGAAAGGCCCTTCAGTTGGCAAATGGTGGTGGGAAAATGGAACAGAGGTATATGGGACATTGTAGTTTTATAAGATATTTAATATCCTAGGTTGTTTTACTTAAAACAGGAGAGAAAATGGGAAAAGAAGTAAAGGAAATGAATAACCTATTGTTGACGCTGAGGTGAATCAACGGTCTAAGAAGAAATCCATCAGGGCGTAAGAGAAAAACTCAACAAGGTATATTTGGAAAATACCAACTTGAGGCTAAGCCTAAACTACATTTCAGTTCCAAGACTTCATCTGGACTTCTAACAGCTCCTGGAACAAAAGGTCATTAGTAGCTGCTGATTTAGAGGCAATGTCTTCACTGAACATATAAACTAAGCAAGTTTTTCAAAAACACCTGTCACTTGGTAACTCCTGTTTTTTATGAGCTGCATGTATCAGTTTAAGGGTGGAAAATAAGAAATCCAGAAGGCCCTGGAAGAATCGGGCAACGGAAAATGTCATTTTAGCAAACGGAGAAAGAATGAGATCAAGGAACCATTAGGAGACTTGTACTTTCAAGCTTTTAATAATGGGCAGAAAGGTCTGACATACTTTCTAGAAAGTATTAAATAAAACATAGAAGCAAAGACTTGCTGCTAGTGCCTTATCTAATCATAACTTCTTTTTGGTTAACACTATTTTTTTTCATAACATAACAAAAAAATAAAGAGAATAGACTCTAAAACTGTCCAGAATGCAGTTAACATGTTCTTAGAGGAAGGAAAACAAGAATACAAAAGATGAAGATCACCAGAAAAAGAAGATACTCAAAATTTGAATGCCAGAACAGGTCTTGCCTAAGAACTAGTTCGAGTCAATGTAAAACATCTCATATTCATACTAAAGCTCTGCGGGATTATTCCTAGGACTATAATGTAAGAAAGGACAACAGAATTTATACAGCTAGTCTAAAGAAAAAAAAATATTTTAACCCAGAGTCTGACACTCTAACAATACATTAAGATAGGAGGACCAGTTGCTAATAAAGAAGTATCAATACATATAAAGTTTTTAAGGTTCAGAAGTGGGTTCTGATTTGGAGGAATAATGATGCTAAACCTTATGTAGATGGAAACACTTCAGAGATATAAGAAACTGAATACCATCACATTTACATTATAATAACCTTATAATTACATTATAAGAACTCCCGCCGAGGAACAATTTGGGATTCTGTGTCATGTCATGTATTACTTGGTGAAATTTCCTGGGCAACTGACCTAAAACCTAAAATTTTTTGACAAAACTATCATGCAATTTTGAGTTGATAATATTTTATCCCACTCATGGCCTCTTGTGTGTATTTCAGAGTTTGATTTCTAAGCTACCTTCCAGAGATGGATTTCTGGAACTACAAAATGGAGGTTGATATTTTGATAAGACTGTCCAGCTGTGTGGCCCTACGAGATAAGAGTAACCAGTCTTTCTTTGGATTCTCTTCTGCTGAGAGCATCAAGGACTTCAAAGTAGTCCTTTGTACTGGAAGCCTGTGGTCCTCAGAGGACTTTTCTGAACCTGAGACCGACCTTCAACAGTAAGTTCTTCTTCTGTCCTTATAAGTCAAATCTCTCTTGTACTTCACAGCTGTTCACAGACATGAAGCTACTCTCCAGTTCTATATTATACTAGAATTAATTAATGCATAACTCACACCATTTCTATATTACACTAGAATACATATATTACACCATTTTTGCTTTTTTTACTCTTCGTAGATCATAAATGAAATCTGTTTTTTATAGGAACGTTAAAAGCTTCTTGAAATGATTTCCATTCATCAACTTAAAATGGCAAACAGAAATAATGGCAGGAAATTGAATAAAAATGAGCACTTACTGAGGAGCTACCTTAGGTCAGGGGCTAGTCTAAGCACTCTATACATTATTCATTTTAGTCCTCATATCAATCTGGCAAAGAAAGGTACTAACATTCTACTTATTTTACAAATGAGCTCATAATTTAAATAACTTCGCCCAAGGTCATACATGTAGTAACTGATGGGGCTTACTTACTTCTCATGGGGAAAGGACACCAGGGGTCTCAGACTCCAACTTCCACAATCTGTGAACCATTATAACCTCCTGTCTCCTTACTGAAACCCAACTTAGAAAGTTTATCAATACTCTCATTCATTATGAAATCACCCACAGAAATTAAAGAAGGACAAATAAAGCAACTCCTTTACTCTAGAGGATAGTCTATAAATCACTGGAAAAATTATATACTTAGACTTCATGACCTTCTAATTCACAACTATTTAATGAAACCATAGACAATGTGGCATATTAGTTATATATATATGTATGTATATATATAGTTTCTATATTCAGAAATTTACACCCTGAATGAAGCAAGGTAGGAGTAAGGGGATTATTTCAGCATCTGAGTTTTTTCGGGGGCTGAGGTGAGAGGGTAATTCCAGCCTTCTGGCAGAGCTTAGAATCTGGATATATTACAAGTAAAAGCCAGTTTTGGGACAGTGAGGGGAGAGGGAAAAAGGGAAGGATCAAGGAATAAGTCTGAAATTTTGAAACTGTTCTGGAGAGTTTAAGAACTCCTTAGGGGGTAGTTTCTCAAGAATGGTTTCGTTTTAGTGATTACTAAAATTATCTTTGTTCCTATTATTGTATTAATATTGTGGGAGAACATTATTTCTAAATGTACTTCCTTTTATTCTTTTACCTCCATTTCCACCACGAATTTCACTCAGTGCACTTGTCTTCAACTTCAGTAAAGGATTATAGTAGAACACATATTTCCACTTACAGATAGAGAGGGGCAAGCACAAAAATGAAAAAAGCTGTAGTCCCCCCAAATATTGCCATAAATGTCAATATGCACATTTGCAATGACTCGTTTCAAATTCTAGTTTGTACTATGGAACAATGGTGACAAATTATTCTCAGTTAAATAATTTACTATGTAGGTGTACATATTTGTATTACTATAATATTATTACAACATTATTCTGGAAACTTTATAAACATAAGTTAGTGATTGATAATAATACCCCAGAATGTATTCTTTACAAAATTACTATAATTCTTTCTATAATAATAAATTTTCTTTTATATCCATTTTAAAAATAAAAGATCACAGAAGACTATTTCCATTACATCTTAATTTGGAGGGGAAAGTCTTTATGTAAAAATGTGTCTTCAGATATCTCTGACTCAGAGAATAGAGATTTGCTAAGAGGATAAAAAAATTTTAAATTCCCCAAATTAAGTAATCCAAATACATATTTGCAGAATGTAGAGTTAAATCTTTGAAAGAACTTCTCTTCTTTATCCTATTAGTCAATGTAACTGAGCTCAATTTTAAGATTCTGGTGTTTCTCCAATTTCTCTATAGATTCCATTTTAAAAACATGCATGTACAAATGTATATACATGCCTAATTCCAAAGGAAGCTCTACAATGTTGCTCTATTGGCAACGTCTATAGCGTATGCATTTAACTGGTTAGCAAAAAATTCTAATATGAGGAAAAGGCAATAGGTGAGCTGCTAGGAGATACATTTGGCTTCAGGCTATGAAGTATGTTGCCCTTAGTTCCTTATAATTCCATCATATTAAAGAGTCATTAGTTGCTTGATGACCCTTTAGCACAACAAAACAAAAACTGGAATATTACCTCAAAACAGTAAGTGTCTGAAAATACTGGGTCATATGCATTCCATTTGGAAGGAAATTTTTACCCGCAATTTGGAGTTCAATTTAATATGTTTGTCATGGTGATAAACTATTTCTAATTTGCTTTTATCTTGCTGGTGATGAAGTTCAATATTCTGAGTGCCTTTCATAATTTTAAAAGGAAATTTAGAAAGAACTGTCTTCTGCTATTTTTTGCCAAGCTCAAATGAGTTCACTGTAAGGAAGGTTGTTTGACAATCTCTGTAATAAACAAACCTAGAGGCTGTAATTTTCTTGATAGTGGAACCCTCCATTTGCTTCTGAAAGCTGCAGAAGGGCATGTCATTCTTCTTCCCATTTATTATTCATAATTCACCACCATCTTTTATGTGCTACCGTGCTTTGAAAATGACTGAAGCAGATTCAGGAGCTTAATTTATACCATTAGCTGTCACTTTTAAGAAATGCTTTCAAATTTGCATGTGTGTCGGGGAAGCCACGTGTGAGTGTGTGGAGAGGGGTGGAAGAACATTACTTTAATACCAGGCTGTGCATTAACTCCTCTGACTTAGCGGACAGTGGTGCTCTTGGTGTCACAAAAAATAGCAAAACAGAATTTGCAGTTATTTAATCGATAGAAATAGAAACAGAAAAGAATCAGAAAGCCCTTGCCTGTCAAAATGCACAGTAGTTCCTTGATTGGTGTAATCATAGAGTTAAAATGACTAAGTACTTTTAGACCTTAGTATATTTTGAATATCGTCAGGGTGGTGATGGAGTTGAATTTTGAAATGACCCTTTCTTCTCTTCCACCCCCATCATTTATTCATCCTTCAAAGCCACCAGCTTCTATGAAATTAGCCCTGAAGACCAGCCTAGACTGATATTTTTCTTCTCTGATTTCCACTCACTATAGTCGACCATCAAAACTATCTGTTTTCTTAACTTTTATTTGTTTCTTATTTTTTTCTAATCCAAATTTTAAGTTTTGAAAAAAGGAGTTCCTCATATCTTTGCTACCTCCCCAACACTTCTCATCGCCAAGTGATGGGCTCATTACAACTGCCACAGAAACCAAGAGTTGACTTATTAAACAATAATTATGATGGGTGCAGTGATTTTCATTTGATTGAACAGATACTTCTTCAGTGCTAACTGTACAACTTTAATTGGTCATATTTTTATATTAATAAATTTTGATCTAATATGCACAGTTTCTTCATCCTAAATAGTGAGATGTTCTTACAATTTCCTTCATGAATGAATCAACTCTAAGGCAACCTTTTAAGTAGGTCTTCTTGCTGTCAAAGATGACTTTGCCCACTCCATTTTCTATTGGGTCATCCCAAAAAGTTTGTTCTTGTTCTTCCATAACATCATACAGAAAAACCTGATCAAATTTTTTGGCCAACCCAATACTTAGCTCTGAAGACTCAACTATAGATTGAGTCTAAAACCCTGGTTTTGGTTTTTCATAAAGCATTACCTAAGATGCAATGCAGAATCACTGCATATACACTGCTGACTACATAATAAAAGCCATTCAGAAAGGAGGACATAAAAGTGGGATGTTGCTGTAAAAAATCACTTGTATATGAAGCAATGGCTTAGTGACCTGATGGCACATGTGGAGGAGCTTGCTGTTAGAGGCTGGAGCAATGGTCCATGTGATGCTGAAAAGGAACACATGGTAACATTGTTGCCTGGCATGGGGTTGTGAAGAGTCGGACATGACTGAGCGACCTCACTTTCACTTTTCACTTTCATGCATTGGAGAAGGACATGGCAACCCACTCCGGTGTTCTTGCCTGGAGAATCCCAGGGATGGGGGAGTCTGGTGGGCTGCCGTCTATGGGGTTGCACAGAGTCGGACACGACTGAAGCGACTTAGCAGCAGCAGCAACAGTATCTCAGAAGGTAGAGGTCTAACAACTACCTTCTTTGTTTTTATTTTTTAATTTTTTTTTAGGGGAACTCATGTACACCGGGGGTGGATTCATGTCAATGTATGGCAAAACCAACCAATATAATATTGTAAAATAATTAGCCTCCAATAAACATTAAAAAAAAATTAAAAAAAGAAGGTAGATGTTAGATCTAGTGAACTTGTAGCTCTAGCAGAGAGAGAGAGGAAAATGGGATGCAAATAGCATGAGCTGATGGCTGTGAGCTGTATTTGACAAGGGAGAGGTACAGGTGACCTCAGAAAAAACTGGTATCATTTGCAAGGGAGAAGAAAAAGGAATAGAAAGAGCAAGAACAGAGAAGAGGCAACTGCTTCCCATTCTCAGATGGCAGAAGGACAAACTGAGGACACTGAACTAAAATTACCTGTTATGATTCAGCTTTGGTAAGAATTAACCGAGAATATGGGGCTTCCCAAATGGCTCAATGGTAAAGAACCCACTTGACAAAGCAAGAAAAACAAGAGACACACTTTTGATCCTTGAGTCGGGAAGATCCCATGGAGAAGTAAATGGCAACCGTCTCCAGTATTCTTGCCTAGAAAATCCTATGGACAGAGGAGCCTGGCGGGCTACAGTCCATGGGGTCGCAAAGAGTTCGATACAACTGATCACACATGAATGCATACACAATCAAGCATAAGGTCATCCCACCATTGTTCAAACTTCCGAATGGATGAAGCTGTTTGAGAGAAAAATAAAACTAAGGTGGAAGTACTCAATCCATCCTTTCAGTGGAATTAAGTAACTCAGAGAAAAGAGAAGAAAGATGCTTTTCTCATGAAAAATTTGCTAGGGTCTCCTAACAAAATCTGAGAGGCTCACATTGTCAGCATCTAAGTTGGGAGTGAGAAGGACAGAGAGAGAGAAAAAGAGAGAGCAAATCTAAGTCATTTTTCAGAAAACAAACAAACAAACCTGTACATGTAGTGATGGGTATATGAAGCCAAATAGAATCTAGTTTTAAAGGAGCTATGCTTTTGAGAGGGTCCTCCTGCCAGAAGAACCACCTTTCAATTCTTAATTCAACCTTTCAATTATAATGCTTGACAGGGAGCAAGTGATCAAACAAAGGTACTGAGCCCCCAAAGAGGGCAGGCTTGATATTTATACATATAATCTCTCGTGTTTGGATTTCCTTCACATTTAGGTCACCACAGAGCCCTGAGTAGGTTCTCTGTGCTATAGTATATAGTGTGCACTGCTGCTGCTGCTGCTGCTAAGTCGCTTCAGTAGTGTCCAACTCTGTGCGACCCCATAGACGACAGCCCACCAGGCTCCCCAGTCCCTGGGATTCTCCAGGCAAGAACACTGGAGTGGGTTGCCATTTCCTTCTCCAGTAGTGTATACTACTATGTATAAAATAGATAGATCATGAGAACTTACTGTATAGCACTGGGACTTCTACTTAGTGCTATGTGGTAACCCAAATGAGAAGGAAATCCAAGAGAGAGAGGATATATGTATACATAAATCTGATTTACTTTGCTGCACAGCAGAAACTAACAACATTGTAAAACAATGATTTCCTAAAGTAAATCAACCCTGGATATTCATTGGAAGAACTGATGCTGAACCTCCAATACTTTGGCCACTTGAATTGGCAAAGAGCCAACTCATTGGAGAAGACCCTGATGCTGGGAAAGATTGAGGGCAAGAAGAGAAAGGGGATGACAGAGGAAGAGACTGTTGGATGTCATCACTGACTCAATGGACGTGAACTTGAGCAAACTCTGGGAGATGGTGAAGGACAGGGAAGCCTGGTGTGCTGCAGTCCATGGAGTCACAAACAGTTGGACATGACTTAGTGACTAAACAAGAACAGCAACAACAACACTGTAAAGCAACTAAACTCAAGTAAAATTTAAAAAAAAAATAGAAAAGAAAACAACAACAGAAAAGGGGGCATGCTTCCTGATATCCACTTTATAGGGGGACCCAGGAGAAAATCAGATTAAGAGAACCTCTGAGGTTGGAGCTGATGGGCCCAGAGAGCAGTAGACAGGGGTCTTCTCCCAGGAAGCAGAACCAAGTCTAATAAAAGATACAACTCATCCCAGAATATGGAACCTCAAAATGGCTTCCCAATGAGACTGGGAATAGTTTCAGATGAAGAATGCTGTGTGACTTCCTTTCTTTCCTTTCCAAATGTTCTCATTTATTGTGCCAATCATGCCCACTTTCCACATGTGAGTGTGGGACTGTGTACTAGTGGGGGAGCATGGGAAGGCTGATAACCTGTCTTTTACATTCACAGATCCCTGAATTCATAGGAAACACATGCAAATTTGATACAGCAATGACTGCAAAACACTGCCTGTCATGGTTTAATTGTGTCCCCCCTCCACCCCCCCAAAAAAAACCCCACAGTGTCAAACCTAGACAGTGCATTCAAAAGCAGAGACATCACTTTGCCTACAAAGGTCCATGTAGTCAAAGCTATGGTTTTTTCAGTAGTCATGTATGGATGTGAGAGTTGGATCAGGAAAAGACTGAGTGTCGAAGAATTGATGCTTTCAAACTGTGATGCTGGAAAAGATTTTTGAGGGTCCCATGCATAGCAAGGAGATCAACCCAGTCAATCCTAAACGAAGTCAACCCTGAACATTTATTGGAAGGACTGACAGTGAAGCTGAAACTCCAATACTTTGGCCACCTGATGCGAAGAACTGACTCATTGGAAAAGACTTGGATGATAGGAAAGATTGAAAGCAAGAGGAGAAGGGGTCAACAGAGGATGAGATAGTCAGATGGCATCACTGACTCGATGGACATGAGTTTGGGTAAACTCCAGGAGATAGTGATTGACAGGGAAGCCTGGTGTGCTGAAGTCCAGGGGGTGGCAAAGAGTCAGACAGGACTGAGCAACTGAACAACAAAACTCATGGGTTAAAGTGCTCACCCCAGTACCCCAGAATGTGACATTATTTGGAGATGAGGTCTTTTGGGTGGTCCCAATTCAAAATGACTGCTGTTTTTACAAGCAGGGGAGTTTGGGGACAGACACAAGCACTCAAGGAGAATGCCAAGTGAAAATAAAGGCAGAGATGAGTGACATTTTACAGATGCATTACAATGCAAAGACTGCCACCAAGAAACCACCAGAAGCCAGGTGAGAGGCATGGAATCAATCCTCTCTCATAGTCCTTGGGAGGAACCAACCTTGGGGATATCTTGGTCTTGGAGTTATAGCTTCCAGAACTGTGAGACAAGGAGTTTCTGTTGTTGAAGCCACACAGTTTCTTGTAATTTGTTGTGGCAGCTAGAAAATTAATCCATTCCCAACTGAGGAAACTATTACGCACCACATGCACACTGACTAGTCAGAACGTTCTCGCTGTCTTCCATGAGAAGGACACAGTGCGTTTTTCTTGACCTGAAGAGAATAATTTTCCTTACCCACTGATGACCAGAAAATAAGCTAAGGTGGTGTATGTTAACTGTTTCTAACCCTTCTTTCATTTCTGGATACATGGAAGGATTATGATTTCCTGGTTCCTCTGTTGTTACGTGGGGCCAGGCCATGACTTATGGCCAGTAAGTGATGCTTGCATGCATGCTCAGTCTGAACTTTGCTACCCCTCCACAGACTGTAGCCTACCAGGCTCCTCTGTCCATGGAACTTTGCAGGTAAGAATCCTGGAGTGAGTTGCCATTTCCTCCTCTAAGGGATCTTCCCAAACCAGGGATCGAATCCACATCTCCTGCATTGGCCGGTGGATTCTTTACCACTGTGCCATCTGGGAAGCCTCAATAAGTTACGAGGCTTAAGAACTGATGTGTGCTACTCACAGGATGTGGCTCTTAAGTGCCAAAGTGAGACCCCCTTTCCCTCTGCTTCTATGATGGACAATGCCTTATACCATAGTGGTTCTACCATCTCTATTCTAAAGTGAGGACAAATCTAAACAGAGACCCGAGTCAAAGCATGGTGGGTGCTGCATGACAGAGCAAGAAATAAGCTTCATGATTTTGAGAGCTGAGATCTGCTCATTATTTCAGTACCAGCTTGTCTGTCGTGACTGATGTGTCCGTGACTTGAAAATAAAAATCATAAGGAAGATGGTTATTTACAGTGCCTTCCTGGGGGAATATAATTAGATGAATAACCTGCCTCATGCTCCTCTGGAGGAGTGTGAAACTCCCAGAGGAAGTGAAATCTAGTGCACAAGGAATCTGTAAGGATTCCTCTCATTCTGTGAACTGTCAGCTCTCCAGTTTCTCCCTGAAACGAGCAATGAAATGGGTACAATCCTCACAGAACTGCTCCTCTCCTGTTCTGAGAAATATTCCAAATCTACATTTGTTACTAGCTTGTTTCTGATATCAAATCGATACTTTTGTCACATCTTTTGAAATTAACTGCTTTGGTTATCTTATTTTTCACTAGCTGTTTCTTACTTATAAAAGGAACCAAAGACCCCCCCCCACCCCCGCCGCAACCTGTTTCCAGTAAATAAAAAGACAGTCTATTTCCACTTCGGTTTTTTTAATAGTGGAAGTGGAAAGGCAAATTCCACTTTCATAGCATATAATATAGCCAAAAAACTTCAAGTAAGAAGGGACGTTAGAGAGCGTACAGTCAAATTCATAATTTTTTTTAAAGTAATGAAGCTGGAACATAAAGAAGTTATTTAATCCATCCATTGGAGATGATCATTTAAATGAAGTAATCCGAGAAAGACAAATACCATATGATACCATTTATAAAGATATGATACAAATGAACTTATTTACAAGAAAGAAATAAGACTCGCAGGCATAGAGAGTAATTTATGATTCCTGAAGGGGAAAGAGGGGAGGGATAAATGAGGAGTTTGGGATTAACAGATGCACTTTACTACAGATAAAACAGATAAAAAACAAGGAGCTACTGTAAAGCACAGGGAACTATATTCAGTGTCTCATAAAGGACAGAAATGGTATGGACCAAACAGAAGCATAAGATATTAAGAAGAGGTGGCAAGAATACACAGAAGAATTGTACAGAAAAGATCTTCACGACCCAGATAATCATGATGGTGTGATCACTTACACTCACCTAGAGCTGGACATCCTGGAATGTCAGGTGGGCCTTAGGAAGTATCACTACGAACAAAGTTAGTGGAGGTGATGGAATCCCAGTTGAGCTATTTCATATCCTGAAAGATGATGCTGTGAAAGTGCTTCACTCAATATGTCAGCAAATTTGGAAAACTCAGCAGTGGACACAGGACTGGAAAAGGTCAGTCTTCATTCCAATCCCAAAGAAAGGCAATGCCAAAGAATGCTCAAACTACCTCACAATTGCACTCATCTCACACACTA
The DNA here is from genome assembly GCF_049115385.1 of Moschus berezovskii. Classification (NCBI taxonomy): domain Eukaryota; kingdom Metazoa; phylum Chordata; class Mammalia; order Artiodactyla; family Moschidae; genus Moschus; species Moschus berezovskii. The sequence goes on from NC_142465.1 coordinate 94,190,676, forward strand.
GTAAAGTCATGCTCAAAATTCTGCAACCCAGGCTTCAGCAATATGTGAATTTCCTGATGCTCAAGCTGGTTTTAGAAAAGGCAGAGGAACCAGAGATCAAACTGCCAACATCCGCTGCATCATTGAAAAAGCAAGAGAGTTCCAAAATACATCTATTTCTGCGTTATTGACTATGCCAAAGCCTTTGTGTGGATCACAATAAACTGAAAAATTCTTCAAGAGATGGGAATACTAGACCACCTGACCATTTTCTTGAGAAACCTGTATTCAGGTTAGGAAGCAACAGTTAGAACTGGACATGGAACAACAGACTAGTTCCAAATAGGAAAAGGAGTATGTCAAGTTTGTATATTGTCACCCTGCTTATTTAACTTATATCCAAAGTACATCATGAGAAACGCTGGACTAGAGGAAGCACAAGCTGTAATCACGATTGCTGGGAGAAATATCAATAACATCAGATATGCAGATGATACCACCTTTATGGCAGAAAGCTAAGAAGAACTAAAGAACCTCTTGATGAAGGTGAAAGAGGAGAGTGAAAAAGTTGACTTAAAGCTCAACATTCAAAAAACTAAATTCATGGCATCCAGTCCCATCACTTCATGGCAAATAGATGGGGAAACAGTGGAAAACTGGCTGACTTTATTTTTCTGGGCTCCAAAATCACTGCATATGGTGACTGCAGCCATCAAATGAAAGGACGCTTGCTCCTTGGAAGGAAAGTTATGACCAACCGTGACAGCATATTAAAAAGCAGAGACATTACTTTGCCAACAAAGGTCTGTCTAGTCAAGGCTATGGTTTTTCCAGTGGTCATGTATGAACGTGAACGTTGGACTATAAAGAAAGTTGAGTGCCAAAGAACTGATGCTTTTGAACTGTGGTGTTGGAGAAGACTCCTGAGAGTCCCTTGGACTGCAAGGAGATCCAACCAGTCCATCCTAAAGGAGATCAGTCCTGGGTGTTCATTGGAGGGACTGATGTTGAAGCTGAAACTCCAATACTTTGGCCAACTGATGTGAAGAGCTGACTCATTTGAAAAGACTCTGATGCTAGCAAAGACTGAGGGCAGGAGGAGAAGGGGACGACAGAGGATGAGATGGTTGGATGGTACCACTGACACAAGGGACATGGGTTTGGGTGGACCCCAGGAGTTGGTGTTGGACAGGGAGGCCTGGCGTGCTGCAGTTCATGGGGTCGCAAAGAGTCAGACATGACTGAGCAACTGAACTGAACTGAATGGAAAAGAATCTGAAAAAGACTATATATATATATATATATATATATCTGAATCACTTTGTTGTACACCTGAAACACACCACTGTAAATTAACTATACTTGAATAAAATGATAAAGGGGTAAAATAAGTTATTTAACTGGTCCAAAATAATGCTGTTAAGAGCTAAGACAATTAGTATCCAAGGGCAGGCCCTGATTCCCAGTCTTACGGAAGGTATACAAAAACACACTTGAACGTGGATATGCACTAATCCAAAAATAGTGTTCAATGATCTGGTGGGAGGCAGAGGGACTTGTGTAGGAAACCTTCCTTTCATAGCATTCTCCAACAATTTCTGTTACCTACTCCTTGAATTTCAAACTCTTGAGCAGGACAAACAAGTTGTGTCACAGAGGTCTCTACCTAACACACTGGTTCATTGGTTTCCGACACTCTTGCCCAAGGATTACTTGCTCTAAAGGGCCACTCAGTCCTCTGCTCTGACCTTTCCCTGGGCTCCCAAAGCACTGTGGTTCATGCCTACTCATATAGCTTCACTCTAACAAGCTCTTTATCTGTGATTCCCTGCTTGGGTAATTCTTGGGTAATCTAGGGAGTCCCTGTTCCAGTTTCTACTAGATACGATGGGAAGATTTAATACCTCCCTCCTCTAAAACACTTCTGATGTAATGTTAATGTATTTACTGCAGTTATGCCTTATTGCAGGGTGGCATCTCTCACTTTGGACAAACTCATCTGGCTGAGTTCATGAATTTCCAAATCTGTATCTCTAATCTGGCCCTTTCTTAAGAATTTCACAATCATATGTGCAATTTCCTCTCAGATAGTGATAAACTGAATTCATATCTGCAGTCCTCACTGAAATTTGCTCTTCTTCCTAGACTTCATATCTCAGTGATTGATTGAATGCTGTCATACACCCAGTTGTCTCAATGAAAAAAAAAAAGGATATCCTTTGCCTGTTCTTTAAATGTATCAATATTTATCAAGCAGCTACTAAATTACTAGGTGTCACATATTTTGCTAGGCACTGAGGATACAACTGTGAAGAAAGCATATATGAGTTCAGCCCATTTCCAGGTGGTGCAAGTAGCAAAGAACCTGCCTGCCAGTGCAGGAGATGTAAGAGATGAGGATTCGATCTCTAGGTTGGGAAGATCCCTTGGAGGAGGGCATGGCAACCCACTCTACTATACTTGCCTGGGAAATCCCATTGACAGAGGAGACTTCCAGGCTACAGTCCATGGTGTCGCAAAGAGTCACGTACAACTGAAGCGACTCAGCACAAGAACACAACTGTGAACAGAGCAAATATGGGTTCAGCCCATTCACGACTAGATTACAGTCTCAGTTCAGTTCAGTTCACTCACTCAGTTGGGTCCGACTCTTTGGGACCCCATGAACTGCAGCACACCAGGCCTCCCTGTCCATTACCAACTCCCAGAATTTACTCAGATTCATGTCCATTGAGTTGCTGATGCCATCCAACCATCTCATCCTCTGCTGTCCCCTTCTCCTCCCGCCTTCAATCTTTCCCAGCATCAGGGTCTTTTCCAATGAGTCAATTCTTTGCATCAGGTGACCAAACTATTGGAGTTTCAGTTTCAGCATCAGTCTTTCCAATGAATACATATATATAGGACTGATTTCCCTTAGGATGGGCTGGTTGGATATCCTTGGTCCAAGGGGCTCTCAAGAGTCTCCTCCAACACCATAGTTCAAAAGCATCAATTCTTTGGCGCTCAGGTTTCTTTATAGTCCAACTCTAACATTCATATGTTAGTACTGGAAAAACCAAGCTTTGACTAGATGGACCTCTGTTGGCAAAGTGATGCCTCTTCTCTTTAATATGCTGCCTAGATGGAGGAGCCTGGTAGGCTGCAGTCCATGGGGTCGCTAAGGGTCAGACACGACTGAGCAACTTCACTTTCACTTTTCACTTTCACACACTGGAGAAGGAAATGGCAATCCACTCCAGTGTTCTTGCCTGGAGAATCCCAGGGACGGGGGAGCCTGGTGGGCTTCCATCTATGGGGTCACACAGAGTTGGACACGACTGAAGTGACAGAAGCAGCAGCAGCAGCAGGCAGGGCATAGCTTTTCTACCAAAGAGCAAGCAACTTTTAATTTCATGGCTGCAGTCACCATCTGCAGTGATCTTGGAGCCCCCCCCCCAAAATAAAATCTGTCACTGTTTCCATTGTTTCCCCATATATTTGCCATGAAGTGATGGGACTGAATGCCATGATTCTAGCTTTCTGAATGTTGAGTTTTAAGCCAACTTTTTCATTCTCCTCTTTCACTTTCATCAAGAGGCTCTTTAGTTCTTCTTAGTTTTCTGCCATAAGGGTGGTGTCATCTGCATATCTGAGGTTATTGATATTCCTCCCGGCAATCTTGATTCCAGCTTGTGCTTCATCCAGCCCAGCATTTCTCATGATGTACTCTGCATATAAGTTAAATAAGCAGGGTGACAATATACGGCCTTGACATACTACTTTTCCTACTTGGAACCAGTTTGTTGTTCCATATCCAGTTCTAACTGCTGCTTCCTGACCTGCATACAGATTTCTCAGTAGGCTGGTCAGGTGGTCTGGTATTCCCATCTCTTTCAGAATTCTCCACAGTTTGTTGTGATCCACACAGTCAAAGGCTTTGGCGTAGTCAATAAAACAGAAGTAGATGTTTTTCTGAAACTCTCTTGCTTTTTTTATGATCCAACAGATGTTTCCAATTTGATCTCTGGTTCCTCTGCCTTTTCTAAATCCAGCTTGAACATATGGAAGTTCATGGTTCACATATTGTTGAAGCCTGACTTGGAGAATTTTGAGCATTACTTTTCCAGCATGTGAGATGAGTGCAATTGTGCAGTAGTTTGAGGATTCTTTGGCATTGCCTTTCTTTGGGATTGGAATAAAAACTGACCTTTTCCAGTCCTGTGGCCACTGCTAAGTTTTCCAAATTTTCTGGCATATTGAGTGAAGCACTTTCACAGCATCATCTTTCAGGATTTGAAATAGCTCAACTGCAATTCCATCACCTTCACTAGCTTTTTTTGTAGTGATGCTTAGAAGGCCCACTTGGACTTCACATTCCAGATTGTCTGGCTCTAGGTGAGTAATCACACTATTATGATTATCTTGGTTATAGTAGATTATACAAGTATCTGAATTATACTAGATTATAGTCTAGTAGTGAGATAAATGGGTCTTCCTTGGTAGCTCAGCTGGCAAAGAATCTGCCTGCAATGCAGGAGACCCTGGTTCAATTCCTGGGTCAGGAAGATCCCTTGGACAAGGGATAGGCTACCCACTCCAGTATTCTTGGGCTTCCTTGGTGGCTCAGATGGTAAAAGTGAGATAAATGGGTAAATCAAAAATTACTACAAATTATGGTAAATATTATAAATAAAAAAGAAGGTTGTGGTAGTACATAATGGTATGAAAGGGGGCATAAAAGTTTCTAATTTAGAGACTGTGAAAGGCCTCACTGAGGACGTGACATACCTTCCTCTGAATTTCTACACTTGGTCTAGCCTATATTTTATTTGTATTACTGTCAAAGTGTTCAAAATTGTCTCCTGCCTCAAATCTCCTTCTTTCAACTCATCCATTACCTGAGTATTTAAGTGACTTCTTAAATACTTAAAAAAATTTTTTTATTTTACTTTTCATTTCTAAGAAAGTGTTACTGGAGTATAACTACTTTATAATGTTGTATTAGCTTCAGGTGTACAGCAATTTGAATCAGGTATACATATATTTACATCAACTCTTTTTTTAGGTTATTTTCCCATAAAAGTCATTACAGAATATTCAGTAGAGATCCCTGTGGTACATAGTAGGTGAGTTATTCATTTTATATATAGTATTATATACATTTGAATCTCCCAAATCCTAATTTATTCCTTTACCTGTTGTTAATCATAAGTTTGTTTGCTAGGTCTGTGAGTCTATTGGTGGTTTAGTCACTAAGTCGTCAAGTCACTAAGTCTGACTTTTGTGACCCCATGGACTGTAGCCTGCCAGGCTCCTCTGCCCTGAGATTCTTCAGGAAATAATACTGGAGTGGGTTGCCATTTCCTTCTCCAGGGGATCTTCCCAACCCAGGGATCGAATCCGGTATCTCCCGTATTGAAGGCAGATTCTTTACTGACTGAGCTATGAGGGAAGCCCTGTGAGTCTATTACTATTTTGTAAATAAGTTCAATTGTGTCATTTTCTCAGATTCCTTATAAGTGATATCATATGATATCTGTCATTTTCTGTCTCACTTATTTCACTCAATATGACAAAACTAAATGTAGAACTACCTTATGATCCAGCAGTCCCACTCCTGGGCATATATCCAGAGAAAGCCATAATCCAAAAAAATACACGCACCCCAATGTTCACTGCAGCATTCTTTACAACAGCTAGAACATGGAAGCAACTTAAACATCTACTGACAGAGGAATACATAAAAAGAAGAGGTAGTATGTATACACAATGGAATATTATTAGGTCATTAAAAGAATGAAATAATGCCATTTGTAGTAACATGGATGAAAAAGAGTGATTTTTAAAAGTGCTGATCATTTAACCTTTTACCTATGTTGGTATTAGAATAATTTTCTGAAATCTGGATCTAATTATATTAGTCCCCAATCCAAGGTCCTTCAAAAACTTTAGAGAAATATCAGCTAAAAATACAAGGACCTGTAAAATGTGAACTCCCTTAGTCTCAAGATACTTCCTGCCTGGAAGTCTTTGCTCTGTTCTACGGAATAACAATTTTGCTAAACTTTACCTTTGCCTGCAAAGTCCTCCATACCCCTTCCCTTGTTTGACCCCTAATCAACTTTCATTCAACTCAAATGTAACCTCCTTTCTATCAGGGGTGCTTGGTATAGTTACATCTTTCTTATGAGCTTCTTCCATTCTCAGAGCATGCTGCCAGCAGAGTCCCAATCAACAATTCATTGTATATGTTTCATCCATTAGACTAAGAACAGAACAGTTTCATTTTTTTGTCCCTGTTTCTAATGCCTTGCACAGTGTTTGCCATGCAGAAGAGACACAATGTTGAATGAATGACTTCATGAAATGAGGAATGATGATAAGTATCTGCTTTTATTTTCAACTGTGCAAGTATCATGCTTAATCTTACATTTATAGCACTTAACATAAAATAGATACTCAAAGACTATATTCTGTGTGAAAATTCACAGGAATACTGTATGGATGTATGCTATAATGGTAATGCAAAGACAAGCCTAACAAAAATTAAAAATAACTAATTGTGAACTCACGTGTGGCTCTGAAATTCCAAGATCTAAAAGCAGAAACTAGAAAACATCCATTCACTTTGTATTTACCAACTTATCCTTTCTTTATTCCTTTGTATAACTTTGTGTTACTCCTTCTGAGTTCCTAAATCTTGTATTCTAACAACTGGACGAACTCCATCTGAAATATGAGAAAGTCCATCTCTTCTTACAATAACACATGGCTAAGAAAGAATATATAATATTTTCATTATTGTTGTCCTTATGTAACTGACAAGAAAACTGCTTTTTGCTAGAAAAATTGTATTTTTGTGAATTTCCATAAATTGAGTCTACTTAAAATGAAGACTCTCTGTCTAATCTCATTTCCACTGGTAAATGACTTAATGCTCAAAGAGTCAGTTCCTCTGTTCTGTTTATTGCTACTAGAGGATTTAGTCCTTTCACATTATGTAAGATCACGGCAATCCTTATTTCCTGTTTTCCAGATATTTTAAGATTTCTGCCAAGCATCTCTTCCCTCTGGTTTTAATTAGTTTGTATATGTCTTTATTTCAGGATGTTCACATTTCAATTTTAGTCAATTTTGCTATTTCCTGTTAATATAACATTTGGTAGACAATGTAAAATTTATAATACATGAAATAGTGCTCACAATTCAATTACTATATAGACTCATTTTATTCTCAAATTCCTTGCTTCAGAGTGACAGGCACTATTTTACTTCAAACTCCAGATTTTAAAGACTTAAAGAGCGGCCATGCTGAAGTTTAAGCAATTCTCTCCGTAACATTTGTTGAATATATTAGTATACTAAAATTCTCAAATTAAGATGTGGCAGTAGTTTCTAGGTGTGAATTCTTAGGATTGTGAATATATGCAACTATTGACTTAATTTCGACCATTTTTGTACATTTGAATTGAGCTGTACATTAAAATAACCTTCTATCCAATCAATCTTATACAGAAACTAAATGAAATTGTCTGATAAAATTTGTAATTAGAGCTTATTTGTCAGGTCAAATCCAGTACTTTGGGCTTGAAAAAGATAAGAGGGTGAAAGAAAGGAATAGCTTCTCCGTGAAAATTGTATAGACTACTAATTTTTACAGAATCTTGTAACATGATGTTACACAGAATAAAGTAGAAAAAGAACTCTTTTCACAAGGATGGAAGTCCATAAATCACTCCAAACAATCTCAGAGGTTAATATGTGCTACAGGCTAAATTATGTATGAAATTATATATATAAAATATATACAAAGAATTCTCAAAAACATCTGTGAGGCCACACGATTACCAGCAAACAGTATTGGGTAACTTTTCAAGCTGCCTTTTTTTGGTTAAAGTTTTTTTTTTTTTTCTTTTTTGTAATTGTCCATTTAATCAGAGCTTTATTTTCCTCTCTTGATTTTAACTAGGAGGTTTTCTTTACAGTTTAATCTTAATTAACTTTATAGCTTAATTTTTAATATTTGAGCCCTAATGAAATGGTCAGATAACTATTAAGGAGGCTGAAATTTATTTAATGTGAGTTCACTTTTGTTGGATGCTAAGTAAAAAGGATGTCAATTTATAAAGTTAAAATTCAATTTTAGCAAAGACAACTTAGTTTTGACTTGTTTTGCAAAATATAGGACATACAACTTTAGTATTCTCATTGAAAATATCTGAGAACTATTTTATAGATGATATCATGTTCATCTTCATAAATTATTTGAGAAGTAGGCATTCCAAACGAGACAAATAATTATCTTACCTATGCAATCAGAGGTGACTCAATAAATAATATGTTAAAAGACAATTATAGAAGCTTAGAAGGAAGATAGCTTCTCTGCTGACTCAGTGGTAAAGAACCTGCCTGCCAATGCAGGAGACCCAGGTTTGATCTCTCGATCAGGAAGATCCCCTGGAGAAGGGAATCCAGTCTAGTATTCTTGTCTGAGAAACTCTATGGACAGAGGAGTCTGGCAGGCTATAGGCTATGAGGTCACAAGACAGACATGACCGAGTGACTAAGCATGCATGCATAATTTCCATTTTGGAGCTGGGTTATGATGCCATTTCTTGTATATCAAAGAAATCTGTGAAATGGTAAACTGAAGCTAACAATCTTTTCAGTGGAATAGTTCATAAGGTAGCATCATCTCTCTGTGTCAAAAGATGATTGAGAGATGTCTTTCTTCTTTGGAAAAGAAGGACAAAGAACATGCTACCAATCAATGTACTGAGAATATTTTGACATAGGTGATTGTGTAAGGTGTTTCCTAAGGGAAAATGAGTAGTACATGTTCTAGAGCCTAGAATCTAGCAGATCAGGTGAGAGAGGAGGACTGGATCATTCATGTCATGTTGAGCGATTAAAGAGCTAAAGATAGAAGTGGTGGAGGTGATGGTGATGGAGGTGGAGGTGGTTCAGTTCAGTTCAGTCACTCAGTCACGTCTGATTCTTTGCGACCCCAGGAAATGCAGCACTCCAGGCCTCCCTCCATCACCATCTCATGGAGTCCACCCAAACCCATGTCCACTGAGTTGGTTTTGGCATCCACCATCTCATCCTCTGTCATTCCCTTCTCCTCCTGCCCTCAATCTTTCCCAGCATCAGGGTCATTTCAAATCAGTCAGCTCTTTGCATCAGATGGCCAAAGTATTAGAGTTTCAGCTTCAACACCTGTCCTTCCAATGAACACCCAGGACCGGTTGGATCTCCTTGCAGCCCAAGGGACTCTCGAGTCTTCTCCAGCACCACAGTTCAAAAACATCAATTCTTCGGTGCTCAGCTTTCTTTACAGTCCAACTCTCACATCCATATGTAACCACTGGAAAAACCATAGCCTTGACTACACGGACTTTTGTTGAAAAAGTAATGTCTTTGCTTTTCAACATGCTGTCTAGGTTGGTCATAACTTTCCTTCCAAGGAGTAAGCGTCTTTTAATTTCATGGCTGTAACCACCATCTGCAGTGATTTTGGAGCCCCAAAATATAAAGTCAGCCACTGTTTCCCCATCTATTTCCCATGAAGTGATGGGACCAGATGCCATGATCTTAGTTTTCTGAATGTTGAGTTTTAAGCCAACTTTTTCACTCTCCTCTTTCATTTTCATTAAGAGGCTCTTTAGTTCTTCTTCACTTTCTGCCATAAGGATGGTGTCATCTGCATAGCTGAGGTTATTGATATTTCTCCCGGCAATCTTGATTCCAGCTTGTGCTTCTTCCAGCCCAGCGTTACTCATGATGTACTCTGCATATAAGTTAAATAAGCAGGGTGACAATATACGGCCTTGACATACTACTTTTCCTACTTGGAACCAGTCTGTTGTTCCATGTCCAGTTCTAACTGTTGCTTCCTGACCTGCATACAGGTTTCTCAAGAGGCAGGTCAGGTGGTCTGGTATTCCCATCTCTTTCAAATTTTCCACAGTTTGTTGTGATCCACACAGTCAAAGAATTTGGCATAGTCAATAAAGCAGAAATAGATGTTTTTCTGGAACTCTCTTGCTTTTCTGATAATCCAACATATGTTGGCAATTTGATCTCTGGTTCTTCTGCCTTTTCTAAAACCAGCTTGAACATCTGGAAGTTCACGGTTCACATATTGCTGAAGCCTGGCTTGGAGAATTTTGAGCATGACTTTACCAGCGTATGAGATGAGCACAATTGTGCGGTAGTTTGAGCATTCTTTGGCATTGCCTTTCTTTGGGATTGCAATGAAAAGGGACCTTTTCCAGTCCTGTGGCCGCTACTGCATTTTCCAAATTTGCTTGCATATTGAGTGAAACACTTTCACAGCATCATCTTTCACGATTTGAAATAGCTCAACTGGAATTCCATCACCTCCACTAGCTTTGTTTGTAGTGATGCTTCCTAAGGCCCACTTGACTTTGCATTCCAGGATGTCTGGCTCTAGGTGAGTGTGAGTGATCACACCATCGTGATTATCTGGGTTGTAAAGATCTTTTTTGTACAGTTCTTCTGTGTATTCTTGCCACGTCTTCTTAATATCTACTGCTTCCGTTAGGTCCATACCATTTCTGTCCTTTATTGTGCCATCTTTGCATGAAATGTTCCCTTAATATCCTAGTTTTCTTGAAGCCATCTCTAGTCTTTCCCATTCTATTGTTTTCCTCTATTTCTTCACATTGATGGCTAAGGAAGAGATGCTTATCTCTCCTTGCTATTCTTTGGATACGGGTATACTCAAACGGGTGTATCTTTCCTTTCCTCCTTTGCTTTTTGCTTCTCTTCTTTTCACAGTTATTTATAAGCCCTCCTCAGACAGCCATTTTGCTTTTTTGTATTTCTTCTTCTTGGGGATGGTCTTGCTACCTGTATCCTGCACAATGTCACAAACCTCTGTCCATAGTTCATCAGGCACTCTATCAGATCTAGTGTTCAAAATCTATTATTTATTTCCACTGTATAGTCCTAAGGGATTTGATCTAGGTCATAACTGAATGGTCTTGTGGTTTTTCCCACTTTCTTCAATTTAGGTCTGAATTTGGCAATATGGAGTTCATGATCTGAGCTCCCGGTCTTGTTTTTGATGACTATATAGAGCTTCTCCATCTTTGGCTGCAAAGAATATAACCAATCTGATTTCGATGTTGACCATCTGGTGATGTCCATTTTTAGTCTTCTCTTGTGTTGTTGGAAGAGGGTGTTTGCTTTGACCAGTGTGTTCTCTTGGCAGAACTCTATTAGCTTTTGCCTTGCTTAATTCTGTACTCCAAGGCCAAATTTGTCTGTTACTCCAGGTATTTCTTGACTTCCTACTTTTGCAATCCAGTTCCCTATAATGAAAAGGACATCTATTTGGGGTGTTAGTTCTAAAAGGTCTTGTAGGTGTTCATAGAACCATTCAACTTCAGCTTCTTCAGCATTACTGGTTGGGGCATAGGCTTGGATTACCGTGATATTGAATGGTTTGCCTTGGAAACGAACAGAGATCATTCTGTCGTTTTTGAGATTGCATCCAAGTACTGCATTTCGGACTCCTGTTGACTGTGATGGCTACTCCATTTCTTCTAAGGGATTCCTGCCCACAGTAGTAGATATAATGGTCATCTGAGTTAAATTCACCCATTCTAGTCCATCTTAGTTCGCTGATTTCCAGAGTGTTGACATTCACTCTTGCCATCTCCTGTTTGACCACTTTGAATTTGCCTTGATTCATGGATCTAACATTCCATGTTCCTATGCAATATTGCTCTTTACAGCATCGAACCTTGCTTCTATAACCAGTCTCATCCACAGCTGGGTGTTGTTTTTGCTTTGGCTCCATCCCTTCTTTCTTTCTGGAGTTATTTCTCCACTGATCTCCAGTAGTATACTGGGCACCTACAGACCTGGTGAGTTCATCTTTCAGTGTCCTATCTTTTAGCCTTTTCATACTGTTCATGGGGTTCTCAAGGCAAGAATACTGGTTTGCCATCCCCTTCTCCAGTGGGTGGTGATGATGGCAAATGATGATATGTGTTTCAAGCTACCATTTAGTTAAACTTATTTATTCCATACAATATTTTTTATTCAATGCCTTTCAGTTCAGTTCAGTTCAGTTCAGTCGCTCAGTCGTGTCCGACTCTTTGCGACCCCATGAATCACAGCACGCCAGGCCTCCCTGTCCATCACCAACTCCCGGAGTTCACTCAAACTCATATCCATCGAGTCGGTGATGGCATCCAACCATCTCATTCTCTGTTGTCCCCTTCTCCTCCCACCCCCAATCCTTCCCAGCATCAGAGTCTTTTCCAGTGAGTCAACTCTTTGCATGAGGTGGCCAAAGTATCAGTGCCTTTACTACGTATTATATCCACAGAACAACCCTACAAAGTATATATTATCTCATTTTCCAGATGAGAAAACTATGATTGCTAGTGGTTAACTATCACATTATAGTGACATGTGTTTAATGGTGGCCTTGGGATCTTTATGATGCCAAAGGTAACTCTCTTAACCAACACACCAACTTGTCCATCATTCCAGTTAGGGTGGAATTCTTCAGGACTATACTCTAAAGTTTGTAGTTATGTGAAATTCCAAGCAAATTTTATTATAATCTTTTGCTTTGACAGATGTGCAGCTTCAAGAAGATGAGGTATAGTAAATTTCACCTCTGTGAGCTGCTGTTGGTTAAATGAGAGGTTGTGGCCCTTTTAGAGGTCTTCCAGAGTTCATATTCAGAAGTAATTTCTACCCCATCATAAATAAACTAACCTCCTTAACAATCCTGCTGGTTACGTGGTGAAGTGGAAAGGTTAGATAGTTGTTCAGGTTTGGAGTATTACTTCTTCATGCACTGTACATAATAAATCTAATTTATGGAAGGCAGGTTTGGCAGCAGAAAATGCAGTGGTATATTTCTGTTGGCCAAACCACCATTTTTTTGTCAGAAAAGCAATTCTGAGATGTTTATTTTCCTGCACATTTATAAGGCTGTTTGGAAAACCCACCACTCAAAGGTTAACCTTGCTGTTATTTAAATATTTCTGAGTCTCTAAATTTATACCTCTATGACAATACTGAACTTATGGTTTGAAAGAAAATTAAGGTTTATTAATTCCTTAAATAAAAATGAACTTACCTATTTTAAATGATGGTAACTTGTATTGGTATGAAAAGAACTCACTTTTTACTTTATCTGGTAGAGTTCTGATGGACTCATGACAAATCAAATCTTAAATATTTCTTGGTGAGAGTCAGTATAGCACAGTAGAGTCAAAAGCAGTCCTCTAGAGTCAGATAGACATGAGATGGAAATATAACCTAACTTCTTTCTAGCTCTGACTTTTTTCAAGTCATATAAACTGTTTTGTCTATCTCTTGATTTATATTGGGTTGGCCAAAAAGTTTGTTCAGGTTGGTATGGAAAAACCCTAACGAACCTTTTGGTCAACCCAGTAAATGTATAATGTTACCCAGAACTCTTACAGACTTCCTGAGGGGCAAAATTCATTTGTCCTCTTTCTATGGAACAGCTTCAACAGCAACACTGTAGCCACACAGAGGAGAAGCTCCAAACCTGAGCTTAATAATGATTGACCTTTCAGAACTGTTTTGTGGATTAAAATAAATTTTGTGAATAACGTATCTAGCACACGATGTGGCCAAAAAATACATTCAATGATTATTAAGGCTTTTTTTTTGCCTGTGGTTGACTCAAGATATGCTTTAAATATTTTATTTCAAATATTTTCTCTTTTGTAACTGGAAGCAATGAGAAATTACTCATCACATAGGGAAAAAAAATCACCAACAAAATTAATGAATAAAAAAGGCACAAGGAATTTACAGCTCTGCACATGAGCCTAAGATGAACTGAAACCCAAGTATAGAAAGAGAGGCAGGATCACCACTTCGACTGGTAATGAATTATTAATAACAATCATTATAACATGAGAGAGGTGAAGGGGAAATATTAAAATACTGAGATTTCTGGATTCTGTATTTCATGCATCTTAGCAGGATAACCTAAGTAAAAAACAAAATACACACTTGAACTACAGAATTAGAGTTTAGCAGTCATGGTGGTAAACAGTTTTGTCTGAAACACTAAAATTACCTGCGTATCTTATATTTAAGAGACTTGTCTGCTCATGTAGTTATTCTTTTAAAAGATATTTATTACTCTGTGCTAGGGTGATAGGGTATTATATATTTTTATATTCTTCCATAAATTTTAACAAAGAAACTTAAGAACTTCAAGTAATCAATGAAGAAGGAAAACAGGGGAAAATGCAGAAGGAAGGACATTATTAATCTTAGATAAATGTAGATTTAGTACCAGATAAAAAGATTATAAAGTTTCACAACACTTGAATCATTTCTGTTTGGGTGAAAAGATTTGGTTTTTATTTGGGAATTTAGTGAAATGTTTTAAGCCAATAAAATATTCTGTTTAACATTCTGTGATAGTTTTAAAATGCCTCAGAAACCATTCTAGAACTTTGGCTGTAAAGTTTTTCCCTCCCAGATCATATTTTTGTTCAAAATGAAAATTAATATTAACCTAAGAAAATACTTAAGAAGTTAAAGAAGTTTATCATAGACTTGATTTTATTCCTTTCTGGGTTTCTTGTTTTTAAAAGCATTTCTGTTCTCCTTCTTTAATATAACTTTTGTTGAAAATTCTTATAGAACAAAAAGTTATTCAGACCTTGTTAACAGTAGCAGCTCTACAATTTGGTAAAAATTGTCACCATGTATAATCAGTAATAAGATACATATTTTTTTAAGTGCAGACTATTACAACAATTACCATTTCTTCAAAATATACTTTCCTGAATACTCACTGGGACTCCAGTTATCCTCAAATTAAAGCAAGGCCACATCACAGCCAAACTGTGAACTAGGATAAATGAAAGTTCTATGTGCTTCGACTTTACACTGCACACCTCATGCTTTCATTCACTGACACAACATTTCTTGAGCAACTTCTGAGTGGCAATCACTGCAGAGGATTCAAACAGGACATAGTTCCTGAATATGAGAAGTTTTAGTCTGGCAGGAAATCCTGTATAGCTTTCTATGATAAATGCATGATGGATGAAAATGTATTATGAGAGCACAGATAATGCTTAAATAAGAGTTGCTGATCAATATCTCAACTGTGTTAAAGAAGGATTTAACAATATAAAAGAGAAAAAAGGTATTTAAATTACAGGCGGAGGAAATACACTTGTAAAAGCACAGAAGAGTGGAAAAACATGATGCCATCCAAGGTACAGGAAAAGTGATCTGTTTTGCAAAGAGCAGGAAGATGTTAGGAGAGAGCTTAAAAGTGAGAAAATAACAGGCCTTGTAGCCTCTTTCTTAATCAAGTGACACAATCAAGTTCAGGTTTTAGTATCATCATTTTGTGATGAGTGCAGAAGTAGATTTAAAGGGCTAACCAGAGTCAAGTGTGCAGCTGTGCCTGTCATACACTGCACACCCCCAGGGGGTGCTGCTCATATAGACTGCACTGTGAATGGCTCTCCTTGAAGTTCTGTAAATTATTGTTCTCATGCCAGAAGGGAAACCGGTATCAATTCTCAGTGTCATTTCCCTGTCTTTCAACTCAAGTATCATCATTTCTTTGCCCTTACATAATCTCATTAAATATTCCTCTCACTTTGCTTCATTCATACAAATGACTAATATCAATAACAAAAAAAGTAATCTATAGATGAACAGGGAAGGAACAGCAAAAAAATTTAGCTCTAATTCTCAAATTTCAGGCAGGCATGAAACATAAAAGATTATTTTAGGCACTGAAATCCTCTCACCATTCATTTTAACTCCTTTAAGTCAACAGTATAAAAATACGGGCACTCTTTGTATGACGTGGGAAATTTCCTAAAAGGAAGACTTCCTAGGTGCATCTAAAATTTGTCTAACAGAATCTCTCATAAACTCCCTATGTTATACTGAATGCATATTGCTAATCCATGGGATAAAATGCTTTAAAATTGCTCCCCCAAGTGGAAGTGACCATTCTATTGTTCTATACAGTCCAGATCTGAGCTTGAAACTTAGGGCATGCCTAGATTTGGAAATTTCCATCAAATGAAGAGCATAATTATAGGATTATTTTCTGAGGCACACTAATTTAGAAGACTGAGATTTTAGTATGTTGGGCTATTCATCACTACTGAAACAAACGAAAACACCATATGAAGATAGTCCATCTACTGTAATAGAAACTATTCTCTATGTAACAATCTCTGAACCAAACTTATAGTCAGGAAAATCATTACCTTATTTCTAAATCAGGTTGAATTGCCTGAAAGATCATTCTTGTATTCAATAAAAATCTTACCTCACTTGTGCTCTATTTATCCAAACAGTATCTTTTAAATTTTTATTTTTTATTCTATTTTTAACTTCTAATTTTGTATTGGGGTGTAGCCTATTGATAATGTTGTGATAGTTTCAGGTTAAGTAAACAGTGAAAGGGCTCAGCCATACATATACGTGTATCTATTAATATTACAGGGTTAAAAAGTAAAAGAAAACTCACAATTCCTTCTAGAGCCAACACTTTTGCTGATTTGAGAAAACACATCTTTTCTCCCACATTGTTTGTAGATATTCTGATCTTCCTTCCATGTGAGTGCCTCAGTTTTCAACACCCCTATTGAAATTTGACATTCAGAATTGCATGCAACACTGCAGGTGTCATCTGGCCAGTACAGATTTTATTGAGTTAATCCTTCTGCTCTGTCTTCCAAAACTACCATCAGTAATGAAGCCCAAGGTTACACTTGCTGTTAGAAAAGCCTTACGATATTGGGCTTGAAGTCAACCCACACCTTTAAGCCTTTTGCTTCATTTGTTTATAAGCAAATATGCAGGCACTTTCCATACTGGAATTTTATTAAAATTTAAGGGTAAAATGTTTTGGAGCTTAATGAGAATACATTCTATACCCTCATCAAGTTATTCATACATTAGCTACATATCCCATGTTTTTAATGCCAAAATGTAAATGTATTCTTTGGTCTATATTAATCATTGAAAAAAACCTGAAAATCGAGTGCTGCTTTAGGATGTTTTACAATACTTATTTTAATTTTTGATTCTACTGTGATCAAACATAGAAAAGATGAATACACTAAATTCACCAAAAAGTTCATTTGGGTGTTAAACAGAAAAACTCAGTACAATCTGTTACCCTAACTCCATATAAATGATTAAATTAACTTTAAAAATAAAAGTGTATAGGATATCTTCACCTTAAAAGCTGCTAAAATAACCATTAATTATTATTAGAAATGTATTGAAAGTAACACTTTTAGAATACATTGTGTCAACAGATAATAACATCAGTTTCCAATTTTATAGTTTTTGTACAGGAGGTTAATTATAAGAAGTTAAACTGGTGACCCAATACAGTGATGATTTTAAGAAACTTAAGTCTGGTCAAGAAAGCGAATCTATCTGGAATAGAATATTTAATATTAATACATTTTCTTGTATTCTTTTCTTAATATCTCCAAATATATAATTATGTTATTTTTAATATAGGGAATACTTATGACTATACTTAGGTATTTATTAATATGTTAACATATTTTTAGAAACATATTTATTTAAATAGAGTAGTAAGAAAAAAGAAGTGTTAGTTGCTCAGTCATGTCTGACTCTTTCCAGTCCCATGGAATTCTTTAGGCAAGAATACTGGAGTGGGTAGCCATTCCCTTCTCCAGGGGATTTGCCCAACCCAGGGATCAAATCTAGGTCTCCCACACTGCAGGCGAATTCTTTACTGTCTGAGCCACCAGGAAGTCCAATACAGTGGTCAATACCAGCAAATGATATTAAAATAGATAATACTTGACTACATTTTTATCAATATACTCTGAAAAATAAAATGCATCTTGTTTTCTTGAAAAACTAATCTTGCCATATTTCTTCCCAGTCTTTAACTCTTTCTCATACTCTAATTCTTTCCATATTCTGTAAATTCCCACACAAATACTATGAAAAATATTTGTCTAAATATAAATCTAGTAATGAGAAAGAATTTATAAATTATGAAAACGTATAATAAGAATATTTCTAAGAAATCACCTATCAATTAAAAATTTAAAATCGTGTCTGTGTGTGTGTGTGTATACATATATAGTGTTCAAAATCAGGGTGTCTCCTCCCTCCTCTCCCCCTTCTCCCTTTTTTCTCATAACATGGACTTTTTAAATGCCACAGTGATCATGTCTCAGGGAGCACAGAGATCTGAAATTTATATAAGGCCTTTAATAGAAACTTATGACACATGATTTGACCAGGCTTTTCACTATTTTTTGCCATTTTTTTGGCTTAAATCCAATGGAACAAACTGAACTTGGCATTGCTATTTCTGTTCGAAAAGGAGAAAAATATATAATTTTACTATTTCTTATGTTTTGGTTTTGGCACTGCGGCTTTTGTTTATGGAAAAATACAGGGGAGGAAAATGCATTATTTTAACTTTACATGATAAATAATCATACCAAACTGAAATTTCCTTAAAAAGTATTTGTGCTTTTTTTTTTGTTTCTTATTATTACAAAACAGACTGTTACTAATTCAGAGCAGACTTGAAAAAAGAAATAATATCTTCTTTAGATAACATTATAGACTTAAATGCATGGGAATATGGTTTTTGTACATTGTTCGCTGTACTTGGCTGCATGCTTGAAATATTTTATAATACAAAGACTTCACCTATTTGATATTTTGTAGAAGGAAATGGCAACCTGCTTTGATATTTAATGCAACACAGCATCTCACATGTTTCAGTTACGCACATAAGTAAACAATACACCGTTCGTTCTGGGAAGACTGTTCACTTCCTATACTGCATCTACCAATCGAAATTTTCATGATCATCAACATAAAATGGTAAAAAGAATTTCCTTTAAACACTGGGAAGTCAGAGGTATTACTTATATTCCTATTTTTCCTTCTTAGTATTTGGCAGAAACTCACTTTAGATAAAAATAGTTATTGTCTTAAAGTAGCTAATAATATCCATAAAGCACTTATCAAGAAGAAAACAAAATTGTCCTAGGATTAGATTTCATAAGCATACTTGGTACATTGGAATATTTTTATAAAAAGTCATATAAAGGCCTAAAAATGCAATAAACATGCATCATACTGTCACATTTTTTAAGAACCAGAGAACTGTCAAACTCCCAAATCATGATAAAAATCCAAGGACTTTTATGTATGTTTCTAACCTTCTCAACATGGTTGCAAAGTCACGTTCTTATATTGCTCTATGAAATGGTCTTTTCTCTATTTACTAATCCTGGTTCCCTTGGGTCTCTTTGTATCATATTTGATATACAACTTCTTTCCATTTCTCTGTGCGTAAAATCCTTTGGGAACGAGAGCTTTTACATCTGTTTGCACTTCTTTATCTTTCTGAATGATAACATTGGTTTACTTTAGAAATTTCTACTCCATCTGTTGGTCTCAGCCACAATTGCCTTCTCTTTATTTTTTTCCTTCCCCTATTTTTTTTCTAACTGCTCTTTTAAGTATGTATCATGGACACAGTATAAACAGCTTTCTGTAGTCTTACAGTTAAAATGACTTGAAAAGAGAAGAACATCAGTATAAAACTCTAAAATGGAAACAGTTGTAGAAATCCAAGTGTGAATTGTCACCAGAAGTATTTAAGCATCAGGCCACAGAATTTAGCAAACAATTTTGATTCAAATCTGATAACCTGCAGATTTCCAATAAGAATAAACTTGAACTTATAGCACTCAGAGTTTTCCAAGAATTGGTCATTGCACAAAGCAGTACCACAAAAGCAAAAACAAAACAAAAAACAAACAAAAATACCCACAATGATCTGGAAAATCAAACATGACAAAAAGCTTCATGTTTGTGACTTTTGAGATAATTTCAGTTCATGAACATCTCTAATGTTATTCCAAGACTTTGCTTTGTAACTATTAACACCAGTTCCTTGGATTTACTTTATTTTGTCTAATGGGTGCAATATATACAAAAGGAAACTATAAGCAAGGTGAAAAGACAGCCTTCAGAATGGGAGAAATTAATAGCAAATGAAACAACTGACAAAGAATTAATCTCCAAAATATACAACCAGCTCCTGCAGCTCAATTCCAGAAAAATAAATAACCCACTCAAAAAATGGGCCAAAGAACTAAACAGAGATTTCTCCAAAGAAGACATAAAGATGGCTAACAAACACATGAAAAAATGCTCAACATCCCTCATCATCAGAGAGATGCAAATCAAAACCACAATGAGATACCATTTCACACCAGTCAGAATGGCTGCTATCCAAAAGTTTACATGCAATAAATGCTGGAGAGGGTGTGGAGAGAAGGGAACCCTCTTACACTCTTGGTGGGAATGCAAACTAGTACAGCCACTATGGAGAACAGTGTGGAGATTCCTCAAAAAACTGGAAATAGAACTGCCATATGATCCAGCAATCGCACTCCTGGGCGTACACCCTGAGGAAACCAGAATTGAAAGAGACACATGTACTCCAGTGTTCATTGCAGCACTGTTTATAATAGCCAGGACATGGAAACAACCTAGATGTCCATCTGCAGATGAATGGATAAGAAAGCTTTGGTACATAGACACAATGGAGTATTTTTCAGCCATCAAAAAGAATGCATTTGAATCAGTTCTAATGAGGTGGATGAAATTGGCACCCATTACACAGAGTGAAGTAAGCCAGAAAGAAAAACATCAATACAGTATACTAACGCATATATATGGAATTTAGAAAGATGGTAACCTTAACCCTGTATACGAGACAGCAAAAGAGACAGGTATATAGAACAGTCTTTGGGACTCTGGGAGAGGGTGAAGGTGGGATGATTTTGGAGAATGGCATTGTAGCATGTATATTATCACATGTGAAATGAATCACAGTCCAGGTTCGACGCATGATACAGGATGCCTGGGCTAGTGCACGGGGATGACCTGGGGGGAGGATATGGGGAAGAGGGAGGTGGGAGGGGGGTTCAAGAAAGGGAACACATGTACACCCAGGGCGGATTCGTGTCAATGTATGGCAAAACCAACCAATATATTAATGTAAAGTAATTTGCCTCCAATAAAAAAAAATAATAAAAAAAAGTGCAACAATCATTTAAGGCTACGGAAGAAAGTTATGTAACCTCCATGCATTCTCCAGTATAAAATTCTGTAAAAAAAAGACAAGTATTTTTGATGACATTATAGACATTATAAATTCAGATGAGGAATGTTATTGAATAACCATTTAGTTTGTTCTTAGAATGAAAGCAAGGAAAAATTCCTATGCCATGACTAAGACTGTTATGTATAGAAATACACATTTTTACAAATAACCTGGATACGTGCTACTACTAAGAAATTAAGTGAAGACATTCATTCTCTTCAAGTTTCTATAAATTGCACCAAGAAGATACTGTAAAATCTGCATTTTTTCCTTTTTATTTGTATACTAAAATAGTAGATGTGCATATTCACCTTAAAAGATCAACTATTTCCCACAACGATTTCCTACTTCTGTTGCCTTAATTCACCCTTTCTAGTTAACTGACCTTCCAACTGTCATTTGACCTTCCTCACCTCATTCAGCTTTACCTCCTGTTCTACCTGATGGTTTGCTCTAGGCAGTGTATACCCACCTTAGGTTTCTGTCTCCTATGAAAAATCTAATGATATTCAGTCTCTTTTCATTGGTTTTATGTAAAAAGTAGAATAAAAATTTAAAAATATACCCCTTAAACTTTCCTTTTAGAATATGTTTTCATAATCAATAAAGAAGAAGATCTTAGTCTATGTCTGAGATTGCAAAAAATTCCCCATCATGAAATAAAATGATTTCCTTTTGTGAGGTACTACAATTCAAAGATAAAATGGACAGTTTTCAAATCTCCCTATCTTTCTTCCAGTAGTACAGCAAATGGAAGGCAAAACTTGAGAGCTCCAAGATTAGTTTCTAAAACATCTGTATTTAGTTTGTATGAGCTCACATGCAAAAATGCATGCATTAATTAATGAATTTTCTAAATGTTTACACCAAGATATCTAAAAAGACCACTATATAACAACAACTGAAAACACTGTGGCTTACAGTGTTAGGTACTATTTAATCTCTTTCAAAATTTGCTTTCATAATTCAGTAAATCTGTTTGTTGATTAAGCTGTTCACAGCTCCAGCAGATAAATAGCTCTTGTCTACAGTTGCTTACTTCATTTGTTTTGTTTCATATAATGTACCAGAAGTTTCTGATTTGGCAAAAACAAGCATAAGGCAGTGCAAGTGATGTGTGAATGATGTTTACACTCCTCAAGATAAGAGGGTCATTCGATAAGTATTAAACAACATGTCCATTGATCTACAAACATGGGAGGAAAAAGCATAAATGCCAGTGGCAATTTTCCCTTTCATTTCTTTTGATTTGTTTGATTCCTGTTCATTGAGGTCCATTGAGAGAGACCTGGGCTTTAATAAAGAGTGACCTATTCAAGGTCATCCATCTGTTCAGCAGAAACACATGCTCGGCACAACCCACTGCCTAGACAGAGTCATACCCTCCCAGGCTGCTCCACTGACACTTGAAAGCTTAAGTGGAAAGAAGGCAATTTTCCTCCTAATTTTCTAGGACATGATTCTACTATGAGTAATACCTCACTATGAAATGACTATGATCTTAAAATTAGTGTTTAGTAGACTTAAATATGGAACCTGGGAAGTTTAGTGTTAGTAGATGTAAGCTTTTATATACAGAATGGATAAACATCAAAATGCTACTGTAGCACAGAGAACTATATCTAATATCCTATGATAAATCACAATGGAAGAATGTGTATACACATAACAAAGAATGTGTATATATATATGTGTGTATAACTGAATCACTTTGCCATATAACAGTAATTAACGCCACACTGTAAATCAACTACAATTAAAGAAAAAGAAACCAGAAAGCTTGAAAGCGTATATAATTAAGAAGCAGCTTCTCATTTTTCTATAAGACATGTTGAAACTAATCAGTAAATATCTATTTACTAATATTCTCTTCCATATACATGGCAAAGAGATTATGCCATAATCTCAACAGTTCTCAGTCAGAAGTAATTTTGCCTCCCAAGAACACCTGATAATGCCTGGAAGCATTTTTCCTTGTATCAATTGGAGGGCAGGGGTTTTGCCACTGCTGGGTTTGGTTGTTAAAGAGAAACACCACTTTCTGTTTTCTAAACAAAAATGGCTCCACATCCTTTTGACACTGAGGATATTGTGGACATTTCTAAAAATATCCCAAGCAGGATAGATTTTCTAAGACTGTCCTATAAAGTTTCTCAATGTGACTTAAACACGTAACACTAAATAACTAGATAAAGACAATTTCACAGAATGAGGGTTGAGGTAAAACTATCCAACAGTTTACACTATCCAACAGTGTAAATCTTATTCTGGGGTAAAATTTTTAAAATTAATTTATTTATTTTAATTGGAGGCTAATTACTTTATAATATTGTGGTGGTTTTTGCCATACATTGACATGAATTCAGCCACAGGTGCACATGTGTCTCCCCACCCTGAACCCCCTCTCACCTCCCTCCCCACCCCATCCATCTGGGTTGTCCCAGAGCACCAGCTTTGAGTGCCCTGCTTCATTCATCGAACTTGGACTGGTCATCTATTTTACATATGGCAATATACATGCTTCAGTGCTATTCTCTCAAATCGTCCCACCCTTGCCTTCTCTCACATAGTCCAACATCTGGGTCTCTTTTGCCATCTTGCATATATGGTCATCATTACCGTCTTTCTAAATCTGATATATATATGTTAATATAATGTATTGGTGTAAAACTTAAAATATCTAGAGGAACATTTAATGGATAAGTGTGAAAAACTCATCTTTATCTCATATAATATACCAGAAAGTTTTGATTTAACAAAAACAAGCATAAGGTGATGCATGTGACATGCACATGATGTGCAGTCTTCAAGATAACAAGGGTCGTTCAACGAATATTAAACAAGCACTCCCCTGCCACTCATGGGCACAATGACAAAGCCAGTCCTAACATGCATAGGGCCCACACAAATATGTGGTGTGTGACTCTGTCTATATAAACAAAATTCAAACGAATTTCACAACACAACAATAAAAGCAAAAACTTTTCTTGGAGGGTAGACAAAAAATAAAATTATTATTGGAACAGTTTCAAAATCAGTGGCAGTAGTTATTAGATTAATAAATGGAAAAGTGAAAAAAAAGGAAAAGGAAACGCAAATTAAAAAAAAAACACTATGTTTGGGAAAAAAACAAAAACAAAAACTAACACAGGCAGCCAGCTTCATCCAGAGCATGAATTATCCTTGGTAACACATCAGGCATTTGGGTGATGTAATAATGAACTCACAGTCTGGTCATACTAATCCCCTGGAATAAATTAAGGGAAATCTGGAAGGCAGTCTTTCTAAAATGTGCTATATGGAATTAATAGTAATAAATTTAAATAACATTTTTCCAGGTATGCCTAGAAGGCATTTAAATTACTCTTTATACTTTCCTATTTAAAAAAATGATTTAACTGAGAAAGAAATAGTCCATTACCAAATTAGATTCACTAAGATACAAATACTTAGGTTCATCATCTTTAGTAGCTATTATTAACAGATCCATTCTCCTGAATACCCAAGTAGACAAGATACTGAATGATAATAACTTCCAATCAAAATTCATCCTTGAGACTTAAAATACTCCTAGAAGTTTCTTATTCTAGAAGCTTTATAAAGTTTGGAGCTTCTAGTATGTGATAGATAATTAAAGTCATGCTACCAAAGAGAATACAGATAATTTTTAATTTTTAAAAAAATTGATATCAATTTATTGAAACAAAAAAAATTAGAAAAATCAGTTCACTCACTTCTCACACTTCCCATTCCTTGCAGTCATCAGTCTGTCCCTTTTATCTACGAGGTTTTTTTTTAATTCCTCATACAAGAGAGCTCCTATGGTATTTGTTATGTTTGACTTATTTCATTTAGTTTAGTGTCTTCAAGGTCCATTCATGTTGTCACAAATGACAAGAGTTCATTCTTTTTTATGACTGAGTAATATTCCATTGTGTATATATATTATATCTTTATCCATTCATCCACTAAAAGACACTTACTGGCTCTGGAAAACAATGCTGCAGTGAACACGGGGGTGCATATATCTTTTTCAACAAATGTTTTCATTTTCTTTGAATAAACACCTAGAAGTGGAATTTTGTGGCTATATTTTTAATTTGTGGAAAAACCATTGTCTTCCATAGTGGTTGCACTCATTTACAGTCCCATCAACAGTGCACAAAGGTTTTCTTTACTCTACATCTTGCCAGCATTTGCTTGATGTCTTTTTTTGATGTGTAATTCTAACAGGTGATAATTCAGTGTGGCTTTGATTTACATTTCCCTGATGATTAGTGATGTTGAGCATCTTTTCATGTACCTGTTGGGCATCTGTATACCTTCTTTGGAAAAAATGACAATCCAAATATTCTACTCATTTCAAAATCAAATTGTTTTTGTCTTGCTATCGTGTTGTATAAGCTCTTTATATATGTTGGGTGTTAGCCATTTGTTAAGATACATGATTTGTAAATATTTTCCCCTATTCAGTAGGCTGCCTTTTCATTTTGTTTATGATTTCTTTTGCTGTGAGGAAGATTTTTAGCTTGATATAGTACTACTTGTTTATTTCTGATTTTATTGGTTTTGCTTTGGTGTTAAAAAAATCATTCAGTTCTGTTCAGTTCAGTCGCTCAGTCGTGTCCGACTCTTTGCGACCCCATGAACTGCGGCACTCCAGGCCTCCCTGTCTATCACCAACTCCCGGAGTTCACCCAAACTCATGTCCATTGAGTCGGTGATGCCATCCAGCCATCTCATTCTCTGTCATCCACTTCTCCTCCCGCCCCCAATCTCTCCCAGCATCAGAGTCTTTTCCAGTGAGTCAATTCTCTGCGTGAGGTGGCCAAAGTATTGGAGCTTCAGCTTTAGCATCAGTCCTTCCAATGAACACCCAGGATTGATCTCCTTTAGAATGGACTGGCTGGATCTCCTTGCAGTCCAAGGGACTCTCAAGAGTCTTCTCCAGCACCACAGTTCAAAAGCCTCAATTCTTCGGTGATCAGCTTTCTTCACAGTCCAACTCTCACATCCATACATGACCACTGGAAAAACTTGACTAGATGGACCTTTGTTGGCAAAGTAATGTCTCTGCTTTTTAATATGCTATCTAGGTTGGTCATAACTTTCCTTCCAAGGAGTAAGCGTCTTTTAATTTCATGGCTGCAATCAGCATCTGCAGTGATTTTGGAGCCCCCCAAAATAAAGTCTGACACTGTTTCCCCATCTATTTGCCATGAAGTAATGGGACCAGATGCCATGATCTTCGTTTTCTGAATGTTAAGCTTCAAGCCAACTTTTTCACTCTCCTTTTTCACTTTCATCAAGAGGTTTTTTAGTTCTTCTTCACTTTCTGCCATAAGGGTGGTGTCATCTGCATATCTGAGGTTCTTGATATTTCTCCCGGCAATCTTGATTCTAGCTTGTGCTTCTTCCATCCCAGCGTTCCTCATGATGTACTCTCCACTACCACAATCTAAATCAAGGAGGTTGCCACTTATCTTCTAGAGTTTTAGGGTTTCTGGTCTTACCTTCAAGTCTTTAATCCATTTTGAATTAACATTTGTATGTTGTGTAAGAGAGTGGTCCAGTTTTATTTGTTTGTGTGTGGTTCTTCAATTTTCTCAACACCATTTATTAAGGACACTGTCCTATCCTCTTTGTATATTCTTGGCTCCTTTGTCATAAATATATGTGGGGATTTATTTCTGGGCTGTCTACTCTGTTCCATTGATTTGTTTGTCTGTTTTAATGTAATACCATAGTGTTTTGATTACTATGCCTGCTAAGTCACTTCAGTTGTGTCCGACTCTTTGCAACCCCATGAACTGTAGTCTGCTAGGCTCCTCTATCCATAGGATTCTCCAGGAAGGAATACTGGAGAGGGTTGCCATGCCCTTCTCCAGGGAATCATCCCGACACATGATCAAATCTGTGTCTCCTATGGCTCCCACATTGCAGGCAGATTCCTTACCTCTGAGCCACCAGAGAAACCCTTTGATTACTACATCTTTGTAATATAGTTTGAAATAAGGGAGTGTGATATACTAAGCTTTATTCTTCTTCCTCAAGATTGCTTGGCTATTTGAAATATTTTAGTTACATACAAATTTTAGGAATGTCTATTATATTCTCTGAAAAATACCACTAGAATTTTGATAGGGATTGCACTGAATATGTAGATTGATTTGGATATTATGGACATTTTAACAATACTAATTTTTCTAATTTATGAGCACAGAATATCTTTCTATTTCTTTGTTTCTTTTTCAATTGCTTTCATTAATGTCTTGTAATTATCTATACACAGTTCTTTCACCTCCTTGGTTAAATTTATTCTTAGGTATTTTGTTATTTTTGATGCATTATCAGTGGAACTGCTTTCTTTATTTCTATTTCTGATACTTTGTTATTATTGTAAAGAAACAATAGAATTTTTGGTATTCATTTTATATTTTGAAACTTCAATGAATTTGTTTGTTAGTCCTAACAGCTTTTTGATGAGGTCTTTAGGGTTTTCTAGATCTGATATCATGTCATCTGTATATAGTAACAATTTTACTTCTTCCTTTCCAATTTGGATGCCTTTTATTTATTTTCTTGCTTAATAGCTCTGGCTAGGACTTTCCATACTATGTTGAATAAAAGAGGAGAGAGTAGGGATCCTTGTCATGTTCCTGTTCCTTGAGGAAAAGCTGATGCAGTGAGATGTCAGCTCTGAGTTTGTCACATATGGCCTTTAGGATATTGGGGCATGTTACCCCTATAACCACACTGTTGATAGGCTTTTTTTTAATATCATAAACAAATGTTGAATTTTGTCAATTACTTTTCTGCATTTATTGAGATGATCATAAGAATCTTATTCTCCATTCTGTTAATGTGGTATGTCACTCTGATGGATCTGCAGATGTTGAACTATCCTTGCTTCCCTGGAATAAATTCTACTTGATCACGGTGTATGATCATTTTAATGTATTGTTGAATTCAGTTTACTAATATTTTGTTGAGGACTGTTGCACCTATGTTCACGAGGGTAATGACTCACACTTTTCTTCTCATGTCCTTTATTGGTTTGGGTATCAGCACAATGCTAGCATCATAAAATTAGTTCAGAAGTATTCCCACCTCTTCCATTCTTTGGAAGACTTTGAAAAGGATTGGCAGAAATTGGTGCTAATGTTTAGCAGAATTCACCAGCGAAAACTTCTGGCCTTGGTTTTTCTTTGTTGGAAGGTTTTAAATTATCAGTCTGTTCAGATTTTCTGTTTCTTCATGGTTCAGTCTTTGTACATTGTATGCTCCTAGGAATTCATCCATTACTTCTAAGTTGCTCAGTTTGTTGGCATATAATTATTCATAGAGGTAGGCATTTATTTCCAGGATCTGCTTTCTTAGAACTGCTTTTGCTATTGGGTTGGCCAAAAAAATTCATTTGGGTTTTACTGTACGATGTTACAGAGAACCTGGATAAACTTTTTGGTGGCTCAGAGGTTAAAGCGTCTGCCTGCAATGCGGGAGACCTGGGTTCGATCCCTGGGTCGGGAAGATTCCCTAGAGAAGGAAACGGCAAACCACTCCAGTATTCTTGCCAGGAGAATCCCATGGACGGAGGAGCCTGGTGGTCTATAGTCCACGGGGTCGCAAAGAGTCGGACACGACTGAGCGACTTCACTTTCACTTTCAATACATCCCATAAATTGTAGTGTATTATAGTTCTATTTCATTTTTAAGCATACTAAAAGTCTATTGCTACCTAAGCTTTTTTCCCACCAGAATATTCAGCTATTTTTTTTGTGTTGTACATACTATAATTCAATCACTTAGAAAGACAAACCAGAATTTCTTGTCTAAAAATATACCTCAATTATTTGAAGACGAAATGTATCACACATAAGTTGTGTCTTCAAAAAGTGGTCTTAAGTGTAATGGATAAAGCTTTGTTGCTAGTATATATATTATTAGTGTATACATACTATACACAGACATACATACACACTAAATGACTACAGAATCTGTTTGTCTCTACTGATAGTTTAAGGTATCAAAATGCACTAAATGATGAAAGGACCTGCTAGTTTCTAACTATTGATAAATACAGGCCCACTGGTTCCTAGTACATTAAAATGTTCCTAGTACATTCCCAGTACATTAAAATTCCTAGTACAATTCACAAATCAAAGTGATCTTTTCCCATAAAGACTCTTAGCTAAGTAACAAGGAAATTATTGGTTCCTTCAATGCCCTCTTACCTCTCGTAAGCTTTTCAAAGGAGAACAAGTTTCTGTTATCTCTCTTAACTTTCCACTGAAAAGCTTTTCTTCAAGAATTTATAGCAAAGAGAAAACAAAACAAGAAAAACACTTAATTGCCTTCTGAGAATTTTATCCTCTGACTTCATTTGGTATTACTGGGAATACTGCCAGAAAAAGAGTTCTGCCTGCTGCTGAAGTTTATATATCATTTAGCATCTTCCCTAATTTGGATGATCTAGTATTTGAGAGCTTATACTAAAAGAAAAAAAAAAAAAAAAAAGGAAGAAGAAACCATCAGCCTGAATGTATGAGTGAGCTGACAAATTATGTTACAGAATTATTGAGAATAGAGTAAATATATAAATGTTAATTAAATCCTTGCTGAGTTTGAAGAGTCATATACAATTAAGAGCTGAATTTAACTTGAGCTTTCCTGGTGGCTCAGATGGTAAAGCGTTTGCCTGCAATGTGGGAGACCTGGGTTCGATCCCTGGGTTGGGAAGATCTCCTGGAGAAGGAAACAGCAACCCACTCCAGTACTCTTGCCTGGAGAATCCCATGGACGGAGGAGCCTGTTAGGCTACAGTCCATGGGGTCGCAAAGAGTCCAACATGACTGAGCGACTTAAAAAAAGAAAATGATGTTCATTTTTCTATAAGCATTTTACATGAAAGGTACACTTTATTATTTGTGATAATACATATATAATTTTGGAAGACAACATCAAATTTGAGAAAAACTTCTGTCTAGAAAGCACATAGGAGGAAAGTCAGAAGTTTAACTTTATCCTGGTCATGATGAATGTTCTCAATATGAGCTGATGATTTTTTTTCCTCCTAGCTAATACTGACTTTAGATAAAACTATATACTTCCTTCCTGAAGGCCAAAATTGTTTAGTGTTTTTTTTTTTTTTTTGACTCCTTGAAGGTTAAAAACAGTGCAAGACATATATTGATGTTTTTTACATGTGAGGGGCAGCCTGCAAGACATATACTGGTGTTTTAAAAAAGAATATATGTCTTGCAGGCTGCCCCTCACATGTGTCTCAGCCCACTGTATCTACAAGGTATATATTGATGCTCACACATCAAGTCAGTCCCCATTTTTGAAAATCTAAAACAAAATGTACTTCATATATTTTCTGCCATTCAAAGTTTTCCACTGTAATATCCCTAAGTTTATATACTCTTTCTCTACCAAGAAAACTGAAGTCATCAGGCTCACAGTATTTCCCTGGTGGCTCAGTGGTAAAAGAAAGTGAAAGTCGCTCAGTCACATCTGAATCTTTGTGACCCCATGGACTGTAGCTTACTAGGCTTCTCTGTCCATGGGATTCTCCAGGGAAGAGTACTGGAGTGGGCAGCGATTCCCTTCTCCAGGAAATCTTGCCAAACCAGGGATTGAACCCAGGTCTCCCACACTGCAGATAGTTTCTTTATTAGCTGAGCCACCAGGGAAGCCCCAGGGGTAAAAGAATGCATGCAGTACAGGAGATGTGAGTTTGATCCCTGGGTCGGAAGGTTCCCTAGAGAAGGAATTGGCAACCCACTCCAGTCTTCTTGCCTGGGAAACTCTATGTATGGTGGGCTCCAGTCCATGAAGTTGCAAGAGTTAGACATGACTTAGCGACTAAACAACAATTCATTTTTGTACTACCTATCCCCATTTATTGTCTCCTGTTCTGGTATAAATTTCTCTACTTTCTTTCCAAAGCTTCTTCATTAGTGCTTATTGGTGGATCTATCTAATAATTTGTTTAAGAACATGGTCAGTTCTTCTGAACTAGAGTAAATGGAAGAGTTCAGGGCAGGGACTGGTGGAGTGTAAGAAAAACACATAAATGGGTGTCAAAGGACCACTTTGAGAGAAAGTGCATTCCCTGCCCTGAACTACACTATTTTCTCAGTCCTTACATAGGTCACTATTGAGAACTTCCAGTGTTTTCTCCTCTACACTGATTCTCTTTGCCATTAACAGTTATTAAGACATATATCTCACCTTGGCATAAAAAAATTTTCCTCACTTCTATTGCTATTTCTTTTTTTTTACTGAAGTATAACTGATTTACAATGTTGTATTAATCTCTGCTCTACAGTAAAGTGATTCAGTTATACACACATACATTCTTTTTTATATTCTTTACATTATGGTTAATCACAGGATGTTGAATGGCCCATGGGGTCTCAAGAGTCTGACATGACTTAGCAACTAAACCATCACCATTCTTTTTTATATTCTTTACCATTATGGTTAATCAAAGGATATTGAATATCCTTTGCCATACACTGGGACCTTGTCATTTTTCACCTCTTTCTCAATTCTACTTTTCTTTTCAAACAAAACTCCTCCAAGAGACCTTCCCACTATCTCACACCAAAAAATGAAAGTTAAGTGAATGTGTTGGTCATTCAGTCTTGTCCGACTCTTTGAGACCCCAAGGACTGTAGTCTGCTAGGGTCCTCTGCCCATAGAATTCTCCAGGAAAGAATACTGGAGTGGGCAGCCATTCCCTTCTCCAAGGGATCTTCCTGACCCAGGAGATCTTCCTGACCCAGGGATCCAACCTAGATCTCTTGCATTGCAGGCAGATTCTTTACCAACTGAGCCACCAGGGAAGCCCCACCTCACACTAATTCTCTTCTCAATTTCTGTATTCTGCTTTCCACCACTGTTTGACTGAGAGTGCATTCTCAGAGCCCACTAATGCTCTGCTCATCACTACATTCAATAGCATTTCCCATGTTTTTTTTTCTTGAACCTGTGTTTATGGTCTCAGCCGTCTTTTGAGTGTAACTTGCAGGCATGCTCACTACTTTCAATTCTGCATTAGTTCTCCTCCCTCTGGTCTGTACTGAGCCCATGTGTATGTTTTAACTCCCTCCCCAGGCTCCTCTCATCGTGTATGCTGAGCCTCCCTCAAGAATCAGCCTTTCTTCTGTTTTTCTCTTTTCATGTGCTTCTTCTGGGATCTGTTGCCTGATATAACTCTATTATCATATGTATGTCTGGTACTCTTTAGTTGACATCTTCTGCTGTCATCTGGCTATGGTGGTGGTTCAGTCACTAAGTCATATCCAACCCTTATGACCCCATGGACTGGAGCTCTCCAAGCTCCTCTGTCCATGGAATTTCCCAGGCAAGAATACTGGAGTGGGTTGTCATTTCCTTCTCCCAGGGATCTTCCTGACCCAGGGATCGAACCCATGTCTCCTGCATTGTAGATGGTCTTCTGCATTGCAGGCAGATGTTTTACTGCTGAGCCACCAGAGAAGCCCTTTCAATCTGACTACAGAGCCCGGAACAGCATCTCAAGTATCCATCTGACATTCCCTTTTGGGATTGTCATCTTCACTTCTCACTCAACTTTGCGAACACTGAAGTCATTATTTTCCCTGTAAACAGGCCTGGGTTATTGGTACTCATCTGTGAAGTACAGGATTTCAAACTCCTGACCCTCCTTACTTCTTCCTCATCTAATCAATAAAAAGTGACATTCTCTGGATCATTCCTTCACTGGAGTTCCTGCAATGGTCCCTAGCCAGCCAGGTTTTATAAAGTAGTTATAAAGAAAGTTCACACATATTCAAACAACCCCACACTTTGCCAGTTTAGACATTTTCCTCAGGCTTTCTCCTTTCCCTCTTTACACTTCTAAAATCTTGTAACACAACCTTGAAGGCTCACCTCAGACACCACCAATTTTTCCCATTTCTACTAGGCATAAATCAACAATCTGTCTCACCTAAACTTTTATCATACTTTGTTTATATAATTAATTTTAATCTACCACTCTGCCTTATAGGCACATTATCTACTGAAGTATTGCTCTATTTCCAACTATACCTTGTAAGCTCTCAGAACACAATAAACTTGTCACACAGTTTTCCCTTAGACTGAGACCTACCACAGTGCCATCCACATAGTAAGTGGTCAAAAATCTGTCTTCAATTAAACTAAACCTTTTCTTTTCCTAAAGAGATGGTATTTGAGTGAGGCCTAGTGGTGTTAGTAAAATACTTAGAGGTCTGTATTCAAATACAGTCAGCAATTCCTTTCAAATGGCTGAAAGACTTTAGACATATTGTTCAAGGAAGTAACAGCAAATTAAGAAGAGATCAATGATCTAAAACATAAATACAGTGTCTTTCCCTCCCTCCTCTGGTGGGGAATAAGAATTAGAGGTTTTACTCTGTGCTTAATTTACCTAGAATTTCCAAATAAATTGGTATCTTTTTAATTTTTGGGTGTGTGTTCTTGCTTTTTAAAACACTTATTTGCTTTTTAATTGGAGTATAATTGCTTTACAATGCTGTGTAAGTTTTTGCCGTACAACAATCTGAATAAGTTATATGTATACATACTGTTTTTGATTTTGACATTGACAGTTTTTATCTGAGTTGAGAATCAAGGTGGGATAAAGGTATACGCTATTGTTGTTTAGTTGCTAAATCATGTCTGACTCTTTGTGACCCCATGGATTGTAGCCCACCAGGCTTCTCTGTCCATGGACGATTTCAGGCAAGAATGCTGGAATGGGTTGCCACTTTCTCCTCCAGGGGATTTTCCTGAGCCAGGGGATCAAACCCACGTCTCTTGTGTCTCCTGCACTGGCGGATGGATTCTTTACCATTATGCTACCTGGGAAGCCCCCTTATCCCAGAAACCTGGGGTTTCTTGCTGGTGTTCATCTTTTCCTTTGATAGATCTAGAATTACAAATAATTGACCATGTATTCATTACCTATCTGGCAGCAAATTCTGATTTAAAATATTAAATGTGTACAGAGGGCGAGGTGTTGGAGAAAATAGGGAGAAAGAGTAAGGGAAAGCGAGGCATAAATTCTTTTGGATAATGCTGATTTAATTGGACTGATTTATATTATCTACTCATCAAACTGATATCAGACAAAAATGAACACACAGCTATTAAACTTGCCACTAAAAACAACTGACTGTACTTTCTCAGTGACCTAAATTAAGCTGTTATCAATGAAAACTTAATGACAGAGCAGGTCAAGTCAACTTGGTAAAACCCTGGGGAGAATTTCATATTTCAAAATGATTTTTCATATGCAGTACTGCAAAACCAATTCTCTTTCTCTTAACCATATTTTTAGTGTCATTTTTTATTTGGCACATTTACAGTCAGGTAAGTGCAGGCAACTAAGAGAAAAGTGATTTTTCTCTTTCTTCACAAAGTATCCTAGGAGGAGAGATATTTTCTCAGTGTAAAATTCAGCCTTTATTCTGTCAGGCAAAGTAATTATGAAAGCAAAACAAATCCACATTGTCTAATTAGGTCATTAAAAAGCATAAATGCGTCATGGAAGATTTCTCCTTGCCTAAGACATAAAGTAAGACAATGAGAACAGTCTGGTAATATAGAAAGGTTTATAATTTGTTTCTTTTCCTAAATAATAGGTCCTTTCATCTTTCTGTTTCCCTAAGATGAAGACAGTTCATTTAGAGACAAAATCTGTAATTAGTTCAGGGTTTACTGTGATTATATTTCAAAATATTTAACCAAAACCAGGAAGATAGAGACAAGAAGAAATACACAGAAAAATTATCAAAGGAAGTGAATAAAATTAAGAGAGTAGGTTGCTGATCAAAATAAATTCTGCAGAGATGAGATGAATATAAAATCTCTATTGAGAGGAACATGAGCACAACCAATCTGGGATGCTAGAAAGCTCTTCAGAGGAATATACTGATATCTGCCCTTAGGATTTGAAACCAGACTTTAATTACAGCTAACTAAAATAAAAACAAATGGTATGACTGCTGTGCCTCTTCTTCTCTGTCCTTATTTCTTGAGTTTTAGAAAAGTCATGGCTCCAAGTGTTAAGCAACAAATTGCAAAAAAGGAAAAGAAACTTACCTGTGATCCTCGTGGCCCTCGTTTGTGGTCCCATTCTGAATGCCCCATGAGCTGTAAGACAATATCATAATGACAGTAAATTAAATGATACCTATTTTATATGTCAACAACTTATAGTCTTTCTTTTATAGAATAATAGACTTTTGAAACCTATGTTTTAATAGTCAGGTATTAAATAGCTTTAGCCTGCCAGACTCCTCTGTCCACAAGATTCTCCAGACAAGAGTACTAGAGTGAGTTGCCATGCCCTCCTCCAGGGAATCTTCCCAACCCAGAGATCAAAACTGCTTCTCTTATGACTCCTACACTGGTAGAAGGTTCTTTACCACTAGTACCCCCCTGGAAAGCCCCAGAGGTCAAAACAGTATAGCAATGACAGTAAATTCAATTCAGTTCAGTTCAGTCACACAGTCGTGTCTGACTCTTTGTGACCCCATGGATTGCAGCACACCAGGTTTCCCTATTCATCACCAACTCCCGGAGCTTACTCAGACTTAGGTCCATTGAGTCGGTAATGCCATTCAACCATCTCATCCACTGTCAACCCCTTGTCCTTCTGCCTTCAATCTTTTCCAGCATCAGGGTCTTTACAAATGAGACAGTTCTTCGCATCAGGTGACCAAACTATTGGAGTTTCAGCTTCAGCATCAGTTCTTCCAATAAATATTCAGGATTGATTTCCTTTAAGATGGACTGGCTTGATCTCCTTGCAGTCCAAGGGACTCTGAAAAGTCTTCTCCAATCCCAGTTCAAAAGCATCAGTTCTTTGGAACTCAGCTTTCTTTATAGTCCAACCCTCACATCCACACGACTACTGGAAAAACCATAGCTTTGACTAGATGGACCTTTGTTGGCAAAGTAATGACTCTGCTTTTTAATATGCTGTCTAGGTTGGCTATAATTTTTCTTTCAAGAGCAAGTGTCTTTTAATTTCATGGCTGCAATCACCATCTACAGTGATTTTCAGTTCAGTTCAGTTCAGTTCAGTCACTCAGTCATGTTCGACTCTTTGCAACCCCATGAATCACAGCACGCCAGGCCTCCCTGTCCATCACCAACTCCCGGAGTTCACTCAAACTCACGTCCATCAAGTCGGTGATGCCATCCAGCCATCTCATTCTCTGTCGTCCCCGTTTCCTCCCATCCCCAATCAGTGATTTTAGAGCCCCCCAAAATAAAGTCTGTCACTGTTTCCATTGTTTCTCCATCTATTTGAAATGAAGTGATGGGACTGGATGCCATGGTCTTAGTTTTCTGAATGTTGAGTTTTAGTCCAACTTTTTCACTCTCCTCTTTCACTTTCATCAAGAGACTCTTTAGTTCTTTGCTTTCTGCCATAAGGATGGTGTCATCTGCATATCTGAGGTTATTGATATTTCTCCCAGCAATCTTGATTTTAGCTTGTGCTTCATCCAGCCCAGCATTTCTCATGATGTACTCTTCATATATGTTAAATAACCAGGATGACAATATACAGCCTTGACGTACTCCTTTCCCGATTTGGAACTAGTCTGTTGTTCCATGTCCAGTTACAACTTTTGCTTCTTGACCTGCATACAGATTTCTCAAGAGTCAGATCAGGTGGTCTGGTATTCCCATCTCTTGGACAATTTTCCACAGTTTGCTGTGATTACATAGTCAACAGCTTAGGCATAGTTAATAAAGCAGAAGTAGATGTTTTTCTGGAACTCTCTTGCTTTCTCAATGATCCAATGGATGTTGGCAATTTGATCTCTGTTCCTCTGCCTTCTCTAAATCCAGCTTGAACATATGGAAGTTCATGGTTCATGTACTGTTGAAGCCTGGCTTGGAGAATTTTGAACATTACTTTGCTAGCGTGTGAGATGAGTGCAATTGTGTAGTAGTTTGAGCATTCTTTGGCATTGCCTTTCTTTGGGACTGGAATGAAAACTGACCTTTTCCAGTTCTATGGCCACTGCTGAGTTTTCCAAATTTGCTGGCATACTGAGTGCAGCACTTTCACAGCATCATCTTTCAGGATTTGAAATAGCTCAACTGGAATTCTATCACCTCCACTAGCTTTGTTAGTAGTGACGCTTCCTAAGACCCACTTGACTTCGCTTTCCAGGATGTCTGGTTCTAGGTGAGTGATCACATCATCGTGATTATCTGGGTCATGAAGATCTTTTTTGTATAGTTCTTCTCTGTGTACACTTGCCAGTAAATTAAAATCTTGCCAGCAAATTCTTGACAGTAAATTAAATTATACCTATTTATATGGCAACAATTTCTACTCTTTCTTTTAAAGAACAATAGGCTTTTTGAAACCTATGTTTTAACAGTAAAGTATTATATAGCCATCACAAATATAACATATCTAAAGTAATACACCTCTTTTTAAAAATTATTTTTTATCGCGGTAAAAGTCACATAACATACTATTTTAACCATATTTAACTGAATATTTCTATGGCACTAAGTACATTCACATTGTTGTGCAGCTCTCACCATCAGCCATCTCCCTAATCCTTCACTTTCCTCAACTGAAACTGTCCCTATTAAAAACCAAGTCCTCCCCAACCTTGCCCCTACCCCCTGCATCTAACAATGCACTTTCTGACTGTATGAATTTAACTTGTATAGTGGAATCAAAAAGCATTTTTCTGTACCTACAGTATATTAGAATGCATTTCTCAGGTTAACTTGTGTCCGGCAAACAGACTGAAAAAAAAAATCAACTTCTGGCTTGATAGCTAATATTTCAATTACAGGTTGTTGTTTTTTTGTTTTTTTTTTAATATCACTGTGTGACTAAACAAGTCTGCTAATGTACAGCTTTCCTAGTCTGTGTCAGGAACATTCTAGAGAGATGTTAAACCATGTTAAGCTTTACTTACTTGCCATTAAGCTTCTAGTTTATTAACAAAATATCCTGCAGAAATCTACTAGTGTAGCCTAGCCTACTGTCAAAAATGATAAGAACCAGAAGGCCAAAATATTTCAATAATTTAAAATTCTGTTTTGATAAATCACGAAAATATGAGAGTTCTAAGGAGCAAAAATTATTTAATCTGAAATATGCCCCCAAAGTTACAAATATAGACTTTTATAAAAACAGACTATAAAACACTATCAAGTTATTTCCAGAGCTTTAACAGCACTGAGCTACTTTGCTTCAGATCATGATATTTATTTGCTGAAAATAACATTTACTGTGAACAATATTAAGAAAATGTAAGATATCAACCAAGAGGAATAAAATTCCATTTCTCTGTCCAGTCACTCACTAGTCATGTGTACCAATGAAAGAACTCCTTACCAATAAGAAGCTATCATGCTAACAAGACATATTGTAAAGCATGTTTATATATATTAGTTTTTCTATTCAATAGCACTGACTCTTCATTAGATACAACAAAAGACAAAGAAACTGTTCATAATAGCAACAAAAAGTAATATGCTCTTGAACATTAAGAAATGTTTGATAATCATACACAGAAAATGGTAAAGCTTCACTGATGAACATAGAATGCTTCTGTCTGAGAAGTTATTTCAATAAAATTGTATTCATTTCTACCCAAATAAATTTATAGGTTTAACTCAATTTCAATCAAAAGTTTGTTTGTTTTAAAGATATTGAAAAATAAAAAGAACCTAAATTTTATCTGAGAGAATAAACTAAGAATCAAAATATCAGAAGGGATAAATATCCTAAATATATTTAAAATATATTAAAATAACAAAATTTAATTCAAATTATAGGATAATGATTCATGACTCAAAATATAAATGAATGAACTGTAGTGGACAGTTCTGAAATAAATTCAGGTATATGTAGCAACAAAACATGAAAAGAAAATATAAGAATTAATGAGTTTTTGATGAATTATTCAATCAATGGAAAAAAGAAAAAGTTACAGAGCTGAACCTTATAAGATACATAAACTCTAGGTAGATAAAAAGAGTTATTTTAAGAAGATTAAACTGTAAGTATTAGATCAAAATAAAAACAAATACTTAAACTATCTTGGAATAAAAAAAGAATTTCCAAATTTTTAAAAATGTCAGATCAACTGATCAGGATACCTGAAACCTTCAAGTGCCTTCACAAATGTCACACTGGTAAAATATCGGCAGTAAATGGTAGGTAAAGAATAACATCTTCAGTCCACTAAGAACTCTACATATTTTAAAGAAATACAACCCTAGTAGATAACTGGAATAAAGGATAAGGACAATTTACACAATAAATATTAAGTCAAGAGGTTTATGGGAAACAACTACTTTTATTAGAAGTGAAAGAAACTCAGTGTAAACAATAACAAAAAACTACTGTTGCCTACTTTATTTGAAAATTGCTTATGTTGAATATTAGGTGAAGATTTAGGGAGATAAGTGTACACATATATTGTTAAGAAAACATATATACTGAGATATATATGCATATATATACAACCCACTTATACAGACACACAATATGTATGTTAATTTTAATACATACTATATACCATTAAATATCCATACCCTTTGATCAGTAAATAAAATTGTAAAAATCTGGTAGTTACACTGTGCTAATCACTTTGTTGTTCAACATAAGGGGAACTATTCAAAAAATTACAGTGCATAAAAGAAAAGAATAGAGCAATTAAACTTTGACTTTTAGAAGCTTTAAAAGTTACGTGAGAAATGCTCATGGTATAATAAGTGAAAAATACAATTAAGTAATTTAAAATTACTCATTTTTATTAAGATAGTCAATTATTATAAGCCTTGAAATTACTGTAATGATTTAAGTATAGTTTGGCTAGCACACAATCCTGGGTGAATTAGCCGAAGACAGTCATCACGTAAAACTGAATGCTTGCATAGGTGATCTGTCCTGAATGCTTTAATTTTTCAGTTTGCAGATTTATTGGCATACATCTGCCAGTAAATATTCATTAATTCTAATTTAAAGTTAGTTACAAGATTAAATATTAATCAATCAATGAAACAGTCTGATTCAGAAACATAAAGTAAGAATATTTTTAATCAACTATTCACTACAACTATGAAAACAAATGACACATTTCAGTCATCTTACTGAAATTTTGGGAGTATCTTTGATTTATAATAGGGAGATGAGATGCTTGTTTTGACAACTATAAAGAGATGATAAACTTGGGTACTAGACTGATAAGAGAAAAAATGATTTTTAAGCAGAAAGCTTACTTTCTCCTTTCTCACTATTCTGTCTAGGTCTTCACAAGAAAACAGTTTATAAAATGCTTTTATGACCATTATCTTCTTGCTAGTGAATTTAAAATAGCAGGGTAACTTGTAAATTCTACTATGTATGAGTATAAAAATAAAAAGAGGTAAATAAATAACAAACATAATTTGTAATCCACTTATACTAATTTAAGGGAGAATATTGAATAATGACAGGTGCTATGTCAAGAACATAACATTTCTCCAAGATCAGAACTAATATAAAAAAAACTTGGGATTCACTGCCCTTTGCCATTAACTCTCTTAAAGACGACTTTTAGTCAAACAATATAAACTTTCCAAATGTGACTCATTTGGGTCTTCACTTACTACAGAAGAGAATTTGATAATTTATAAACTAAAACTTATAAACTTCCAATAGTTTCACTCTCTGACTTTTTAAAATAAACTATAAAATACTAAATATACTAAATGTGTTATGTATCAGTGTTATTTCCTTGCAGTATACAATAGAATAATGAGAAAGATTTAGGCCAAAGGAATTCTATTTTATCATTATATACTTATGTATTAATATCATTGTGTGTGTGTGTGTTTGTTAGTTGCTCAGTCATGTATGACTCTTTGTGACCCCATGGACTGTAGCCCATCAGGCTCCTTTGTCCATTGAATTCTCCAGGCAAGAATATTGGAGTGTGTTGTCATTCCCTTCTCCAAGAGACCTTCCCAACCCAGGGATTAAACCTGGGTCTCCTGTATAACAGGCAGATTCTTTACCATCTGAGACACCAGGGAATTCCAATTAATACAATTATAATATTTTTTAAAAAATCTGAGTTGACCAAGCATGTGGTAGTATTTCAAAATGATACTGCTACTACTTTTTAAAAGGTAATTAAAACTTACAGTAATCTACATGCTATGCAAAATATTTAGAAAATAATAAACTCTGAAATAGTGAATGAGATGCTAAAATGTCCTCTATTCAATAAGACAAGCAATAAGAGAGGGAAAGGAAAGTAACAAAGATTTTTGTCCCTTTGGGCTTGAGGAAATCATACAAGGACTTTATCATTTAAAACCTATTTTTCATTAAAGAAATTTGAATCAAAATTTAACATTATCTCAGTTTTGAGTGTATGAGGTTTACTATAGTATTTTCTTGCATTTTTTTATTAAATGCTGAGAAAGAGGTTGGCAGGGTGGGGGGTACTGGTTAGGGTGTCAGGGCTCTATTCCTTCCCAAGATCATTGCATATCCGGCACAGGTGAGAGGTGAGCGAGGATTACCTTCATATTAGTAGATGATAGCATCTGAAATGTTTACACTATTTACATTATTTATTTTACAGTACTGCCCTCAGATCATGGATCTAAGACTAAAATGAACACCATTCTTTCAGTATCATTTTTTAAAAAGCTAGTCATAGTATGATAAACTGCCTGACTTATTTAATACCACAGATTATTTAAATTAAAACGAAGCATTGGACCACTCATCAGTATTCCCATTAAAGCAGAACCATAGACTAAATGTTTTAGAAAGTACAGCAATACCTCCCTAGCCCCACTCTCTTTACTAATGATCAGGACAAATAAAAAAAAAATTAGTCAGTTATAATAAATAATGAAGAAGAGAACTTGCATCATAAGCCAATGAATTATAGAATTCCGTGCAAATTGATGTTGACATCATGTCAGTGAGGAAGTCAAAACATCCTTTGAATCAATAGGTAGTATCAGTGTTAAATTGCAGATGTCTAATGCAGTCATTTGTTATTATCATGGGATTAGATGAAAGACAGAAATGGGTCACGGACAATGAGGAACAGAAGTAGAATTTGTGGAATCATTTTTTTTTTCTTTCTGCAATTGAATTTATATGGACTAAATGTTCAAGATAAGTGAACAGCAGTATGATACCTAGGTCACTCTGGGAAAAGAGACAGAAAGTTTATTAATATGATATGATACTCTTTTTGGAGGAGGAATTCTTCTGATTTTATAATCTGTTATACATAGGTTCTAGAAATATAGAAGAGAGAGAGAGAGAGAAAGTAAGAGTAAAACATGAATAATACATGGAAAATTCAAATATATTCTGTTTGATAAAGAGTACAGGGCTTCTTAATTCATAAAGAAAAAAAATGTCTCTCTCTCACCTTCTATAAAAAATACCCTCTTGGCTATTTAACTGTGATTATTCCTTTGGGTAATAATATTTTAATAAACATCTAACCAGGAAGTTTGAAGACATATAGGTCACCAAGTTTATGACTACACATGGCAAACAGAAGGAATTCTCTTTAAAACTGTATACCTTTCCTTCATTTTCGGTTCCCATTAATCAGGATGCGTAAAAAGAAGATGCTTACATTTATTCCCAGGAAACAAAATATACTTCTTTGCAAAGAAACATAATTTGTTATGTAAAGCATTTTGAAAATCCTAACTTCCTGGACACTAAGTAATTTTCATCCTTATGAAATAAATTCCTCTTTTATTTTTAATAATCAATTTCTACATCACTGCCTTTAGCTAACAGAATGTTACACAGTACTTAGTTCCAAGGAAAACAAAACTGCTGCCAAACATGGAATTTAAAAAGTTCACAGGGGAAGCAAATGAGAA
Organism: Moschus berezovskii; assembly: GCF_049115385.1. NCBI lineage: Eukaryota > Metazoa > Chordata > Mammalia > Artiodactyla > Moschidae > Moschus > Moschus berezovskii. The sequence continues at coordinate 94,233,766 of NC_142465.1, forward strand.
GTTAGCATGGAAACAAAATGGTTTCAACCAAGCAAAGATATTTTTAATAATATGAGAAATGCAGATAGCTGAATGTGTGTTTCTGTAGGCAAAATATTTTCCTTTCTCGTTTATATTTTTCCCTGTGCTATGTTCTCCTATTGTTTTTCGTGTGTTCTATAATCATGAATGTCCTTTTAAGGATTTCTTGGGTGAAAAAGCATCACCAGAGTTATTACTAAAGGGATGAAAGCTGTAGGAAACCACAACTGAATGCAAAATTTAATATATATATATATATTTGCATGTCTTTTTTTTTATTTCTAAAAAAGAATTTTATTAAAAAAGCACAAATGCAAAGAAATGAACAGAGGAAAATTTATGCGTCGAACCTGGACTGGTCACTTATGATAATACACATGCTACAATTCCATTCTCTCCAATCATTCCACCTTCACCCTCTCCCACAGAGTCCCAAAGACTGTTCTAAATGCCTATGTCTCTTTTGCAGTCTCTTATACAGGGTTAAATTCCATATATATGGGTTAATATACAGTATTGATGTTCTTCTTTCTGGCTTACTTCACTGTTCGCTGATGACATGATCCTCTACACGGAAAACCCTAAAGACTCTACCAGAAAACTACTAGAGCTAATCAATGATTACAGCAAAGTTGCAGGATATAAAATCAACACACAGAAATCCCTTGCATTCCTATACACTAATAATGAGAAAATAGAAAGAGAAATTAAGGAAACTATTCCATTCACTGTTGCAATGAAAACAATTAAATACTTAGGAATATATCTACCTAAGGAAACAAAAGACTTGTACATAGAAAACTATAAAACACTAGTGAAAGTAATCAAAGAGGACATGAATAGATGGAGAAATATACCGTGTTCGTGGATTGGAAGAATAAATATTGTAAAAATGAGTATACTACCCAAAGTAATTTATACATTCAATGCAATCCCTATCAAGCTACCAACAATATTTTTCACAGAACTAGAACAAATAATCTCACAATTTGTATGGAAATACAAAAAACCTCGACTAGCCAAAGCAATCTTGAGGAAGAAGAATGGAACTGGGGGAATTAACCTGCCGGACTTCAGGCTCTATTACAAAGCCACAGTCATCAAGACAGTATGGTACTGGCATAAAGACAGAAATATAGATCAATGGAACAAAATAGAAAGCCCAGAGATAAACCCACGCTCCTATGGACACCTTATCTTCGACAAAGGAGGCAAGAATATAAAATGGAGAAAAGACAGTCTCTTTAACAAGTGGTGCTGGGAAAACTGGTCAGCCACTTGTAAAAGAATGAAACTAGAACACTTCCTAACACCATACACCAAAATAAACTCAAAATGGATTAAAGATCTAAATGTAAGACCAGAAACTATAAAACTCCTAGAGGAGAACGTAGGCAAAACACTCTCCGACATAAATCACAGCAGGATCCTCCAAGACCCACCTCCCAGAATATTGGAAATAAAAGCAAAAATAAACAAATGGGACCTAATTAAAATCAAAAGCTTCTGCACAGCAAAGGAAACTCTAAGCAAGGTGAGAAGACAACCTTCAGAATGGGAGACAATAATAGCAAATGAAGCAACTGATAAAGGATTAATCTCCAAATTATACAAGCAGCTCCTGCAGCTTAATTCCAGAAAACTAAGTGACCCAATCAAAAAATGGGCCAAAGAACTAAACAGACATTTCTCCAAAGAAGACATAAAGATGGCTAATAAACACATGAAAAAATGCTCAACATCCCTCATCATCAGAGAAATGCAAATCAAAACCACAATGAGATACCATTTCACACCAGTCAGAATGGCTGCTATCCAAAAGTCTACATGCAATAAGTGCTGGAGAGGGTGTGGAGAGAAGGGAACCCTCTTACACTGTTGGTGGGAATGCAAACTGGTACAGCCACTATGGAGAACAGTGTGGAGATTCCTCAGAAAACTGTAAATAGAACTGCCATATGATCCAGCGATCGCACTCCTGGGCATACATACCGAGGAAACCAGAATTGAAAGAGACACATGTACTCCAATGTTCATTGCAGCACTGTTTATAATAGCCAGGACATGGAAGCAACCTAGATGTCCATCTGCAGATGAATGGATAAGAAAGCTTTGGTACATATACACAATGGAGTATTTCTCAGCCATCAAAAAGAATGCATTTGAATCAGTTTTAATGAGGTGGATGAAATTGGAGCCAATTATACAGAGTGAAGTATATATTTGCATGTCTTAAAGAGGCAAGATGTTTCAAATATGAAAATATATAATGATGGAGGGTAACAGTCACACTGTTATCCTCACATTACTCTCAAGTAAACCATTCTTCTACTTCATTTGTTGAAAACCCACAGAATGGGAGAAAATATTTGCAAATGACGCAGCCAACAATGGATTAATATCTAAAATATACAAACAGCTCCTACAACTCAAAAACTGGGCAGAAGACCTAAACATACATTTCTGCAAAGAAGACATACAGATGGACAAAAGGCACAAAAAGAGATGCTCAACATCAATAAGTATTAGCAAAATGCAAATTAAAACTAAAATGAGGCATCACGTTACACAGGTCAGAATGGCCCTCATCAAGAAGTCTACAAATAACAAATGCCGAAGAGGGTGTGGAGAAAATGGAACCTTTCTCTTCACTGTGGGTGGGAATGTAAATTGGTACAGCCACAATGAAGAACAGTACGGAGGGTCCTTAAAAAACTAAAATAGAGCTACCATATCACCTACTCTAGTGTTCCTGTTTGTAAAAGTCTATGGACAGGGGACCCTGGTGGGCTGCAGTCCATGGGGTTGCAAAGAATTGGACATGACTGAGCACACACCATATGATCCAACAACCCCACTCCTGCACATATATCCAGAGAAAACCATAATTCAAAAAGATTCATACATCCCAATGTTCACTGAAGCACTATTCGTATATATATTTTAAATGTATTAGTTTCAGGTGTACACCGAAGTGAGATATCAACTATACTTCAGTAAAAAATAAATGAAATAAAAAAATAAAATAGCTATTTTTGAAAACATAAAAATAATATATATGAACTATGATTTATATAAGATTATACAGTATAATATATATTTATTATTATATATGTATATATAGTCTGTATAGTACATACATGGAAGTATAACATAAAACCCTCTTTTTAAATTTAACACTATTCACTAAACAAATATTTCTTACATGCCTATTATATGCAAGAAATAATTCTAGGCATAAACTATCATCAGTGAACAGACCAAGATGCATCTGTATTCTCTTGGCTCTTATACTTTTAATGAAAAGAGAGAGAACATAAGTAAACATAAACCAGGAGATGATAAAGCTATAAAGATGCCTACAGTAACATAATGGATAGAGAACCAGTGGGAAACTATGGGTCGGGGCTGACAACAGAGCTAATTTTATGTAAGTAGATCAGGGAAGTCCTTTCTGAAAAAGTGACGTTTAAGATGCTTGCCATGAAATTAAAAGATGCTTGCTCCTTGGAAGAAAAGCTATGACAAACCTAGACAGCATATTAAAAAGCAGAGACATTACTTTGCCAACAAAGGTCCATATAGTCAAAGCTATGGTTTTTCTGGTAGTAGGAATGTGAGAGTTAGACTATAAAGAAGGCTGAGCGCCAAAGAATTGATGCTTTTGAACTGTGGTGTTGAAGATAACTCTTCAGAGTCCTTTGGACTGCAAGGAGATCAAACCAGTCAATCCTAAAGAAAATCAGTCCTGTATATTCATCGGAAGGACTGATGCTGAAGCTTCAATATTTTGGCCACCTGATGTGAAGAGCTGACTCATTAGAAGAGACCCACCAACTGTCCACTATCCTCCACGCCCCCACAAAAAAAAAAAAAAAGAAGAAACCCTGATGCTGGGAAAGATTGAAGGCAGGAGGAGAAGGGGACAACAGAGGATGAGATGGTTGGATGGCATCACTGACTCAATGGACATGAGTTTGAGCAAGCTCCGGGAGATGGTGAGGGACAGGGGGAGCCTGGTGTGCTGCAGTTCACGGGGTCGCAAAGAGTCAGACATGACTGAGCAATTGTACAACAACAACAAAGGTCAGGGAAGTCCTTTCTGAAAAAGTGACACTTATCAGAGACCTGTATAAAGTGGGTGAGCTGACATACAGGTATCTGGGGGCGGGGCAAGCAAGACAGAAGACACAGAAAGTGCAAGACTGTGAGATGGGAGCAGAAGTGGTATAGCTGAGGAGCAGTGGAGCATCCTGCAGCTAAAATTTCAATGGATTAAAAAAAATTATGGAAGTCTAGTTGCTTTACGATATTGTGTTAGTTTCTACTGTACAGCAAATTGAATCAGCCCTATGTATACATATATCCCCTCTTTTTGGATTTCCTTCCCATTTAGGTCACTACAGAGCATCTTTGAAACCATAGGTCTCCATTTGGAATTTACTGCCTCCCTGTGGTATGAAATTGTCCAAAAATGTTAATCATTAGCTCCACTAATTAAAAATAACAAAGTACACTCTCTAGAGATATACTCAAGGACCAGAGATTCTTCCTTCCCCAATCTCTAATTCAATTTTATTCACTGCAACAGGACTTATGAAGCATATACCATAGGCCACAAAGGCACCCTTGTATTAGTCATAGTACATAGTATAATTGTGTTGTACCTTTACACATGGGTTTTGTTTTTCAAAAGTCATAAAATGCATAAGAGCAGGGGTTGCTTTTAAACTGCAGTTACTATGAGAAGCCCAGGACTTTCCATTTCATAAGCAAATTAAAGCTCTTCTTTACCCTTGGCATGTCCCCTTTGAATTCTTCCCGTGTCATAGTTTTATAATCCCCTTAGTCATTATGTTTTTACTCTCTAGGATTCCATGTGGGAAGATGGGTCTGTACTACTCATTCCCCTGAGTGCAGGGCCCACTGGATGGCAATCACCAGGCATGGGAGGATGGGAGACGGATACTGTGGAGCAGAGCAATTCCTATCTAGTACTTGATGTTTCTTTACTTGGCCTCTTGTTATCAGTGGAGTAAGAAGGTCAAGGCTATGCTGTGCTCTACTGTAAGGGAACTGGAAATATATAAATTTAATTATAAAGGAGGGTAAATCTTTTTCAATATCATTTGCATAAGGTTTTTTGAGGCCCTAAACCCCAGCGAAGAGCCCTGGAGGGCTGGGTGACAATGTGTGGGAGCCTCAGGGACTTTCTTAACAACTTTGGCCTAAGGCCCAAGTCAAATCCAGACTTCCATGGGCCTCCTGGGAGACTCCACCAGCCTCCGCTGGGTAAACAAGATACCATCAGCAACCACAGGCCTAGCTTCACCCACTACCACTTTATCACATCCATCCACAGCCAATCCAGTCCACTCTACAAGGAATCATCAAGTGATGGGGACACTGCTGAAGGTCTAAGGTGGGGACAGGGCATGGTTACATCACTAAAATATCCATCAGGTATCACAGCGGGTGTCACAAAGCTTTTTTTTTTTTTGGTGGCTGTTACTATGTCTTGCCTTTTACTCACTGGGTTGGGGGTGGGGAGCAGAAATGAATCTTTTTTTTTTCAGACTTAAAGGTCTTAACCTTCATTCTTCAGGGATCTTTCCCAAGATCTAAATCTCCTTTTTTATTATTCCCCAAATAATTTAGCTTTCTCCTATTCTCCCCATCTTGACTCTTCAGACAATTTAGCAGAAAAAGAGGATTCTTTAGCATTTACCCTCCTTAGAAAGATCCAAGAGGCTGAAAACAGTAAAGCACTACATATGACTGAAATTAAGGGATATGTTTTCCTTTCCCAGTTGGTGATAACTACCTAAATTCCACTCACTTGGCAGAGAATAAATCCCTGAACCTAACTCAGCTTTCCAAATCAGCAGCCAGTATAAATTTCATAAACATAGGGGAATAAGAAAACTTAAATAGAAAGACATATTACAGAGTTTGAAATCCAGTCTAGATACTGACTTTAAGTCTTGTATCTCTTTCTGATAAGGATAATAATGATGTTCCCACACTTTGGGAATGTTTCCATAATTCTATTTCTGTCCCTGTTATCAAAATTACAATCACTACTCTAAACCTAGATGTAGCTATCAATGCTACAAAGCTTCCTTTATTTTTACCTAATATATCCAGAATATCTTGATTACATGGAATTTTTTTTACTAATTTGCATTTGGGGTACTAAACTAATAATAATGCAATCTCATCAGTTTTGGGCTTAACCAATAGGGCTTTTCTGGTAGCTCAGCTGGTAAAGAACCCACCTGCAAGGCAGGAGACCCTGGTTCCATTCTGAGTCAGGAAGATACCCTGGAGAAGGGATAGGCTACCCTCTCAGTATTCATGGGCTTCCCTGGTGGCTCAGACAGTAAAGAATCTGCCTGCAATGTGGGAGACCTGGGTTGGAAAGATACCCTAAAAGAGGGCATGGCAACCATTCTAGTATTCGTCTCTAGAGAATCCCCATGGGACAGAGGAGCCTGCTGAGCTACAGTCTATGGGGTAGCAAAGAGTCGGACATGACTGAGTGACTAACACACACACAGTGTTTCCTTATGAGATATTTTATAAAGAAATGGCAACACTGTAAAATAAACTTGTGAAGTTTTGCATAATAAGTACTTGGATAATCCAAATACATATTAACATTATTAAAGTTTGGTGAAGTGTTAAACAAAGGAACTCAATTCAACTAATGTTTTAAATATACTTGATCAGAGAACACTTGTTTCAAAATAAATTAACAACTTTACATAGAACACATTCTGAGAAACTTTTAAAAATTGCTTACAGTTTTCTAAATGTTTATCTAATACATTATTTTATTTCATTATAAAAGAATGGATGCGTGTTACTCCTCCTTTATAGCTATGAGTCAACAGAGGTAAAATTAAAACACAATCACTAGGCTAGAGGCTAAATATAGATCAAAATTTAGGTCTGCTGACTATGAATCATACACTTTTCTTCTGTAAAATGTTTAACAATGAATAATTATTGTGTTCAAACCAAGTGTAATGTCTTGGTCAACTAAATGTGTGTGTTCGTGCATGCTCAGTCATGACTGATTCTTTGTGACTCATGGACTGCAGCTCACCAGGATCCTCTGTCCATAGAATTTTCCAGGCAAGAATACTGGAATGGGTTGCCATTTCCTACTCCAGATCTTCCCAATTCAGGGATCAAACCTGTGTCTCCTGCATTGAAGGAAGATTCTTCACCACTGAGACACCTGGGAACCACAACTAGTACACTGGTAAGGGAAAAAAAAAACTCATAGGATTTGATTTGTCTTCATGGGACTCATGGTGGTAGTTAATGCAGTAGATTTACTTCTCCAAAATCCATTTTTCAAGATAGCCGGGAGATATATCAATAACCTCAGGTACACTGTTGACACCACCCTATGGCAGAAAGCGAAGAACTAAAGAGCCTCTTGATGAAAGTGAAAGAGGAGAGTGAAAAAGTTGGGTTAAAGCTCAACATTCAAAAAACTAAGATCATGGCATCTGGTTCCATCACTTCATGGCAAATAGATGGGAAAATAATGGAAACAGTTACAGACTTTATTTTGGGGGGCTCCAAAATCACTGCAGATGGTGACTGCAGCCATGAAATTAAAAGACACTTGCTCCTTGGAAGAAAAGCTATGACCAACCTAGACAGCATATTAAAAAGCAGAGACATTAGTTTGGCAACAAAGGTCCGTCTAGTGAAGGCTATGGTTTTTCCAGTAGTCATGTATGGATGTGAGAGTTGGACTATAAGGAAAGCTGAGTGCTGAAGAATTGATGCTTTTGAATTGTGGTGTTGGAGAAGACTCTTGAGAGTCCCTTGGACTGCAAGGAGATCAAATCAGTCAATCCTAAAGGAAATCAGTCCTGAATATATATTCCCTGGAAGGACTGATGCTGAAGCTGAAACTCCAATACTTTGGCCAACTGATGCAAATAACTGACTCACTGGAAAAGACCTTGATGCTGGGAAAGATTGAAGGAGGAGAAGGGGAAGACAGAGGATGAGACTGTTGAATGGCATCACCAATGCGATAGGCATGAGTTTGAACAAGTTCCAGGAGTTGGTGATGGACAGGGAAGACTGGCGTGCTTCAGTCCATGAGTTTGCAAAGAGTCGGACATGACTGAGGGACTGAACTGAGTTTTAACATCTTTGAAAACTTTGGAATAAAAGAAAAATTTAATTTCTTAGAAAAGTCTATGTAAATGTTAAAAATCAATCACATATTTCAACTTTGGCTACGGAATTACCTTAAAATTTATACTAAATTATATTCCAGAGTTTGTTATGCCAAATTCTCTACTAGTAAATCTTATTAGTACATATTATTCATTTGTGAATTCACCTATTCAGTCTTTCACTCATATGTCCTTTCAACAAGTATTTATTGGGTACCCACAATATCTATCCCTGTGTTCTACGTACACATAATAAATGTGGCTACTGCACACTCCATGGCATCACAGGATCTTGAAGTACCTTTAGAATCATTAATAAACTCTAGTACAGTGGTCAGGCATGTGGGTTCTAGAGGCCTGATTTACTGGTTCAAGTTCCATATCTGATACTGTAGTCAATTTTACTGGATACATGATCTTAGTTTACTTAATGTTTCTGTCCCTCAGTTTCCCTATCTCTAATATTTAGATATGGAGTGTGTGCATGCGAAGTCGCTTCAGTCATGTCTGACTCTGGGTGACCCTACGGACTGTAGCCTGCTAGGCTCCTCTGTACATGGGATTCTTCAGGAAAGAAATTCTTCAACCAACTGGAGTGGGTTGACATGCCCTTCTCCAGGAGATCTTCCCAACCCAGGGATCGAACCTGAGTCTCTTATGTCTTCTGCATTGGCAGGCAGGTTCTTTAGTACTAGTGCCATCTATGGCATCTAGCTCTGTTATTGCATAAATTGCCATATATACACTGCCATGTGTAAAACAGACAGCTAGTAAGAAATAGCTGTATAGCATAGGGAGCTCAGCTTGGTGCTCTGTGATGACACAGAGGGGTGAGATGGGGTGAGTGGGAGGGAGGCTCAAGAGAGAGAAGATGTATGTATACTTATGGCTGATACGCATTGTTGTACAGCAGGAACCAACATAACATTATAAAGCAATTATTCTCCAATTAAAAATTTAAAGAAAGCTTGAAAAAATGACTGCCAAAAAAAGACTTAGTATAGTATCTAGTATGTAGTAAGTACACAATGTTTAATGTTACCTATTAATTTATAATTTTAGATGTTATTATATTCTCATTCTTTAAAAAAAGTATAGTTCAAATGATATACATGTGGTGCTGGTGGTTGTTTAGTCGCTAAGTCATGTCCCACTCTTGCAACCCCATGGAGTATAGCCCACTAGGTTCCTCTCTCCAAGGGATTTCTCAAGCAAGAATAATGGAGTGGGTTGCCATTTATTTCTCCAGGGGATCTCCCTCCTGACCTAGAGATCGAAATCTCATCTCCTGTTTGGCAAGCGGATTCTTTACCACTGAGCCATCTGGGAAGCCATACATAGGGTTTCTTTGAGAATCCCATGGACAGAAGAGCCTGGGGGGCTACAGTCCATGGGGTCACAATAGTCGGACACAACTGAGCGACTAAGCACAGCATAGTACCTTCAAGTGGGTCATTTATTAATTGGAAAACAAATTTCTAATGCAACTGATAGGCCTGAAAACAATAAGCAAATAAAATTAAACAAACAAATATGTAAAATCCATGTAAATAGTTCTAAAATAACCACAATAAAGCACTTTTAAGTACGAAGCAGCAAAACAAAATGTAGTTTTCTTATGGAATATTAAACAAGTCATTAAGGCTTTAATTTATTAACTCTATCAACTTTAGGTGAAACCCAAACCTCTGAGCAGCATTGAATGTAACTATAAATCTGCATTTTAGAGTTTGTTCAACTGCTACTTGTAATATTCTGGCAATTTGGGAAATTGATCAGAAATCATACCAAAAACAATTTCACTCATTATTTCTAGCTTTCACCTGTGGTCTTTAGAATGGAACTTCCTAATATTTCTGTTACCCTATGTATTCAGATTCCATTTATATAATGCCTCATTCAAGGCTATTTTCCCCAGAAAATTATTAAAACTCAGTCAAACCTCATGACATGAGGCCAACTTAATGAGATTAATCTATTAATACAAACTTGATCTTTCCTTAGAAGAAAAAATTGGAAATCCTAGGGAAAATAATGAAACCTAGATATTAAACCTTAGTTGTGGCAAAAACATTAACTCAAAAGGTCTCTCATTTGGATGGCTTCAAGGCTTTTTCTTTTCTTTTTTCTTAATCAAGCATTCTCATATTGCTTGTGATGTAAACAACATGTAATTTCTTAAATTGTAACATTAAAATTAATAACGTGCTGAAAAATGGGAAAATTACTTTGATCCCCAAATCATTTATTTTTGTGGACATATAATAATATAGATAGGTCACTACTTAGTTTTTAAGGTGTTACATAAAGCATCAAAACTAATTAAATTAGGGCAAAATTTCCACTTAACTGCCTTCCTTAGAAATGGTCTTAAAAATCAATAGTCTGACTTTTAAAAAATCTCAATAATTCACGACTTAAAAAATGAAATGCATTTTAAGTCTGAAAAGTGACATAAAGTACTGACTTCATTTTCATACAATTTCCTCAGTGTGAAAATTACTTTTTTCCAAAAGTGGGTTTTTTTTTTGTTAAAAACTTTAAGTCTCATTTTATTCAATTTTTAGCTATGTTTTTATCAGTGCCAAGAAAACTTCAGCAAAATGACAAAATTCCAAACATTTTCCATGCTACTTGTCTTTCTCAAACAGCCTCACTTAAAGGGATTGTGGTGAAAAGGAGAGATTACGTGGGCAATATATGCCAACCCCATTATATGTCCCTTGGGTTTCTTCCTTTTCCTCTTAACTTGATATTGCCAAAATGACTTTAGTTCCACATCTGTCATATGTAAGTTTTAATAAAACATGTGCATCTTGTCCTTAGTTCTTTAAATGTTGCTGGAAATAATTTACAGTAAAGCCTGAAGACAGTCTCTCAACTCAGTTTTAAGGAAGAGTATATCCACATCCCCGAATGTGATAAAGCCTCTCAATACTTCATGACTCCAAGACTCATCAGATATGTTGAAATTAATTTCATATGTTTGTTTATACCACAGTCAATGTTCTTTTGCAGACAGAAGTTTCCTTGGAAATATATTCTCTTTTAGGACACATGTGTTCCTAGAGATGAAATATAAAATATTACTTTATGAACCAATGTAGGTAGAATTACAAGATCAAAAGGGATTACTATTTTCTTCTCTACTTTATTCTCACCTCAAGTACTAGAATGGACTCATTCATTCTTTGTTTCTACTATTTTCTTTTTAAAAGTAATTACTATGTACTAGAGCCTGTATTAAAGGCAAAACACAGAAAATAAGAACTTAAAAGTGAATCTGGAGAGAAAAATACAAACAAACAAAATATGAGGAAATAGATAAACAGCTAACTAACAATGGCTATTTTTGAAAAACATGATTCTGGGAAATTCCCTGGCAGTCTAGTGGTTAGGACTCAGAGCTCTCATTGCCAGGAACCTGGGTTTGAAATCTTGTTGGGGAACTCAGATCCTGTGAGCCATGCCATGTGGCCAAAAAAACCCAAAAAACACCCACAAAACAAAAACAACAACATCCTGGGCTGCAGAAGAGGAAGCTTGATTAATGTATCAATTTACCACTGACTTTGTCAATTTGAATGAATAACATACATTGCATGGGATTCTTGTATTTTTTTAAAATTTATCTAAATTGAAAACTCCCCTATGCTTTGTTTTATTTTTCCTTTTGTGAGCAAGAGGCATCTTAAAGGAAGTTTAAAATAGAATATTTTCTAGTCAACATTTTATTTGCTTCCAGCCATGATCAGAACCATTAAATATTTCACCAAGGTTTGTGTTTCAATATAAACTATGAGCTGGAAATAGAGAAAGGGATGAATTTTGACAAACAAAATATTTGCACATAATTTCTGGGTCACAGCCGAAGTTTTTAATGAAATTACCACAGTAAACACTTTAATTTCTCATCTTTTGTTGAGGAATTTAAAACTTAGAATTGTGGGATTTAAAGATGATAAGGAAGTACATGTGAAAATTGAAAAGCATTGTCACTGATGGAAGTAACTTGGAGATTTTCCTGTTAGGCTACATTTCTTCTTTTTTGGAAGTGGTCATGAAGGAATGACCGCTGCAATATGGTTTCTGGCTCCAAGGTACGTACAAAATGCCCAAGATAGTATTCTTAGAAGATGGTAAATTTAATTTTTCAGAATCGATAAATTACACAAGGTACAGTCACAGCTTTAGATGTTTAGCCAAAGTGAACCTTCTAGCCTGAGCTTGTAATGTTTTTCCTCTTTCAAGCTGTTATTCTAAACTTCGAGAAAAATTTATTTTTGCAAGTTCCATATACTCAAAGAGCTCATTAGAACTACAAACTAGACCCCTTAGAATACTATAATTTCTAAAATATTACAAGAACACAATTCTGACTGAAAAACAAAGTCAATCAGAGGAGGCTCTGAGAGATTAGGCTATGTCTTCAATTTATAAGTCAGTCTAAGAAATGTTTTTAAAACACTTAAAAATGGAATCCATTAAGTTGGCAGAGATTTTATTTTCAGTCTATCTCCTTTTTGCTGATTTAACAATACAGGTCCTGTTATTCAAGTTACTGTACATATTACAGTGTATTTATTGAGTCTTTATAACAGTACATTGTGGTTAAGGGTAGACTCTGGAGTCAAATTTCTTGAAATCAAATCCAAATTTCACTCTTACTAGTTCCATGAATCTGGGTAAGTTATTTTATCATTTCTAGGTCCAGTTTTCACATAGTAAAATGGAGATAATAATAAATTACCAAGTCATAATTTTATGAAGATGAGATCATCAATGTAAAACAATTCAATGGCTTCTCATTTTGCTTAGAATTAAATTTGAACTCACTGCTATAATCTACAAGGCTTGAGTACTATTTATTGTTCCTGGAATGTATTTTTTCATTTATTAGCACTGTTAGCTCATTCTCATCCTTCAGGTATAATTTCAAACAGCACTGCTTCAGAGATAGTTTCCAAGACTAACCAATAAGCCATCTTTCCATCCATGCCTTCATCCATCCAATATCAACAAGTATATACTGAGCAGCTACTCTCAGCCAGGTTTGATACTAGGTACTGGACTTAGGGAATAAACAAGAGGCCAGCCTTACCTTCATCTTACCCCATTACTCTTCAGCATGACTCTCTGATTCCTATACTTATGGCAGTCTGAGATTATCTTGTCTTTATTTCACTGTTTGCATACTGTCTGTCTCCAATGCTAGAAAGTGAGTTCGAGGACAGCAAAAATCTTTTGGTCTTATTTGCTAAATGCACTGTGCCTGGCATCAGTTAAGGGACTCAATAAATATGTGTTTAAAGAATGACTGATTAGTTTACCCAGAAGTAAATGCATAAGGGAAGTTAACTAGTTAGGAATTTAAATGATGAGTTGATTAAAAAATTCTATAGCTGGTAAAATATCTCTGTCTTCAATTTCATTCTCTCTAGAGTCCTCTTGCTATTAAAAAATACCTTGTGAAATATGTTTGTTAAATTAGAGTGAATAAAATGCCCTCTATTTTAGTTTTAAGGAAACGGTAACCCACTCCAGTATTCTTGCCTGGAGAATCCCATGGACGGAGAAGCCTGGTAGGCTACAGTCCACGGGGTCGCAAAGAGTCGGTCACGACTGAGCGACAGAACGAACGGATTTTAGTTTTAAGATTCTGGGGTACCTCTTGATGGAAATGGAGACATTCTGAGTTGCCGTGCACTCAGGGTGCAAACAAGAGAACACAAGTAGTGAAGACGATTTGTCCCTTCCCTTTCTAACTTAAGATTTTTATTTCATCCCTTGCCTCTTATGGCCAAAGACTGCTAGTTTCCCATACATATAAATTTTTCTTCTTCACAGAAAAGAACGATGTGTATGTATGGAAACTATTTTTCTTTGCACAATTTCTGCAGAGATGACAATGTGCCTTGCTTAAAAACATTCCCTGACCTCCCCTCCCCAAGATCAGGAAGCCTTGGGACACAGTGTTGGCCAATCAGATATAAACAGAAGTCATCATGAGAAATGTCCAAGAAAATACTTTAAAAGGGGAAAGGTTTGGCTAGTGTATCTTTTGCCTTCTCCCTTTCTATTCTTCCTGCCTGGAAGCATTTTGGGATTCTGGAGATGAAGCAATAATCATCTGACCCAAAGTGACCAGGAAGAAAATATAATTGCTTCTGACCCAACATCTTGAAGCCATGAAAATGTCATCACTGAAATCAATTTGAGGAGACATATACAAATGCAAACACACACACGTGTGCACATACACTTATGGGATAGGAGCAATAACGCCAGACAAAGAATAGGAAAGACCTTGGAAGAGAAACAGATCTACACATTAACTGAATCTGGATTCATTCCAAAACAAAATTATAACATTCTAACTATATGATTGATACACAGAGGAATCATTAGTTTGATTCTCATTATGTATATGATACTTATATAAAATGCAACCTAGTGAATTTGAATTCAACAAAGGTGGCAGAAATAATTTATTGATATATCAGTTCCGTTTTGTTGCCATATATCTAGTTCTTGAATAAAAAATGACAATCACTATTTTTACTTTAAGGACAAATGCACGGAACGATGAGAATCAGGTGCAACGAATCTGGAAGACAGATTAAAACAGTGATTCTGAAAAAAAAAAAAACCACCAACACCAATGTTTCTGAACCTAGTTGAGTTGTTTTATGGAAAACAATCATTAGTTGTTAACAGTGGTTTAGGGGAAAATCACCTTAAAGGACTTTAGAAATATTGCTATTTTTAAGACAGAATTTCATGTCTTTAATTATATGACCTCAGTGTCAGCACTAAAGCAAATGAACTTCTCAATAGTCTCAATTTCTCAAATATACTTTATCTCAGAAACTGAACTCATTTCTCATGGAGCACCTATGCACCTCAGAGTTTGGGAAATAATGAAATGAAGAATATTTTTTTTCAAAATACTTCAATTCAAAAACTTAGAATTTCAGAGAAGAACAATAAAAAATATGAATATATAAGATAAGTAGATAAGTCATGACAGTGAAGATTAACCACAAAATCTAGCATTTAGAGTAAGTTTTCTGATTTTTGTTTTTAAAATAGACACACATACAACAATTGCATCAAGAAAGTAAAAAGACAATCCAGAGGGTGGCAGAAAATATTTACAAATCACAAATCTGATAGAGGGATTGTATGTAGAATAATTGTGCAAAGGATACAGAATCCTGATATAACAAAAAGAACGGGCAAAAGTCTGAACAGACATTTTTTCAAAGAAGATAAATGAATACCCAACAGATATACATGAAAAGATAGTCAACAATGTGAGCTACTGGGGAAAAGCAAAGCAAAACCAGAGTGAAATACCACTTTACACCTCCTAGGATAGGTATAATAGTATATAAAACACACATACACACAGAAAACAACTGCTGGTGAGGATGTGGAGAAATAACGGAGTCCTTACGGTAAAGTGGTGCAGCCAATCTCCAGTTTTTTCACTCCCAGGTATGTATCTGAGAGAAATGAAAACCTACGCCAACACAAAAATTCAAACCTGAGTGTCCATACAAACATTATTCATGATACCTGAAAAACGCAAACAACTCAAATGCCCACTCATTAATAAATGGAGAACCAAAATGTGATCTACTCATGCCATGCAACTCAATTTGGCAATAAAAAGGAATGAAGTGTTGATATAACCTGCAACACTGAAGAATCCTCACAGCATTATTCTAAGTGAAAAAGATTAATCACAAAGGGCCACAAATAATCCTGCAAGAAAAGTCCAGGATAGGAAAATTGATAGACAAAATAGACTAGTAGTTGACTTAGGTTGGATGTGGTAGGGAAGCAGACAGGAGAGGGAGGTGATTGTGGATGTGGAAAGGGTTTCTTTTGGAGGTGCTAAAAATGTTCTGGAATTAGATAGTGGTAAGGATTGCACAACTCTGTGAACTATGAAAATCCAATGAATTTTATACTTCAACTGGATAAATTTATAGTATCTGATATCTCTATAAAACTATTTCTTTCTTTTTAAAAAATAAGCAAACACACCTCTATATACACACACATTCCACATTAAGGAACTACTTAAGGAAAACTTTTATGTATTGGATTCATCTCTATTTAAATTTGAGGTGTATTATTGAAAATACTGCAGAACAGAAAATTAAAATTACTTCTTTATGTGTAAGATATTTAAACTGTATTAAACAATAAGTTCAAGCATGACTTGTTTCTAGCAGCAAGTGATAAGCGTATGCCTGGTGAATGCTGTTCCTACTACTAGCCACTCTGGAATTACTTAGGAAACTTTCCACTTAGACTGGTTCTACCTACAGAATCTGAACCAAGGGGAGATTTTATAGGGACCAACATTGTTTTTGTCTCTAAATTGGCTCCAAGGGTAATTATCCACTAAAGGGATACAATATCTGACATTTGGAGATTTGCTTTTTTAAACAGTGATTTATGCAGTTACTTTCATTTTCCTTTTTTCTGTGAGCAAAATGCCTCTCAAAATATTTGAGTGTCAATGACAGCATTAATGGAGCATCCCAGGTGGTGCTAGTGATAAAGAACCCACCTACCAATGCAGGAGACATAAGAGACAATCCCTGGGTTTGGAATATCCCCTGGAGTAGGGCATGGCATCCCATACCAGTATTCCAGTGTGGAGAATCCCACGGACAGAGAAGCCAGGTGGACTACAACCCATGGGGTTGAAAAGAGTAGGACATAACTGAAGCCACTTCGCATGCATGACACCATTAGCAAGGGTATTTAAACTTCTTTTAATAATCTTGTAATATTAATTCTTCAGATATTTAATGTTTGGCACAACACGTGATATTCTACACATATTAATGTCAATAAATATATAAGCCAATATTACATGTCAAGAGCTGTTAGATGCTTTGTGTACAATGAAGACAGAGATGAGATTCTGATCATGTTATTTTAACAGAGGAGAAAGACACATAAGCAAAGTAAGATAAAACATAAGCACATATTTGTTTCTCCTACTACTGGCTGACTCTTTACTGTGTTGCCAGGTACGCAGTAAGTATTTTCTAAGCAGGCTAACAGAGTTTTGCCACAAGAATGCAGTGGTCATCGCAAACACCCTCTTCCAACAACACAAGAGAAGACTCTACATATGGACATCACCAGATGGTAAATACCAAACTGATTATATTCTTTGCAATCAAAGATGGAGAAGCTCTATACAATTAGCAAAAAGAAGACTGGGAACTGCATGTGGTTCAGCTCATGAACTCCTTATCACCAAATTCAGACCTAAATTGAAGAAAGTAGGGAAAACCACTACACCATTCAGGTATGACCTAAATCAAATCCCTTATGATTAGGGTGGAAGTGACAAATAGATTCAGGGGATGAGATCTGATAGACAAACTGCCTGAAGAACTATGGATGGAGGTCGTGACATTGTACAGGAGGCAGTGATCAAGACCACTCCCAAGAAAAAGAAATGCAAAGAGGCAAAATGGTTGTCTTAGGATGCCTTAAAAATAGCTGAGAAAAGAAGAGACGCTAAAGGCAAAGGAGAAAAGGAAAGATATACCCATTTAAATGCAGAGTTCCAAAAAACGCAAGGAGAGATAAGAAAGCCTTCCTCAGCGATCAATGCAAAGAAATAGAGGAAAACAACAGAATGGGAAAGACCAGAGATCTCTTCAAGAAAATTAGAGATACCAAAGTAACATTTCATGCAAAGATGAGCATGATAAAGGACAGAAATGATATGGACCTAACAGAAGCAGAAGATATTAAGAAGAGGTGGCAAGAATACACAGAAGAACTATAAAAAAAAAGATCTTCATGATCCAGATAACCATGATGGTGTGATCACTCACCTAAAGCCAGACATACTGGAATGTGAAGTCAAGTGGGCCAAAGCTAGTGGAGGTGATGGAATTCCAGTTGAGTTATTATAAATTCTGAAAGCTGATGCTGTTAAAGTGATGCACTCAATATGCCAGCAAATCTGGAAAACTCAGCAGTGGCCACAGGCCTGGAAAGGGTCAGTTTTCATTCCAATCCCAAAGAAAGGCAAAGACAAAAAATGCTCAATCTACCACACAACTGTACTCATCTCACACGCTAGTAAAGTAATGCTGAAAATTCTCCAAGCCAGGCTTCAACATTACATGAACTGTGAACTTCCAGATGTCCAAGCTGGATTAAGAAAAGGTAGAGGAACCAGAGATCAAATTGTCAACATCTCTTGGATCATCAAAAAAGCTAGAGAGTTCCGGAAAAGCATTTACTTCTGCTTTATTGACTAAGGCAAAGCCTTTGACTGTGTGGATAACAACAAACTGTGGAAAATTCTTCAAGAGATGGGAAGACCAGACCACCTGATCTGCCTCTTGAGAAATCTGTATGCAGGTCAGGAAGCAACAGTTAGAACTGGACATGGAACAACATACTAGTTCCAAATTGGGAAAGGAATACATCAAGGCTGTACATTGTCACCCTGCTTATTTAACATATACGCAGAGTACATCATGAGAAATGCTGGGCTGGATGAAGCACAAGCTGGAATCAAGATTGCCAGGAGAAATATGGAGATGACACTACCCTTATGGCAGAAAGCAAAGAGGAACTGAAGAGCCTCTTGATGAAAGTGAAAAAATTGGGTTAAAACTCAAATCATGGCAACTGGTCCCATCGCTTAATGGCAAATAGATGGGGAAACAATGGTAACAGTTATAGACTTTATTTTTGGGTGCACCAAAATTACTGCAGATGGTGACTACAGCCATGAAATTAAGAAACATTTGCCCCTTTAAAGAAAAGCTATGAACAACCTAGACAGCATATTAAAAAGCAGAGGCATTACTTTACCAGCAAAGGTCCATCTAGTCAAAGCTATAGTTTTTCCAGTAGTCATGTATGGATGTGAGAGTTGGAGTATAAAGAAAGCTGAGTGCCAAAGAATTGGTGCTTTTGAACTGCAGTATTGGAGAAGACTCTTGAGAGTCCCTTGGACAGCAAGGAGATCCAACCAGTCCATCCTATGGGAAATCAGTCCTGAATGTTCATTGGAGGGATTGATGCTGAAGCTGAAACTCCAATACTTTAGCCACCTGATGCAAAGAACCTACTCACTGGAAAATCCTTGAAGGTGGGAAAGATTGAAGGCAGGAGGATAAGGGGCTGACAGAGGGTGAGATGGTTGGATGGCATCTCCAACTCAATGGACATGAGTTTGAGTAGGCTCCAGGAGTTGGTGATGGACAGGGAAGCCTGGCGTGCTGCAGTCCATGGATCACAAAGAGTGGGACATGATCGTGAAACTGAACTGAACTGATGCGTTATTTTGTAAAGTCCTTGAAATAATCCCCCTGGAGTCATATAAGTTCCCCTCTTGTTTAAATGATGGAACTGTGACATACAGAGAAAGTGCCTTACTATGTGGCATCTTCCAAAGGTCCCACAGCAAGAATGCATAAAGCAAAGTCTACCAGTCAAGCACTAGCTCTAATCCAGTATGTTATACTCCCCACATATCACAAAGGAATAAGTTGCTAATGGATTCACAAATATGGAGTCTATAAACTTTTCCTTGAGAGGCAAAAGAAATAGTGAGAGCTGAGCTAAGATGCTAAGATGAGAGTTAAAGACAGGATGCAATGTCTGTGATGGGTTTTTGATACAAACAGGCAATTACCAAGGATTCTAGACAGGTTAGGGTCAAGACACAGACGTTTGTACATGAAGTTAAAGGGTTCAGAGTAAATTTTAAAGGCAAAAGAAGGCATGAACACATTCAAGTAGCAATTTTATGATCATTCCTGTGCTTTAGGAAAAGACAAGTCTATAAACATAGTTGCAAATTATTTGTGTGATGGAGTAATTTGTGGGAAGGAGATAAATGGCAAGATCACTTAGGAGAGGGGTCCACAATTATTTTGGCACCAGGCATTGGTTTCATGAAGACAATTTTTCCATGGACCAGGATAGGGGGTGGTTTTTGAATGATTCTCATAAGAAGCCCTGAAAGTAGGTCCCTCACATCTCAGTTCACAGTAGGTTTTGTGCTCTTATGAGATTCTAATGCTCCACTGACCTTGTAGGAGGAGGAGCTCGGGCAGTAACGTGAGCACTGGGGAGTGGCTATAAATACAGATGAAGCTTTGCTCACTTGCCTGCTGCTCACCTCCTGCTGTGCAGCCTGGTTCCTAATGGCCACAGAGCAGTACCAATCCATGGCCTGGGGGTTGGGGGCTCCTGACTTAGAAGACCCCTACTAAGCAAAGAATTAAAATAATATTTTCAACTTTAAGTCCATTCCCATTTCAGTCTTATCTCCCACTCTACTCAATTCAACGTGCATTTGAAATGGGATACAAGCATCTGACTCTTTCACGTTCAATGAAGAAGACCATAAAATGTCACATCATTTATTTTCACCTGAGGTTTCAGCTGTTTCAACAGCTACAATTAACCAAAGAAAATCAAAGCCTAATAAATTAGAAGCCCAAAGAAAGGAAATAGAGAACAAAGAGAGAAAGGACAATCTTGTTCGTTTACCCTTTAAGTAGTTAATTTAAATCTCAACTGCAGCTTGAACACTTTTAAAGGATCCTTGAGCCATAGATTATACCCAAGATCTAGCATGGTTGACAAGCACTCAGAATTCCACGTTTTTGATTACACAAGTTAATGTAAGGGCTCTTTCCACTCAGAACACTGCACTTTAATTATGAATGTGAATATGGATGAGACAATAAAAAAGTTAATCTCATGATATGCATTATCCATTAGAGGTAGATAATACTCTCCTCATCAATTGAGTAGCTCAAACAAAGGATCAAGACTTTCTAAAGTCAAGGATACACATGCTTCAGTGAAGAGACCTACATTACCAATGTTCTATTTACTAATTCCACAATTATTAAACACTTATTACCAGATGCTGGGTTATATAAGAGAAACAAAAAACTAGATGATTGTCTACCTCAAAGGAACTCTCATTCACTGGAGGGAAAGAAACATGTAAATACAGAATTAAATGTAATATTATAACCCTTAAACTATCTGCTCCTCAAACAAATACTATATTAAACCATTTCATATGTGTTTTGAAGGTTTAAGAGGATTTTAATAAAAAGAAATGGTGGGAAATAACTATTTCCCAGATATCCTGAAAAATGATATTATGGGTGTGATTTCAGATTAGACGCTGTGACCTAATGTAGAATTTAATGCTCCTGTAATGCATTTTTGCTTCTGTATTTTGCTTGCTGTTCGTAAAACCAAAGTTACTCCATTTTAAGATAAGGTGTTTTCAAGTAAAGATTCCTAAAATTGTTTTTGAAAAAAAAAAAAGAAAAAGAAATGGTGGGCGATCCAGGTGTTTGAAGGATTATCCCAAATGAAGAAATTGTGAAACTGCATGGATTATATGTTCAGGAAAAGGGGACTAGTCCACTGATGGCCTGTATGTAGGATGCACTACAAAAGATCTTGGGCTTTCCTGGTGGCTCATGTGGTAAAGAATCCTCCTGCAATGCGGGAGACCTGGGTTCAATCCTTGGGTTGGGAAGATCCCCTGGAGGAGGGCCTGGGAACCCACTCCAGTATTCTTGCCTGGAGAATCCCCATGGACAGAGTAACCTGGCAGGCTATATGTAGCCCATGGGGTCACAAAGAGAACTGAAGCGACTAAGCACACACAAAATGAGGTGCATGTAGTCGGGTGGGCACCAAATTTTGAAGGGCCTAATATGGCAGGCTAAGAACTTGGAATATTTATACCATGGGTTTAAGACTGTCACTGCTTTGTTCAGATTTGTTCTTGAGACAGAGCTCATCTAAGAAAGTGTATACAGATTTGGGGTCAGGTGAAAATGGGAACCTACATGAAGACCAGTTAAGAAATAAGTCTATAATCTAGGCAAGAGATAAGGAGGAACTGAGCCATAGAAATGGAGGAAATGGGGTAGAGGAAGAGAGATTTCTGAGGTGGAATTTGGTTAACATTTATACACTTCCCTGGTGGCTCAGTGGAGAAGGCAATGGCACCCACTCCAGTACTCTTGCCTGGAAAATCCCATGGGGGAGGAGCCTGGGGGGCTGCAATCCACGGGGTCGCTAAGAGTCGGACATGACTGAGCAACTTTACTTTTCATTTTCATGCACTGGAGAAGGAAATGGCAACCCACTCCAGTGTTCTTGACTGGAGAATCTCAGGGACGGGGGAGCCTGGTGGGCTGCCGTCTATGGGGTCGCAAAGAGTCAGATATGACTGAAGCGACTTAGCAGCAGCGGCAGCAGCTGGTGGCTCAGACGGGAAATAATCAGCCTGCAATGCACGAGACACGGGTTCAGTTCCTGGGTTAGGAAGATCCCCTGGAGAAGGGAATGGCTACCCAATCAAGTATTCTTGCCTGGAGAATTCCATGGGTGGAGGAGCCTGGTGGGCTACAGTCCATGAGGTCACTAAGAGTTAAACACAACTGTGCAACTAACAGACTTTTCTTTTCTTTTGTATACACTACCATGTGTAAAATAGCATAGATAGGTAGCTCAGCTTGGTGCTCTGTGACAACCTTGATGGGTAGAATGGAGGGTTCAATCAACATATAGCTGATTCACTTTGTTGTGCAACAGAAACCACACAACTTTGTAAAGCAATATACCCTAACTTAAAACAATGCAAATAAAGACAGCGATAGAAAAGGGACTATATTACTCGCATTCTATGTACTTTCTATACTGTGTTCAAAACATCTATCTTAAAAAATGCAAACTCCATGATGACAAGTCTATATGCTATCCACTGAGCCTAACACTGTGCTTGGCACCTAGGATATGTTCCAGAACTACTAAATTATATCATTACTTAAATGTTGAAATGTCAATTAACAATACAACATAGATAAAATGATAATAATAATACAGTCTGAGTTCTAATATCAAGTGAATACCCTAATTGTGTTTGGAAGTTTTCTCAATACAGCATGGGACACCTAATTCAGTTTTACAGGTTGATTTCAGGAAGTTTCTATAAAGAAGAAACTGAAACACAGAAATCTGACCTCAATGTGCCTGTTCAACCCCACTGTTTGTCTCACATGTCAGTACTGCTCATATTCACATGGAACATTAGTTATTTGCCTGTCATTTCTAACCACATCATTGCTGTCAATTTAAATTTGTAAACTCAAGAGATTAGTGACTTTGTCTAACTCATCTTATACACAAAACAGTGCAGCTAGCTCTTATTGAATGTTGGTCATTGTGGCTATTTAAAATACCTTCCAAAATAAAGTCAGAAATTTTCAAATATCTATACAGCACGCCTACTAACTACTCAGTGTTAAGTGAGAATGTGACTAAGGCCTGGCATCCTTATCTACATAGTCCTCATCACAGATTTTGCCAGAATTTGCCTTCTTGTCTGAAGCATCTATTATTACTTTCATTTAGACTCAGCGACTTCATTTTCACTTTTCACTTTCACACATTGGAGAAGGAAATGGCAACCCACTCCAGTGTTCTTGCCTGGAGAATCCCAGGGAAGGGGGAGCCTGGTGGGCTTCCGTCTATGGGGTCACACAAAGTCGGACACGACTGAAGTGACTTAGCAGCAGCAGCAGCAGCAGCATAGTACTTCATAAAGCTTTGGCTGACTCTAGATATATAACTATGCTGTTATTCAGAGAGTATATTAGCAAATAAACAAAAACTAGTTAAAAACAAAGTTCATTAAGGTGTTCAGTGGGTTTGCTTCATGTTTTGTTATCTGCTACTTATATCTCTGAGAGCAGAGCCCAGAACTTTAAGGCATAAACTGATCCATTTAGCAATCACAGAATACAAATCTATCAGACGTGGGACATAAGAAATTTTTTAAACAAGCTCTTATTCCATAGTTTCAAAAACTGAATAAAAATAGAAGTCTAAGACAGAGAATAAACAATTTAATGATTACTCAAAATTTTTGATATAAAAGAAATCCTCTAATAATAGTCTCTCTGAGTATTCAATTAACTTCTTAGGTGTTTTAGAAATTCCTATTCCTGTCAAAATTGTGGCATCATTTATTTAATAATGGCCTAATAACATAACTGTCAATAATTTCCTAATAAAGCTATACAATTTAAGGTTCAAATAAATTGTTACAGTGGATTTTTTCCAACAGAACGAACTTCACATTATCCTTTAAGATTTACCATAGGGCTTCCTGGTGGCTTAGAGGTAAAGAATCCGAAAACAATGCAGGAATCTTGAGGGAGACGGGTTCGGTACCTGGGTTGGGAAGATCCCGTGGAAGAGGAAATAGCAACCCACTCCAGTATTCTTCCCTGAAAAATTCCATGGATAGGGGAGACTGGTGGGCTGCAGACCACGGGGTTATAAAGAGTTTGACATGGCTGAGTGATGAAACAACAACTAAGCTTTACGATATGAGTGATCTTTGGAAATCCATTCAATTTCTCTTAGCTTCAATTACTAAGTAAATGGGGGGGGCACTACTTATTCATCTCAAAGGGATTCTACGAGAGAGAATATGAGAGAATTATTCTACCTCATAGAAATATTCTATGAGAGAGCAAATGAGAAAATAAACACAAAAGTGCTTTCTTATCCAATGTAAAGACTGTGAGTCAAAAAAAAAATCCACTTAAAATTGTGAAGCAATTCCTAAAACAATTGATTACATATTTTGTAAATTTAATGTGGTCAAGCATCAGAAATATAAGGTGATCTCTAAGATTACTCCTCTTCACATCAAATAAACATTATTTTGCCCTATAATAAAGGAATACAGAGATAATTGTTTATAACATGTTATAAATTATCCTGCAGGAACAAATGAGAAATATGTTCACATAGATGATGTTTTTGAACATAAGCAACAGTGATTTTGCTGAAATTTTTTTCGTTGTTGTTTAGTCGCTCAGTGGTGTCTGACTCTGTGTGACCCCATGGACTGTAGCCAGCAGGCTCCTCTGTCTATGGAATTTCTCGTGCAAGAATACTGGAATGGGTTGCCATTTCCTCCTCCAGGGTACCTTCCTGACCCAGGGACTGAACATACATCTCCTGCATTGCAGGCAGAATCTTTACCACTGAGCCATCAGGGAAGTCCTTTTGCTGAGATTAGTAGAACAAATATTGGAGCACTTCTGTTTTGGAATGTTAGAATAAACAGAAACAGGTCTAATAGGATGAAGCTAAGAGCAGAATTGTGTATGGGCATCAGAAATATGTCCTGATAAGGAAAAACTCTGTTAGCCTTTGGAAACTTCAAGTGGCCTAGTATGAGTGACATTTCCAAGGAACAGACCTCTGGATTATCACAAGAGACAGTGCTTTACCTGGCTGAAATCTGAATGAGACAACAATAAATCTCTTTCTCTGGATCTCAATTCTGATACTATAAGGTTTTAATTAAACCCAATCAGAACCTAGACTGAATGGAGGTGTTTAAAAACATGGTCACTTTATACAAAATGAACAGAGCCTTATTCTAATTAATATATACATCATGAAAAGGCCTGGGGGAGAACTTGATTGATTCACGTTCTGTTTTTTAATTTGTTAAGCTCAGTGAGACATGGACATTTCTCTTTTTAATTTGCTAATTTTAACTTGAAAAGAAGGGGGGTGTTAAACAGGATTTTTCCATAATACTGATTCTTAATAGAATGTATTTTTACAGTCATTCATATTGATTGGTAGACTCATTCAATCTTTGAAAAATTATATTCGAATCTACTACTTGTCACTCACATCAGATTCATAATCTCACAAAATGTATACTCCGAGTCTTATATTCACTTTCTGGAGAAGGGTCAAGTTTTGCTGACTCTCTAGAAACTATAGCTTCAGTGTTCACACTAAGGAAAAAATGTGATAATAAGAGCATTCTCTAGATTTCACTGATAATTGTGAGAAGTGAAAGGAATGGCTGAAAACCTTGTACCTCAAGTTTAATTTTTCAATTTTCACAGAGGGAGGCTGAGACCAAAATTATTAGATTTCAGAAACCTGTTATAAATAAAATCATTTATGCACAAAAGTAACTAAAAATGGGCAATAATAAAATGGTAGTCCCTTCCAACAATTTGTTAAATATTATGCATTTAATTTTACAGGAAAAGAAATGAAATGGATTATTTCTAAAGGCAGGCACTAGACACTCAACCTGATACGGAGAGAATGGGTTCCTGACTGGACTACCTTACTAACTGATACCCTATAAGACCATACCCAGTAATACACAGGATGCATTGCTTGCCTAGGGTCACTGTAAACAAGGTGTCACAACTTGAGTGGCTTATGATAACAGAAATTTATTATCTCAGCGTTCTGAAGGCTTAAAGTATGAAATCAAGGTGTCAGAGTGGCAACACTCTTGGAAATCTATATTGAAAGAATCCTTCCTTGCCTCTTCCTAGTTCTGGCAGTTTACTAGCAATCTCTTACATTCCTTGGCTTGAGGGTGCATCATTTCAGCCCTCTGTTTTCACATGGCTGTCTTCCCTTTTTGCGTGTCTGTCTCTGTGTCCAAATTCCTATTTTTTATAAGGACACCTGTCATACTGGATTCTTTGTTGTAGTTTAGTCACTGTGTCCAAATCTTTTGTGACCCTTGGACTGTAGCCCACCAGCCTCCTCTGTCCATGGGATTCTCCAGGCAAGAATACTGGAGTGGGTTGCCACTTCATTCTTCAGGTGATCTTCCCAACCAAGGATCAAACCCATGTCTCCTTCTTGGCAGACAGTTATTTATCACTGAGCTACCAAGGAAACCTTCATATTGGTTTGAAGTGAAAGTGTGAGTCGCTCAGTCATGTCTAACTCTTTGTGACCCCACGGACTGTAGCCACCAGGCTCCTCTGTCCATTGGATTCTCCAGGCAAGAATACTGGAGTGGGTAGTCATTCCCTTCTCCATATTTGTTTAGGTCTCCCCTAAGGATCTCAAGCTAATTTGATGATGATGACTCCTGTAAAGACCCAATTTCCAAATGAGGCCACATTCAGAGGTGCCGGGGGTTAGGATGTCACCATACTCTGTTGGGAGACACAATTCAACTCATAACATATGAACCTTAGTTTTCTCAAATATAAAGTGTGAGAATGATATATTACTAATGGAGTTCTCAACCATTTATGGATGAAGCATTTTTTTAATTTCTTCAAAATAAAAGAGATACTTGATGAGTGGTATTGATAGCATGTGCCGACCAAAACATCCTGATAAATGCTGTGCTTCCTCTGCAGCTTCTAGAAAAACCTGAGGAGAATCAGTTATGTTTAGTGATTGACCATATAAGTCCCCCAGTAGACTTAATTTAGAGATTGAGGATGCCTGAATTAGATGATCTCCATTTAACTGACTTTTACAATTCTAGAAGAGTTTTTAGACTTGCATTTTATAACACAGATGAAATGATCAAAATAAGATAAGTGTCTGTCTTGCCCAAGAAATTTTAAAATGAAAACAGAAAAGTCAGGAAAAAAATCATTCTCACAATTCAGAACACTTTCCATATTACTATTATGAACATCTTTCCTAATGTTCTTCATCTTTTCAAAAGTTGAGTTCATTCTCTGCATATACTATGGTTCTCCTATTAATATACCCTTCTCAGAATATACATAATTTGGTAAATCACAAGTGTCAGCAACACCTATTCACCAGGTGTTATATCCCAGCTCAGCCTACCGCTGCTACGATGTGTGCTCTAGGAAGATCACGAGCCTCTCCCTGCCTCGGTTTTCCCAGGTGTTAAATGAGGATGTTAACACAACTACTATCAGGTATGTAAAGTGAGCGTGGGCTTCCCCAGTGGCTTAGCGGTAAAGAATCCACCTGCAATGGAGGAGACTTGGGTTCCATCCCTGGGTGGGGAAGATCCTGTGGAGGAGGGCACAGCAACAACTCTGGTATTCTTGCCTAGAGAATCCCATGAACAGAAAAGCCCGGCAGGTTACAATCCAGAGGGCTGCAGAGTCAGACAGGACTAAAGCAACTGGGCATGCATGTATAATGAGCATACCTTACTTAGCAATAACTTATTACTAAGTTATTACAGATACAATAAGGACTAGGAAGATAACCACAGCAAAGATTTTGAACATTTCAAAGGAGAGAGTCCACCCTGGAAGAAGCAGCAGCTTCATTCATTTACCTTGGTAAGCCACTAGCTAGAACTTATCTGTTCCAGTTCACGTAATTCAAACTGTCATCATGCCTTCTGGGGCAACTGTACAACTGCCACTATGAGAAAATCTCATAACATATTATTCAACACCAGTGTGTGTGTGTGTGTGTGTGTGTGTGTGTGTGTACGCGCAGATCACAAAGCATGAGCATGTTCTTCATGCTAGTCGCTGGTGGTTGAGAGAGCCATGAAATGAAATGAAATGAAGGCAGGACAGCTAATTAAAAAATAGAGACAGAGCAAATCCAATGAAAATCAGTGTGACAACCTTTTGGGTTGCCAACCAGTCGCAACCTCAATTTTCAGCAACTGAGAGTTACTACTTCCAATGAAAAGAATAACAAAAGTAACCAAAGGAAACTACTGCAGTTGTCAGGGCATTCCAAAGCCTACAGACCCTTTGATGGTGGGTTTCACCCTGCTCAGAAGGACAAATTTCCCTACTTTCCATCAGAGCCTGGGCCTTGGAGAATAGAGTGCTTCCAGCTGCGCAGGCAGAGCCTGAGAAAGTTTTCCAAGGTTGGTTCTTTTTCTTTCTTTTTTTTTTTGCTTTTAAAGTTACACAGACACACATAAAATATCTGCTTTGACATTTCAGCCACCTAAACATATGAAACGATGGGGTTGAAACAGTAAAATAACAATGTAATGAAGGGGGGCAGTCTTGCCCCTGGCATCAGGTATTATAAACATCAAGGAGTGCCAGTGTAAACCTTTATTCAAAAGACTGGTTTCTTTGTCAAGCAATGCCTTTCTTCCAAAACATCCTCGCTGCCATATGTCTGCACCCAGCCAGCTGCAGATCTAATAAGAAAGTTCTTATTCATGTTGTATAATGTTTTACAGGTTTGCCACGGGGGTCACTCGCTGTGAGTTCTTTACGTCAGAGTCGGAGCTCTCTAACAAACAGAGAGGGGAAAGGTTCCAAGAAATGTAGGTTGGGAGGAGGGAGGACCCAGAAAATAGAAAGGAAATAGCTCATCGAGCTCACAGCCTTTCTATTTATCTTGCCCTCGTTTAATGCCAGATGCAATGTTTTCATTATTAAGGAAGAAAAAAGAGAGAAAAAGGGGCAACTATTAGGTTGGACAAACATTATCATCAAATATAAGATTAGAAATGTTTAACGATCTCCCTCCTGACTATCTAATTTAGAAAGGGGGGATACATTAGCTGTTTCAGATGTTGGGTGGCTATTTAATTATGCTCCTGCTGTTGCATTCATCATGTTAAAAAATACAAAGAAAAAGATGTTTCTTAATGGCCTTAAAACATGAAGATCTTATTAGGTTCATAATTTACTTCACTGGGGGACCTGGAAACATCATTAATTAAAAATGTTACATTATCTAATAAACTCATGTTGACATGAAATGAGATGCAACAAGTGAAAAAAAATCAGTTTGAGACTGGCACTTAATGTTTTCAGAAAGTAAATGGATGATAGCTTTTTCCGAGAGTTCACTGCCTCAAGTACAAAGTGCCTTGCTGTGAACTCATTAAGTAGATGTGTGGGATCATTCATAAAACAGAGATCTCTTTCCCAGATGCTCTGAGGTTTAGAAAGACATGACACGTGCTCATATTACTTTCTTATGTTGACTCGATTTAAAGGTAATACTTTTTCCTTAGCAAGTTTGATAGGAAAGCACATTTTGAGTGAACTTTCAGATACTGGATACAGTTTTAAAATTTAATCAAAAAGAAATGAATTCTTTGAAATCAAACACAATGCAGTCTTAATAAAAAGGTAATACTAATGGCTCATTTTGAAACATGTATGTTGTCATATGTGAAACGAATCACTAGTTCAGGGTCAATGCATGTTATAGGATGCTCGGGGCTGGCATGCGGGGATGACCCAGAGGGAGGATAAAGGGAGGAGGGAGGTGGGAGGGGGGTTCAGGAGGGGGAACTTATGTAAACCTGGGGCAAATTCATATCAATGTATGGCAAAACCAACCAATATAATATTGTAAAATAATTTGCCTCCAATAAAAAATAAATTAATTACCTAAAAAAATAAAATAAAAAGTAAAATACAGAATCTGAAAGCCAGCAGACAGGTGCCTACGGTGTTGCTGACTAAAAGTCAACTTGAGAATAATAAGTATCTTAGGGTGAAAAGTAATCTTACTGGGGAAAAATAGCATCAGCTAAATAGAAGGTAAGAAATTTCCACAAGGTGCCTAAGCAATGTGTCATGGCAGTGAAGGTGTGAATCAAGTATCAAGTGTGATGTTCATTTCACAACAAAGACCTCAGACAACAATCTCTGCATGAAATCTGAGGACAAGGAAAAGTGGCACCAAGAGTTACTAACATCATACAGTGAATATTATATTAGCATTCACAGCCTCATGAATTTTAAAATCAACTGTTAGAGTACAAGGCTGTTTTCTTTTACTTGGAAATTTTCTTTTTATTATTTATAAATACTCAGAGCAAAAGGAAAAATCTCCAAGTGGGAAATTGTTCTTAGGCTCCTGATACTGATAAGATAGAAATTTTTAGTAACTCATTTTCTTCTTTTACAGTTGCCAAGTCTCCTCTTGTCTCTTCCATTTATTCTCTCTGAGTCTGAGAAGTACCCTTTAGTGAACTTAGCAGAGGCCTCAACCCCTCCAAAAAGGACCAAAGTTATATTTTGCAAAGTTTGTCAAGTTTTAATATCACCCTTCACTGTATTAAAATGTAACCAGTAAGCACTAATACTACTTAATTGAAGAGGAACATCCTGTTAAGACTAAATCTTATAGGCCAGTGATGGTGTTATGTTTTGAAATAGCGAACCTGACACTGAAAAATCTTTTTTTTTTTTTTTTAAAGTTCCATGGTGCTTCAATAGAAAAATCTTAGGAAGGTATTTTGAAAGATCTCAGTGACAAAGTGAAGCAGATAATATCAAAAAGACCCCAGAGAAATCAGGATATTTGCACTCTGAATGAGTTGAAAAAGGAATAATAAAATTATTACTCTAAAAACCAATTTGTAGTGCTTCAAACTCCATCTGGTTGGCAACACTGAGACATAAAATTCAACTTGGCCCAGCAATCCCACTCCTGGGCATATATCCGGACAAAATTCTAATTCAAAAAGATACATATACTCCTGTGTTCATAGCAGCACTATTCGCAATAGCCAAAACGTGGAAACAACCTAAATGTCCATTGACAGCTGAATGGATAAAAAAGATGTGGTACATATACAAAAACATACATGCAAAGAATACTATTCAGCCATAAAAAAGAGCAAAATAATTCCACTGGCAGCAACATGGATGTAACTAGAGATTACCATACTAAGTGAAGTCAGTCAGAAACAGAAAGACAAAATGCCATGTGGTAACAATTATATGTGGAATCTAAAATATGACACAAATGAAACTATCTATGAAACAGAATCAGGGACATAGAGAACAGACTGGTGGTTGCCAAGGGGCATGAACTTGGGGGAGGGATGGGTGGTTGGGGTTACCAGATGTAAGCTTTCGTATATAGAATGGATAAATAAGTTCTTACAAATTTTTACTTTTCATTCATTAAATCTTCACTATCCTTTACTAATGCTTTTCCCCAGTGTTAGCTGTACCCCAGGACTTGGTCTTCAGACCACTTTCCTTCTCTATGTACATTCGTTCTCTTGCAGATCTCATGGTAGCTGACTTCTTTAAATGCCATTCATATGATGTTGATTTTTCCAGGTAGCATTTCCAGCTCCTGGAATAGTAGGCTCGTCCACAGCTTCAAGGATCACCAATGTGCCATTGAAACACAACATTTCTGAAATCAAATGTGTTATTCCTCCCCAAAATCTGCCCCTCTCCATCGCCTTGTCTCCCATTTTACCATGAGGCACTGCCAGAGAATCATCAGTTGCTTAGGCCAACCATCTTCGTGTCATCCTGCAAACTCACACTCATCTCCAATGAATTCAACAGTAAACTCTGGACTCTCTACATTCAACACATCACAATTTCAACCACACAACTCACCAAATCCTCTACCTGGATTACTGCAAAGCCTGCGCTCAGATACTCTCACAGTTTGCTTTCTCCCATCCTTACAGTGCTTATACAGCCCCTCAAAGAACCTTCCCCTGACCACGCCAGGTAAAACTGTACCCATTTATACTCTGTCCTCTTTCCCAGCTTTCTTCCCTTCAAAGAACTCAACACTTTCTTATGTACTTAATCATGTTTCTTATCTGTAATTTTCTGTATTTCTCAAACTCTCACAATCACCAGGAAGGTTTATGAAAAGGCAGATAACTGGGGCCCCCTACTCCTGCAAAGTTTCAGATCAGTAGTTCTAGGCGGGGCCTGAGAATCTCCATTCCTAACCATTCCCAGGTAATTCTGATATTACTGGTCCATGGATCACATTTTGAAAAACACTGCCTTGTACAATGTGAGCTCCTTGAAAGCAGGGCCATTATGTTTTAGTGTTTTTTTGTTGTAGTTTGTTTTAAGAGATTCATTCTATATAATTTACAAACTTTATATAGCTTATTAAGATAAAATAAGACAAAGCAAAACAAAAAACACTGAAAATAAGATATTATACTTTCAAGGTCTGGGTCCTTCCAACCTGCTGTAAGAATGTGAAAGTTGCATTTATCAATTGTAACACAAACCAAAATTTTGAATGGTGCCATGAAATTTTATAGAAGGGATCAACACTTATTCCCAGCATGTAGGCGAGCATCTGACCTAGTATGTATATATGTTTGGGTGATGCTCAACAGCACTTTTTGAACAAATGAATGACTAGTTCTAGAATAAAACTGATTCAAGGTAACAGACACTTCCATGGACAATCGATCCTAAATAATTTATATCAAAACATTCCTAAGACAAAATGTAGTATAAATTCATATGTATATTGTTTCAAAATAACCTGTTCATCAATTTGGAAATATAGGCATTACCAAACATTATGAAACACACTGATAATAAAGACAATGATACACATTCAATAATGAAGGGTCCTAGAGTGACAGCCAGGAGTGGGTCGAGGAATGGATTTGAAGCAGAAGGAGAAGAAATATACCAAATATGCCAAACAAAAAAGGAAGGGAAAACATACCTCCATGCTTGGGACAAAGTATGTTCTCACGTGCACAAGAAGCAGGGCCCTTGCTTGAGTCCCAGCCGTGGGAGGACATGAAGAATGTTCCGTCAGAGAGATGGGGAAAGAGATGCATCATGAGTCAAGATCCCCTTCCTGGCTCCTCTCCCTCAGTCTCAATGTGGCATGAGTTTCACGGTTGCCAAGAACAAAGCAGAGAACTCACCCCACAAAACACATGCTAGGATTTATCAGAACAACACTCGGCTCTGGTTTCTGCTTGCCTGATTCTGATGACATTGTTCATTTTGCCACAGGGCTGTGAGGTGGAAGTAGGTGGTCCTGAGCACATGAATCCAGGAAGCAGCAACTGCTCTTGTGCAGTCAGAGTTGTATTTGACTCTTTTGCAATCCCATGGACTGTAGTCCACCAGCTTCTCTGCGCATGGTATTTCCTAGGCAAGAATACTGGAGTGGGTTGTCATTTCCTTCTCCAGGGAATCTTCCTGACCCAGGGATCAAACCCACATCTCCTGCAACGGCAGGCAAATTCTTTGCCATTAAGACACCAGGGAAGCCCAGGAAGCAGCAGAGAGATCATCAAACCTTGAAAAAATGACTCAACAACTGTTGTCCTGTTACCTTAGGTTTTCACAAGCATACATTAAAACAACCAACAATCAAAAACACAACATAGAAAGATCTTTCCAACCTATTGGCATATATACGAAAAGCAATCAAAATTATTTCTTAGATATGCAGGTGTGTCTCTTGGCTGACTGTTTATGACGAACGTTGATTTCTAGGTAGGCTGATAGCCAGCACACACCACAGTAGAATTCAACTATTTCCCAGCAACTGTCCATTCAGGAAACAATAAAAACCAATTGAACTAATTGGCTCTAGAGATCTAATGTTGACTATAGCTTCTGAATTTTGGGACAAACTATGATGTCTTTTGGGCTTGCCAGGCAACACTAGTGGTAAAGAACCTACTTGCCAATGTAGGAGATATAAGAGATGTGAGTTCAATCCCTGGTTTAGGAAGACTCCCTGGAGGAGGGCATGGTAACCCATTCCAGTATTCTTGACTGGAGAATTCTGTGGACAGAGGAGCTTGGTGGTCTATGGTACATAATGTTGCAAAGAGTTGGACACCCCCCACACACAGGATGTCATTGGGCTTCTCTGATAGCACTAGTGGTAAAGAACCTTTTTTGCCAATGCAGGGCTGGGAAGTTTCCCTGGAGTAGGAAATGACATGTACAGATGTGAGAGCTGGACAATAAAAAATGCTGAGCACCAAAATATTAATGACTTCGAACTGTGGTGCTGGAGAACTCTTGAGAGTCCCTTGGACTGAAAGAAGATCAAAACAGTCAATTGTAAAGGAAATCAACCCTGAAAATTCATTGGAAGGACTGATGCTGAAGCTGAAGGTACAATACTTTGGCCACCTGATGAGAAGAACTGACTCATTGGAAAAGGCCCTGATGCTGGGAAAGACTGAAGGCAGGAGGAAAAGGGGACGACAGAGGATGAGATGGTAGGATGGCATCACCGACTCAATGAACATGAGTTTGAGCAAGTTCTGGGTGATGGTGAAGGACAGGGAAGCCTGGAGTACTGCATTCCATGGGGTTGCAAAGAGTCAGACATGTCTGAGTGACCGAACAACAACAAGAACCACAGGAAACCCACCCCAGTATTCATGCCTGGAAAACCCCATGGACAGAGGACACTGACGGGCTACAGTCCACAGGGTCTCAAGAGCTGGACATGACTTAAGAACTAATCAATAACAAAATGATGTCATTGCCTATTCAAAACTAATGCTTTCAAAAGCCTCCACATAACATATAGGGGAAAAAAAATTCCAATGTATTTGTCAGGACACTGAGGGATTTTCAGATTTCCTGTTTCTACCTCTTTAGTCACTTCTTCTATTCTATGCTTCAGTGATATCTCACTACTTGAGTGACTTCTCCAAACATCTGTGCTGTGCTGTTCACTGCTGATACTAATGACTTATGGTGCAATGCATGGGATCTGGTGCTAAACAAACTTAGGTTCAAAGCTTGGCTCCCTCACTGAATAATGAAATTATCTTGAGCAGGATTCTTAAATTTTGAGTCTTAGCTATGTTGTCACTCAAATGGGTTTAAGGACACCTACCTCATGGCATACTGGGAGAACTGAAGTGAGGCTGATGTCGGTACAGTTCTTTAACAAAGTCTGGAGCACATCAGGACTTATCTTCCTGACTCACCACCAGGCCTGCTTCTGCTCATCCTTCAAAGTCTGCCTCAACTGTCATTTCCCTAGTGCAGCCTTCTCTGTATGTATCCTCTTCATCTTACCCTCAGCCAGAGAAAAAATCACTTCTTCCTCTGCTCGTCAAAGCCACACTGTACATACACCTTAAATACTGCACTATTTCTTTTTGACAGTGCAGCACATTTTATTCTCATCTTTATTCATTAATAGATTTAAAAACACACATATTCCATATAATATTTGTGTTCCAAATACTTAAAATTAATACTTGCTACAAAGCAGTGTTAGTCGCTCAGTCGTGTCCAGTTCTTTGTGAGCCCACAGACTGTAGCTACAGAGTAAGTTCTCGGTACATGCAGAACAAATCTATAGTTGTAGAGATCAAAGGGCAAATTCATACAATGGGTTCTATTAGTACATAGTAAAAGATGAGTTTTATATCATATATCACTGTCTTATCATTGCTGGATATACTTAAAATTGAAATATATGTTCCTGATTTATTTTCATAAAGATTTATCAGGAACCAAATGCATGCTAGGCACTGTAGATATCAGAGACAATACGACATTTCTTCAGACAGTGATATAGCTTACAGGGTGGCTAGTGCTCAAAATTCCAGGGGCAGCACTCAGAATTCGGTTACTCCAAGTGTTGCATAACACAAACCTTCTGATTCACTCTCTAATATCTACTTGCTTTAAGAAAGGGACTTTCAAACTAAAAACAGAGAGAAATAATAACTATCTCTCAGGCTTCCCTGGTGGCTCAGATGGTAAAGAATCCAGCTGCCAATGCAGGAGATGCAGGCTCGATTCCTGGGCCACTGGAGTGGCAACCCACTCCAGTATTCTTGCCTGGAAAATCCCAAGGACAGAGAAGTCTGGTGAGCTACAGTCCATGGGGTCGCAAAATAGTCAGACATTGACTTCGTGACTAAATAACAGTCGCAAAATAGTCAGACATTGACTTAGTGACTAAATAACAGACAAAAAAAGTATGAGAAAGTCAAAGAACTGCTCCCTAAGAAGCTACTTTTATAAATTCCAATTCTAAATATTTGTAAAGCTTTCTGTGCTCATGAAGAAGTCAGTGAGCACTCCCACAGTTATGAAAAGTGCATATTCCATTTTCTTCTAGAGCAATACAGTCCAATACAATAGCTATTTGCCAAATGTGGTAATTTACATTAAATAAAGTTTCAAATTTAACTTCTCAGTTGCATTAGCTACATTTCATGTCTTCAATAACCACATACAACTAGTGTTTTCCAGACTGAACATAGTTATAACACTTTTATTATCAGAGAAAAGTTCAACAGAACTGTGTCACACTTAGAGAATTAAAATGGAAATCTGTTTCTGAAAAATCTGATTATGCCCCTCTATTCTCTTAATCCATTATTAATTGGTTTTAAAGCAACTGATAACTATTATCTTTTACATGGAAAAGGAAAAAAGAAAAAGAAAAAAATTCAGGTCTAAAACATCTGGTAATCTTTATTTACAAACATAGAAACACTCCAATACACTATTAGATTTTTTTTTTTTTATGGTAGCAGTTTGCTGAATTTTAAAAGGAGTCTTCTTCACATGATCTGTGTTGCTTTTCCTTTTTATTTTTTTAAAGCTAATATTTTCATGTTAATCACTCAGTTGTGTCTGACTCTTTGCAACCCCATGAACTGTAGCCCATCAAGCTCCTCTGTCCAAGGGATTCTCCAGACAAGAATACTGGAGTGGGTTGCCATTACCTTCTCCAGGGGATCTTCCCAATCCAGGGACTAAACCCGGGTCTCCTGCATTACAGACAGATTCTTCTCTGTCTGAGCCACCAGGGAATATTTTCATAGGATTAAGGAAAAGGCTGAAGGTAGTTAAATCGAATATTTCAAAATCTTCTCCCAAATAGTTCCCCACTTTTGTCAGTGTTAAATATCCATGGAAGTTTTAACTTTGAACTCTAATTAAAAGTTCAGTCATTATCATTGCAAGGATTAAAGAACTTTCAGAAAGTGTCCTGTAAAGATCAACTTAATCTTCGCCCATTAAAAATTCCTGTGCCTATAATACATCTGAATATTCTCAAGATAGATCTTTGTAAGCAATCTTCTGATGAATAAACAACCAGTCTTTTCTGAGAACTGAAACACTGGAAGATTTTGCCTAAAATTTACCCTTGTGGAGCAAATTTACTGTATCTCTCAATTCTTAGGGAGATGTAAATATTGCACTGGCCAAAAAGTTCATTCGGGTTTTCCATTTACTCCGACCATCTTTCAGTCAACTCAAAGTTTAGCTATTCAAATAATGTACAGGAATCACCTGTGCCAAGGACAGAGAGCTCTCATCTATCTTCAGAAAACCAGAGCTGGTGTTTCTTAAAGTGTGGTCTTGGACCAATCATGTTAGGGGTCCTCTGATCAGGAAGGTGTAACTAAATACAGACACCTCTGCACCACTACCTAGGTTCCCAGGTTTATCAAGTCATAACACAAAGGTTGGGGCCTAGGACTCTGTATTTGACAAGTTGGCAGGAGACTTGTGTACACCTTCCAGAGTGACAATCATTGCCATAGAGAAGGACTCTGTACTATATGTCTCCAACTTACTGAGCTTGAAGAATGAAGAATCTGATACTTAAGGTAGTTGCAAAGGTTTGCAACAGCAGACCTGTGGGATCACATCCCAATGACCATATACGTAAACAAGTACTATATATATATATATATATTTTTCCCCCCAGGGATATCCAGTAGAATTAGGGCATAATCAATAGTTTTCTGCAGTAAGGAGCTATAAGAAAAAGAGCAGAAAATCAGTAAAGAAGTTTATTTATGTCACCATGGTACCTATTATACAATTAAGAAAAGCACCACACATGTGAGTTCTTATAGTCACACATTTGTATAACCAATCAATCCAGACACATTCCAAGGGCAAGTTTACCCTCCTTTCCCCACTGTTAAATGAGCTACTGTAACATCTAGCCTCCAACCCCACCTTTGTATCTACTGGCCAGGAACCAGAGCTAAATCTTATTTTGTTAGTTCTGTTTTATTCCTGGATCACTTTAATTATTAGAGTGAACTTGTTGGATGGATGGATGAAGGTATCAATGATAAACAGGGACAATAAATGGCACCCGATGCTCTGAAAGAGCTCAAACAATTTTCAAAACTACTTGCTATTCCTAGTCCTGCATTGTGATATATGAAACAGAAGAAAGATCTCATATTGCCGATGTAGACAAATTCACAACCATGCCACTGACTATATGCCTCTGAGACAACAAGCAAATCCTGTGTTCTCTCTGGGTAATAACTATGTTCAGTTGTATCTGACTCCTTGCGACTCCATAGACTGTAGTCCACCAGGCTCTTCTGTCCATGGGATTCTCCAGGCAAGAATACTGGAGTGGGTTGCCATTTCCTCCTCCAGGGGATCTTCCCGACCAGGGATTGAACTTGCATCTTCCTGTGTCTCCTGCACTGGCAGGTGGATTCTTTATCACTCTACTGGAAGCAGAACTGGCCATGTACATTATCTGATTACTTCACTAACACTCTGAAAACTACAGTTAGGTGAATACCAGTTTACTTTTACATTTCCACTTATTTTAAGTGCTACTCTACTAAACAGGAAACAAATTAATTTCACCAATAGCTCACTAAGGGACCTCACATTGAGCAAGACTAGGGAATATTACTATCTTTATAAATATAAAAATCTGCGTATGCATCTCTGACTGCTTCAGACCAGACTATCTGACAGCTCTAGGGATAGATGTGAAGTTAGAGGAAGTGTCAGTCACTCAGTCCTTTCAGACTCTTTGTGACCCCATGGGCTGTGGCCCACCAGGCTCCTTTGTCCATGGGATTCTCCAGGCCAGAATACTGGAGTGGGTAGCCTTTCCCTTCTCCAGGGGATGTTCCCAACCCAGAGATAGAACCCAGGTCTCCTGCATTGCAGGAGGATTCTTTAACATCTGAGTCACCAGGGAAGTCCAAGTCAGAGGAAACTGATAGCAATGAGGAAGTTTCCTGTCCATAGCAACTTAAAGGATCCTGTTCACAACAATGCAAATTAATTTTGTCTGGTTGAGAACATAAATTCCTGAAAGTTAAATCCTCATTTGAACTGGGTTTAATACCTTCCTGACTGCCTCATTAATTAATGAGTTAAATATAATCTTTGACTTATTTTCATTTTATGTGTCATGATTTTATTACTGTGAAAATTATACTTTAACATAGGAAAAATGG
The DNA here is from genome assembly GCF_049115385.1 of Moschus berezovskii. Lineage (NCBI taxonomy): Eukaryota > Metazoa > Chordata > Mammalia > Artiodactyla > Moschidae > Moschus > Moschus berezovskii. Next base: position 94,273,819 of record NC_142465.1, read on the forward strand.
TCTCTAGAGTTCATAGTTATGTTTCAATGGGAATAAATAATAAAATTCATTCTATCATGAATATCTGATTATTTCTTTTTGGTATGAGATTACTAGAAAAAAAAGTGAAGTTTTATTTCAGATTTTCCTTTTGAATTTCAAGTTGATAAAAATTAAACTACGAACACTAACTCTTCAACCACTTTTTGTGATTCAGTTTTTTTGTTATTGTTTTATTTGTTTGTTTTTAACAAACAGTAAGATCCCTGTTAGATCTTTGCTTGTTAACTTAATATCAGTACCTGGTAATTTATTAGAACAAATCACACATGATGGGTTAAAATAGAATCCAGAACTCTACTGATAAGTATAAATATGGAGGACATCAGCCTTATTTTCTAAAGCTAAAAAGCCTGGTGCGGAATCAGCTGTTTGCGCCCCTGAAAAGGCGCCTCTGCTGCTGCCGCCACCACCTGGGCCTGAGCTTTTGTTTTTTCCCCCCTTCCCATGGCTTTCGTGGAGCTTGTGACTCACTGCTCTTTAGACGAGGTGGATTTAGTTAATATAGTCAAGCCTGTGAGTAGGGGCGTTTGTAAAGAGTTGGAGGCAGGAGGGGTGAGGTTAGAGCCCCAGATCAGGGGGTTGTTTTTTTTTTTTAAGAATTGACTGCTGCTCTATGATGGAAACAGGACTTCCCTTGTAGCTCAGTTGGTAAAGAACCTGCCTGCAGTGCAGGACACCCGGGTTCAATCCCTGAGTTGGGAAGATCGCCTGGGGAGGAAATGGCAACCCACTCCAGTATCCTTGTCTGGAAAATCTCATGGACAGCGGAGACTGGTGGGCTGCAGTCCATGGGGTCGCAAAGATTCGGCCACGACTGAGCCACTAACACTAAAAAACCTTTACTCTGAACGTCATACTTTTTGTTGGTATTCTCTACCCAAATGTCCCTCATAACTGCAAGCTAAAATTCAAATGAATTCATCTCATCAAACCCTCTAGTCACTCCTGTCAAACTTGTCTCTTCTCTGCATTATTGCTTGTACTTCCCTTCTAGCCATCCAGTCTCTAAATAACAAGCTAAATCCTTTCTGCAGCTCCACTGTCAGTCACCTTATCGAGAGTTAGAACCCGATTCCCATTCCCACTCCAGTAGTCAAGGACTCATCACGGTTCCACAGTTTATGTCAAGTATGTTCCAAAAGATTTCTCCACAGCCAGTCTCTCCATCTCAATTTTGTGGTCCTCATGGATTCTTGAGAAGGAAAGATTTCTTAGATTAGAAATATAACTTTGACTCTGGCTACGTGGGTTGGCTTTCCCTGACAGGACAAAGGATCCTGAACATGAAATTATGACCCTCCACCTTCTGGCCTTGTTTCCTCTGCAGCCTAACTTCCGATCACATGAGCCTTCAAAACGGATGCTCCAGCAACAAACAACAGGGTAGGGTCAAATATTCTTGGTTCTTTTTGCCCTGAATATTTTTTGCTGCCTTTCCTCTATCCCTAACTTCCACCTTTCTGGCTATCTTTTTAAAAATACAGTTCAAAGCATTATTACTTATACTTCCTTAAACAGTTTTCTAGGCCCTTGCCTATTTCAAGGATGCAACTATTCAAGCAACTATTCATGTAACTATTCAAACTTACTTTTATTATTGCACTAAAAAAAAAAATCCATTGTAATTAACCTGAATAGGTTTCCAGTGACTTATGGAACTATGATCTCCTTGAAGACAAAATTCAAAACCTTCTACAAATTTTTAAAATCTGTTACACATATTTGGGTTCACCTCAACTAAATATTTAAGCACAGAAAATACATTTCAACAGTGCAAACACTATATAAGCTTATATCTCTTTTAGATTCCTGCCTTGACATTTTAGAACAAAAATCAGAAAGAAAAATTATATAAGTATTTATCACTTAACAATGCCAATATTCTTAGTGTAAAGGCTTTTCTGTTGTCATTATCAAGTAACAACTCCCAAACAACTAGTAAATCAATAAATGGAACAAGAGATGTTATTCTAAAATCTTTCCCCAAAACATTATTACCATCAGAGTGACACAGAGGTAGTATAAGTGACATAAAAGAGATTGTCATAAATATTACTCAGGTTATTTTTCCTCAATCCTTTAGATGTCTTATACTTTCTTTTGCCTGTCCTTTCCATCACATATTAAACTGTGAGTTTTATTCATGTTGGTTGGTAGACATTAAATATTTCACCAAATCCCCTATTTTATCTGGTCTTCAGTTCAGTTCAGTCGCTCAGTCGTGTCCGACTCTGCGACCCCATGAATCACAGCACACCAGGCCTCCCTGTCCATCACCAACTCCCAGAGTTCACCCAAACTCATGTCCATCGAATCAGTGATGCCATCCAGCCATCTCATTCTCTGTCGTCCTCATCTCCTCCCACCCCCAATCCCTCCCAGCATCAGACTCTTTTCCAGTGAGTCAACTCTTCGCATGAGGTGGCCATAGTATTGAAGTTTCAGCCTCAGCATCAGTCCCTCCAATGAACACCCAGGATTGATCTCCTTTAGAATGGACTGGTAGGATCTCCTTGTAGTCCAAGGGACTCTCAAGAGTCTTCCCCAGCACCACAGGTCAAAGCATCAATTCTTCGGTGATCAGCTTTCTTCACAGTCCAACTCTCACATCCATACATGACCACGGGAAAAACCATAGCCTTGACTAGATGGACCTTGGTTGGCAAAGTAATGTCTCTGCTTTTTAATATGCTGTCTAGGTTGGTCATAACTTTCCTTCCAAGGAGTAAGCGTCTTTCAATTTCATGGCTGCAATCAGCATCTTCAGTGATTTTGGAGCCCCCAAAAATAAAGTCTGACACTGTTTCCACTGTTTTCCCATCTATTTCCCATGAAGTGATGGGACCAGATGCCATGATCTTTGTTTTCTGAATGCTGAGCTTCAAGCCAACCTTTTCACTCTTCTCTTATCTGTTCTTAGCTCCCTCAAATATTTCTAACATAGTATGTTAACATACTTTATTCCTAAAATTGCATAGATTTACATTCTAAATACAAATATGTCTTCACTCGAGGACTATAAACACGGTTTGATTTTATGATAGTGAGGCCCAGATTTTTCAATATATTAAATTGTAAAATGTAAAACATGGATGATTAAAAATCACTGCTCAAAGGCATACATGTTAAAAGAGAAATTAACAAGTAGGAGATGAACAGACCTTCAAAAATATTCTTTGGTAAGATGGAAATGAACCTATATAATTAATTCTGGGAAAAAAAAACCCATCATATTTATTCCAAAAAAAACTTAAAAACTAAAAATGAATAAGAATCTGGTGGCTCTTACTATGAATAATGCTATATTATTGAATGATATTTTTAAATCATGATAGATGATTCCTAAATAATGATTAATAATATTTTTTCTCTCCTAAACAATTTATTTGGAATCTGGCACTTCTGAATTTTCCATTACTCACTCTTAGGACAGCAGATCACTACCTAATGTGATTGAAATGAAATTTACAAAGCAATATCCTCATTTACTCGGAGAAGGCAATGGCACCCCACTCCAGTACTCTTGCCTGGAAAATCCCATGGATGGAGGAGCCTAGTGGGCTGCAGTCGATGGGGTCGCTGAGAGTTGGACATGACTGAATGACTTCACTTTCACTTTTCACTTTCATGTATTGGAGAAGGAAATGACAACCCACTCCAGTGTTCTTGCCTGGAGAATCCCAGGGACGGGGGAGCCTGGTGGGCTTCCGTCTATGGGGTTGCACAGAGTCAGACACGACTGAAGCTACTTAGCAGCAGCAGCATCCTCATTTACTAAGCACTGATACTGGTAGATGTAGGCCTAATGGTCTCAGAAATTTTCGGACAGTCATTTTGCTTAGCTTAAAATATGCTCTAATCTCCCAGATACTGTATTCCATAATTAAACTCATTAAAGGATTTCTTGGTCCTAGCCCAAGGCTTTACATGTGGCAACATAGAATAAGTATTTCCTAAATAAACGCATGAAAAAATCCAGACATAAATAACATCTATCACCCTCCTCTTCACAGTCTGAGCATGCTTTCCTTCTTATTTTATGGAACATATAAAAGTCATGTTATGGAGACTGCCTCAATTTCAGACCCTCTTCCTACCAATACGCATGCACCATATCCATCTCTATTGTCTACTTCCTAACTCAATGGAAACAGTGCCTGTCTTCAGCCACTGTTAACAGATGTATCTAGGTGTTAGATTCCCTTTTCCTGCTTCTTCAGGTCTAATGCTACCAGTTCTTTGCCTGAACCATCCTATGCTATGAATCTTTCCATCTCAACTTTCCCCTTGGCAAATATGCTCGTCTCTCCCTTCTATTCATAAATACAGATTTTTATCTCCAAATCACCTTCCTTAGCTATTTTTCTTTTTGTATTTCTCATTATCCATCACCTTGGAAAAAAAGCAATCTAAGTTATATTTCTCCATATCCTCACCTCCAATCTGCTTTTCTCTCCAGTATTATCTGGCTTCTATCACTCATACAGTACAATTTCTACCTAGTCTTTTAATTCCAATGTGTTCTTTATATTAATTGAACATCATTTAATTGATCTAATATCATAATAAACCAACAGAAAAGGCAAATACATTATTCAACTAAATTTGCTGAAAATTCTGTATCACAACTTAGACAAAACTCCATAATTAGCTTATTTAAATGGAAATTACTATTCATATAACTGAATTCCAAAAATGTTCTAAAACTCTATTTCAGATCAAACCCAAAAATTTAGAAGAAAATGATAATTAATTTGTTGTTGTCTGAATGAAGAAAGGCTCTGTAAGAATTTTTTAAATAGAAGGATGATGTCTAAATATAAAATGGTAAAACATTTACATTTCAAAAATACATTAAATAAATGTATAAGGAAAGCATTACTCTATATTCACATAGAATAAGTAAATATTATTAATATTTAAAATGTTAATGAGAACATGTTTCACAAGAAACAACAAATGGCTGTTAAACATAAAATGTTCAGCTATAAAAGTCATAAAATAAATATTAAATTAAATGAATTAAATGAACTATTCTTTCTTTACCTATCAAATTTGTAAGTAATTCAAATACAGCTTCCAACTCTAGTAACTGTGACTTGAGAGCCGTGTTATACTAGTGGCTGCTAGAAAAGCCATCGTTATATATAAATTTGATCATCTCATTCATTTCTAGATTTTTGAAGCTGCACCAAAAGAAGTCAAGACATTTTACAACCAAGGAAAACATTAAGTGCCATATAGTAACAAAATAAGCAGAAGATATAAAATTGTAAGTTTGGAATCAGACACTATAAAACAATGGATTAGGCTGAAATACCTCCAGAAATTATCACAATTCCCTCTCATAATATTTCTCCTACCAACTTACTAATATCCAATTTTTAATGGGAAAAAAAAAACTATTCATTTAGTTGAAAATTAAGCTATAAAAGCAATTACTTCCGGGATAAATACTTCACACTAAGACAGAAATGAAAACCTCTGGAAAATAGGTTTTTAAGGACCGAAACAGAAGGGAATGCAGCAGGAACCCAAAAAAGACAAAGTGGACTCTCCGTGAATGGGGAAACACACGGTTAACTCGAGGCCTAGAACAATAAACACAGGCTTTGCCTGATACCTAAAATTATGCTTTACGTACAGACTCTTTCAAAGGCCCTTGTCCTGAATATTATGCTATGGTTCTTGCCTAAAAGGAAGCAGCTGTGGACACAGATGTGGCCTTACTCTGTTATTCAACCCCCACTGGATGAAAGCAGGTTAATATAGCTTTAATGGTGGCAGATTAGATATTTGGCCTGTTTGTTAGACGTAATTGAATCTGTGTTTTTGAGAACAGCTCTTGATGACGCACAATGTCACAAATCCAACATAAGAAGGGCAATTCAAGATCTGGTGACAGAATACATATGTACTAACATGAATAAAAAATGCTGGGTATATGGAGAAAGACATATGGAGATAAAATTATGATGGAACTTTATGTTTTCAATTGGAGCTACATTTCCTTATCATGAGAAGATGGCTTCAACTGAATGTCTACATTTATGGATTGGGATGCTTAGGAAAAATAGATACAGGGCAAAAATATTTTAAAATCAAGATTTGGGGGGGAAGGTATCAATTACCTGGCTAAGTATTTGAAGTTATTCAGGTTGATACAGATTTCAGAAGTCAGTTGTCAACATCAGTTGGATCATCAAAACAGCAAGAAAGTTCCAGAAAAATATCTACTTCTGCTTTACTGACTATGCCAAAGCCTTTGACTGTGTGAACCACAACAAATTCTGGAAAATTCTTCAAGAGATGGGAATATCAGAACACCTGATCTGCCTCTTGAGAAATCTGTATGCAGGTCAGGAAGCAACAGTTAGAACTGGACATGGAACAACAGACTGGTTCCAAATAGAAAAAGGAGTACGTCAAAGTTATATATTGTCACCCTGCTTATTTAACTTATATGCAGAGTATATCATGAGGAACGCTGGGCTGGAAGAAGCACAAGCTGGAATCAAGATTTCTGGGAGAAATATCAATAACCTCAGTTATGCAGATGATACCACCCTTGTAGCAGAAAGCGAAGAAGAACTAAAGAGCCTCTTGATGAAAGTGAAAGAGAAGAGTGAAAAAGTTGGCTAAAAATTCAACATTCAGAAAACTAAAATCATGGCACCTGGTCCCATCACTTCATGGCAAATAGATGGGAAACAATGGAAATGGTGAGAGCCTTTTTTGGGGGGGAAGGCTCAAAATCACTGCAGATGGTGATTGCTGCCATGATATTAAAAGACTCTTGCTCCTTGGAAGGAAAGTTATGACCAACCTAAACAGTATATTAAAAAGCAGAGATATTACTTTGCCAACAAAGATCCATATAGTCAAAGTTATGGTTTTTCCGGTAGTCATGTATGGATGTGAGAGTCGGACTATAAAGAAAGCTGAGCACTGAAGAATTGATGCTTTTGAACTGTGGTGTTGGAGAAGACTCTTGAGAGTCCCTTGGACTGCAAGGAGATCCAACCAGTCCATGATAAAGGAAATCAGTCCTGAATATTCATTGGAAGGACTGATGCTGAAACTCCAATTCTTTGGCCACCTGATGCAAAGAACTGACTCATTTGAGAAGACTCTGCTGCTGGGAAAGATTGAAGGCAGGAGGAGGAGGGGACGACAGAGGATGAGATAGCTGGATGGAATCACCGACTCAATGGACATGAGTTTGAGTGAACTCCGGGAGTTGGTGATGGACAGGGAGGCCTGGCATCCTTAAGTCCATGGGGTTGCAAAGAGTTAGACACGACTGAGCGACTGAACTGAACATGGTTGATACAAGAATCAGAAAACTGATGATCCCAATAGACTTTTTATGTGGCAGTTACAGCAATCAATCCAAGGCAGTGCAATTTCAAAAGCACCACCATTATCTTAACTACTTAATCTACGTGGCTTTCCAAGTGTTTTCCAAAATGCAAATAGAATACTCTCACTGCTCTTCAGTCTAAATGGATTCTTTTAAAATAAATAGTATGGAATAAAATGTAAACAACTCTGAGTGCATTTTTCTGATCTAATTATTGTTTACCCAATTCATTCCACCTGTATTTATTGAGCATCTATTATGTGTCAGATGCCATTCTAGAAACTTGAGAAATATCAGTGAACAAAATTTTAAAAAGAGCAGCTCCACAATCATGCTTTCCAGTCAAAGGGACAGAGAGTAAAGAATGAATGTAATGAATAAATTCTACCATGTAAGTGAAGATGATAAGCGCTCCTGGAGAGAGAATAGGATAAACAGGATTGTCAGTACAAGTGGTGGAGGCTTCAATTTGAAATAGAGGGACTGGTCGGGCTAAATTGTATGTTGGAAAGGCTATACTGGATTCATGACTTGAAGACACAGGCATGGAGCAAATGAGCTTTGAGGATATCTCAAAAAGCAAGTTCCCATTGTACAGCACAGGGAACTCTGCTCAGTGTAATGTGACACTGGATGAGAGGAGAGTTTGGGAAAGAGTGGATACATGTATATGTATCCCTTGAGTCCCTTTGCTGTCCACATGAAACTATCACAACATTGTTAATTGGCTGCTGAGATGGCTAGATGGCATCACCGACTCAATGGACACGAGTTTGAGTGTACTCCGGGAGTTGGTGATGGATAGGGAGGCCTGGCGTGCTGTGATTCATGGAGTCGCGGAGAGTCGGACGCGACTGAGCGACTGAACTGAACTGAACTGAAGTCACTTCAGTCGTGTGCGACTCTGTGCAACCCCATAGACGGAAGCCCACCAGGCTTCCCTGTCCCTGGGATTCTCCAGGCAAGAACACTGGAGTGGGTTGCCATTTCCTTCTCCAATGTGTGAAAGTGAAAAGTGAAAGTGAAGTCGCTCAGTCATGTCTGACCCTTAGCGACCCCACGGACTGCAGCCTACCAGTCTCCTCCATCCATGGGATTTTCTAGGCAAGAGTACTGGAGTGGCTTGCCATTGCCTGTACTGCAATATAAAATTCGAAGCAAGTGTTGCAGGCTGAGAAAAGAGTTCATGCAAATACCCTCAGTGGGGATGCATAACTAATAGTAAGAACAAGTGTGGCTCAAGCAGAGTAAGTGGGAAGAAAAGTAATAGATGAAAGTGAAAAGAAAGTGAAAGTGAAGTTGCTCAGTCCTATCTGACTCTTTTCGACCACATGGGCTGTAGTCTACCAGGTTCTTCCATCCATGGAATTTTCCAGGCAAGAGTACTGGAGTGGGTTGCCATTTCCTTCTCCAGGGGATCTTCCCAACCCAGGGATCGAACCGGAGTCTCCTGCATTGCAGGGAGACGCTTTCCCGTCTGAGCCACCAGGGAAACCGTGGTAATAAGAGATGATGTAATGACAAAGATAAAGAAGACCAACTGCCTAGGACCTTGAGTGTGGTTGTAAGATCTAAAACTTTTACTCCACGTGAGGAATTATTGTTGAAGGGCTTCACATAGAGGAGCAACATTGACTGACGGATTGATACTCTACCGTGAATCCACAATAAGTAAAGAAGCAGACAGCGGTGCTGAGAGGATTCTGTAGTAGTAGGGATTAGAAGTGATACTGGCTACACAATTGTTGCAACAGAAAAGGTGGTGAGAAGTAGTCAGATTCTGGATTCTTCAGCAACTGGACTTGGTAGTAGATTGGGACCGATGTGTAAGAGAATAAGATGAGTCAAAGAGCCCCTCCCCATGTCCCCAGGATCTTTGAGAGAGCACCTGGAAAACTGGCATGTGTGTGTGCATGCAAATTGCTTCAGTCATGCCTGACTCTTTGTGACCCAATAGACTATAGCCCTCCAGGCTCCTCTGTCCATTAAATTCTCCAGGCAAGGATACGGGAGTGGGTTGCCATGCCCTCCTCCAGGGGATCTTCCTGACCCAGGGATTGAACCTAGATCTCTTATGTCTCCTCCATTGGCAGGCGGGTTCTTTACCACTAGTACCACCTAGGAATCCCTGGAAGGCTGGAATTAGGAAGGCTGAAGATGGGGCAGATTTAAAGGAGACTATTAGGAGTTTTATTTGGGACACATGGAATTTGAGATTTGTTTAGATATCTAAGTCAAGAGGTCATTTATTGCTGTTGGATGTATAAGTCTGGAATTCAACAGAGGCATCCAAGCTGAAAATATAAATTTAGAAGCTGTAAGTCTGAAACTTCATTTCTAGTTAACAGAACAAGAAAAGCAAAGCATTCATTGGTCACTTAACATAGACCAGGCCCTATACCATAAACTTTCACATTCCTATGTCATTGAATTCTTGTAACTCCCCTGGTCTTCAGACTAGACCATTTTACAGGCTAGTAAATTAAATTGAAAAAGTCTAAGTAAACTCTTTGAGACTAACCAACTTTCCTTACAGCAATTAATTTTGGAAGAGGCAGAACTTGAATTCATATATATGCATTTCCATTAGTTATATAACCTCTTAAAGGCCCAGTATGGACAGAAATGTATCTTACATTCTAGCTGTAATGAAAAAAGAAATCCAAAAAGGAGATGCAGAACTGTGAACAAATACAGTCTAGTATCATAATGTGGTAGTTTAGTCGCTAAGTCGTGTCCGACTCTTTGCAACCCCATGGACTGTAGCCTGCCAGGTTCCTCTGTCCACGGGATTTTCCAGACAAGAATACTAGAGTGGGTTGCCATTTCCTTCTCCAGGGGGTCTTCCCTACCAGTAAGTGAACCTGGATCTCCTGCAGTGCAGAAAGATTCTTTACCAACTGAGATACCAGGGAAGCCCCAAAAGTCATTCAGTCGTGTCTGACTCTTTGTGACCCCATGGACTATACAGTCCATGGAATTCTCCAGGCCAGAATACTGGAGTGGGTAGCCTTTTCCCTTCTCCAGGGGACCTTCCCAACCCAGGGATTGAAGCCAGGTTTCCCGCATTACAGGAGGATTCTTTACTAGCTGAGCCACAAGGGAAGCCCAAGAACACTGGAGTAGGTATCCAATTCCTTCTCCAGTGGATCTTTGGCAACTTGCTCCAGTATTGTTTGGAAAATCCTATGGACAGAGGAGCCTGGCAGGCTAAAATGTCCATGGGGTTGCAAAGAGTTAGATATGACTTAGCAAGTAAACTACCACCAGTATCATAATAAATGCCCTTAATAATGTGAATTCAGTTTAAAATTAAGTTTAATAATCCTTTTTAAAGAAAGAATAAAAATACACAAAGTATTTCAGGATTTGAATCAAAATGCTTAAAACATTTTACAGTTTTGTTTCTTAAGTAAATCATTTTCTTGAAAAGTCATCAGTTTCTCACAAGTCACTCTATTTTAATATGCCACCATGAGCCCAAATTGCATACATATATATGAAACATTAATATATTTTTTTCAAAACAGACTATAAAAAGAATGGTTTATTCATTTGATATCATATTTTTATTTGTAAAATTCTATCTTTCAAATCACTTAGCTTTAAAAGTTTAGTATGTTACTTCCCTTGTATTTTTAAGTATATAAAATATATACTTCACAGTGAAGGTGTTACTTTTTAGAAAAGCAACCTTGAAGATGTGATGAAGGAACTTGGGAAAGGAAGATTATATGGAAGACCCAATGTCATCACCAGGGTCCTTAAAAAAGGGAAGCAGAAGGATCAGTTACTAGTAGGAGATGTAACATGGAAGAGGTCAGAGCAATGTGATGTAAGGACTCGATTTATATTTGTTAGCTTTGAAAGTGGAGAAAGAGGGTCATAAGCCAAGGAAACTGGGTAGATTCTAGCAACTATCTACCCAAAACCCATAGAAAGGTATGCAGTTGTGGGCAACACCAGGATTTTAGCCCAGTGTGATCAGCATAAGATTTTGACCTGCTGCTGCTGCTAAGTCGCTTCAGTCGTGTCCGACTCTGTGCGACCCCATAGAAGGCAGCCCACCAGGCTAACCTGTCCCTGGGATTCTCCAGGTAAGAACACTGGAGTGGGTTGCCATTTCCGTCTCCAATGTATGAAAGTGAAAAGTGAAAGTGAAGTCGCTCAGTCATGTCCAACTTTTAGCGACCCCATGGACTGCAGCCTACCAGGCTCCTCTGTCCATGGGATTTTCCAGGCAAGAATACTGGAGTGGGGTGCCATTGCCTTCTCTGTTGACCTACTGAACTGAAAAGTAATAAACAGGTATTAATGGCTATCAAGTTTGTAGTAATTTGCAGCAATAGAAAACGTATACAATTAGCTTAAAGGATGTGTTTTTGTTAAAAGTGTAGAGATATTTTAAAATTCATTCTCAGAGCATTCATTGAAAGTCTAAGATGTTCCAGGCTGAGGAACCCAGGATTAAAAGACTGAGATGTACTCTACAAAGTTGGAAGTGAATAGTTTTTGCATGTATATGAATTGGCTTGTATATGCACATGTTACTGTGGGTACACAAATGTTTATATGCATGTGTATGGCAACAGAGTAACTAAGAAAAAGAGGAGATTTTAGAAATCACCTTAAGCCAATTATATAAGTCAATGAGGAAAATATAGTTCAGTCGGGCTATAAAGTTTGGCATCTATTAATACTTTCTCAGATCCAACTAGCACTTCTTTTGCTTAGCTAATAATATGGAAGTTAAAGACTTTCTCTTAAGATTCTGATATGAACAATCCCTAAATTTCAACTGTGAATCTATCAAAGAGCCTTCTGAAGACAATCAGCTGTCTTAGCATTTCCTTCTTAACCCAAAATTTTCAAGCTAAGGAACCAGTTTATCTTTTCTAATGGTAACTATAAATTATTACAGACTCCATTACATTTGAAAAACTGCAATTTAAAAATAATTAACCTCACAATGGTCTATAAATTCTAAAGAATGGTAAAAAGTTATGTCTATTGTAAAATTAGAATCCAAAATAAGCTACCACACATGGAAATGTATTGATATAAAAATTATGACACTTCAAAAACATACATCTGAAAAACTTAGTTTCTTAATAATATCAATTATTCCATATGACTCAAGGCTCAAAAATACAAATTCAAACTAGATGACACCTTAAGATAGAAAATGATCCAAATGGATTTATATAACTTATCTATGTTTAGAACATTAACCATGACTTCTCTTAAACATCAGGTTTTTACCCTGTCTTACCCTGCCTCTTATAGGCAGAAGGGAATGTCACAGATTGAAGTAATGAGTTGGGATTCTGGTGTTTCCTCAATCCCTAAGGAAGAATAAAGAATACAGAGGAAATCAACTAACCAGTCAATCTCAGGCTTAGTTTCTTTATAGACATTAGAAAGATTAGAGGAGATGATGTCAAAAGTTCTTTTATAGTTCTGAAATTCATTCATTCCATAGACACATTCTAATGGCCTTCTTTTGGTCAGACCTCCTCTAGAGATGGAAAACATTACAGTGAACACAGCAGAAAAAGGCCCTGACTGATCTGACTTGGTTAAGGAAGACAGAAAATAGACAAACACTTTTGGGCATGCTGCTTCAGAGAAGGTGCTGTTCATAAGGGATCTTTGAATTGATACCAGAATAAAATGAGAAATAAAGCCACAGCCCCATTCATGGTAATGGCTTTCTAGGCAGGAGGGCGCATTCTAATGGCCCCTTCAAAACTTAACTAGCTATGTCATCCTTTCAACTAGATATATGTTCTGTATGATTTCTGGACTCTCAATCTTAACTAAAAACTTTAAAATGATTGTTGAAAAAACATATAAGTGATTATTAGAATTTAGCTGATCCTTACTGTTTCCTAGACACTTCCATTTATAGACTGAAAACACATGGGGGACGGAGCAAGTCATGTTAGTCAGTACCAAGTGCCAAACTCCTAATAATAATTCCTACAAAAATACATGAGATAGATATTATAAATATATATGTATATATAGACATGGGCTTCTCTGGTAGCTCAATAGTAAAGAATCCACCTGCAATGCAGGAGGTACAGGAGATGTGGATTTGATCCCTGGGTTAGGAAGATCCCCTGGAGGAGGTCATGGCAACCCACTCCAGTATTCTTGCCTGAAGATTCCATGGACAGAGGCACCTAGTAGAGTACAGTCCATAGGGTCGCAAAGAGTTGGACATGATTGAAGGAACTGAGCACGCATACATATATATGCACATGCATATACACACACTATATGTATACACACATACATATATGTGTATATGTACACAAGCTATATGTATATGCACATACATATATGTGTATATACACACATATGTGCATGCATGCTAAGTCGCTTCAGTAGTGTCCAAGTCTTTAGGACCCTATGGACTGTAGCTCCCCAGGCTCCTCTGTTCATGGATTATTCAGGCAAGAATACTGGAGTGGGTTGCCATGCCCTCCTCCAGAAGATATTTCCGACCCAGGGATGGAACCCAGGTCTTCTGCACTGCAGGCAGATTCTTTACCATCTGAACCACTGGGAAGTCCATGCATATATACACACATACATATATCTACTTATAATGTATAGGTGAGGATAATCTTAGATTAGTATTATTTTGTAAAGTTTCATTTACAAACAGATGAACAATGATTTGTATTCCCTAATTTTTTAAAGTTCATTCCATACAAATTGCAAAGTTTAACAAATACAGAGGTTACTGAAGTCATAATGGAGGCTCTAATACTCTAAGAGGATGAGCCTCTTAAAGTTAGGCAAATTACTTAGTATAAGACTGGAATAATGTCAGCTTAATGTGCTAAATCTGTTACGTCAAAAGCAATAATGCCGTCATTTCCATTACCATTATGTTCTCAAAAATCTAACAACCTTTTCAATTTTATTACCATTGCATCGAACTAACATAGATATTGAAAAACAGTCTGGAATAATCATTTAGAATATTTAAGATCACTGCAAAATAGTTTCATTTTTGTAAATGCTCCTTTGGTATAATTTTCTAGGAAAATAAGAATAATAAAATTTAATTTCTTAATTCTATGAATAACTTCCAACCACATCTATGACTGAATTAAATAGAAAATTTTATTCCATTTAAAAACCCTAAAGTTGGTATAAAAATGTTGAGGAGATAATTTTATACATAATTAAAGGAGTGATATTGTTCATAGCTGGTTAAAATACTAAATCACGTATTCCTTCATTAAGGTAATTTCACAGAAATTTACTTAGCACTTTCCAAACAATAAACCACTGGCTTGGCATTGAGTTTACATAGATTATGCTACTCCAGACATCTTACAATGGATAAAGAAAATATTATGTTTGACTCAACGAATATTTTCTCATTTCTGACTTAATTATTCTATCTTACTTTTAAAAGTTAGAGAAGCCCTTCAAGTAACATACAATATGTGTGTTTTTAAAGCTTTGAGGAAATCCATTTAAATGAATATTTTGTTATATTCTTCTTAACAAACTGGCTGAAGAATAGTCCAAATGATAAATATAGAAAATAATTCTGAAAGAAGAAAGGTAAAAAGAATTTTAGATCGTATCAAATAAAAAAATATTCAAAGTCTGAGTGAAAACTGGTGAGGGGACCAATTTTAGATCAATTTTAGATTTGGGGCCATTTTTTTTTAACAGTATGGGCAAACATCTTAAATTTCAAAATATAATAGATTAATCATTTTCTTATTTTAAACAATATATTAAAGATTGCTCCTTATTATTTGAGTATCAAAATACATTGTCACTATCAATGGCAATTTGCCTTCAGTCAAAAATAACAGATGATACATATTCCAAGTGAAGTAAATTGGACTAAATTTTAATTAGATTATTTTGTTCATGCTGCATTCCACTATATAACATATATACAAACACATAGTTTCTGTTTTCAACAGGCCCCTTCACTTACAGGAAAACACTTCAATGTCTCTCTATATACTGGATTTCATTTTGATTAAAATATACTCACAAACCAGAATGATTAATTTTTAGACTAAAAGAATTTGTGTCAGGGCTTCCCAGGGGGCTCAGTGGTAAAGAATCTGCCTTGCAATGTAAGGGACAGTAGTTCGATCTCTGGTCTGGGAAGGTCCCACATGACACAGAGCAACTAAGACTGTGCACTGCAACTACTGAGCCTGTGCTTGAGAACTTGGCAGCCGTAACTACTGAGCCCACCCACCCTTGAGCCCATGCTCTGCAACAAGAGAAGTCACCACAATGAGAAGGCCGTGCATGCAGTTTCATTAGAGTGAAAAGAAATTGTCTGGCTTGTACAGAAGTGACAGAGATGCTGGTCAGGGGCACAGCTTAGGTTCTAAGGCGCTCTCTGTGATTAGGCAAAGCAAGTGACCTTAGTGACTTCATGCTAAACTCAGTTCTCATCTGTAAAATGGGAAGAACAGTAGTTTGAAACAGGTAGGATTGTTGGACGGACTGATGAATACATGGGTAAAGTGTTCCATAGATACTTGACACTGGTTATTACTCAGTAAATGTTATGTGTTAATAATGATGGTAAAGGAAACAGTGATATGAACAGAAAGAATATATGCAGGTTGCATGCATTTGTCACATTCATTGAAAAGTACACTTAGGATCTGTGCACCTTACTGCATATAAATCATATCTCAATAAAATAACTAAAGAAAAAGAACACACATAAAGGTAGGAAAACAGGGAGGAAGAAAAGATACAGACCACTTGATTCTATTAAACTGAACAAGTTTAACAAAAATCATTCACATGAAACTATACGCTTTTGCATTAATCTAGGGCTTCCCTGGTGGCTCAGACAGTAAAGTGTCTGCCTGCAATGTGGGCAATCCGGGTTTGACCCCTGGCTCAGGAAGATCCCCTGGAGAAGGAAATGGCAACCCACTCCAGTACTCTTGCCTGGAAAATTCCATGGATGGAGAAGCCTTGTAGGCTACAGTCCATGGGGTTGCAAAGAGTCGGACATGACTCAGCGACTTCACTTCAGCAATACAAATACTATCATTGACTCATATCTGTCTTATATATTCAAAAATCAGTTAATCTCATTTTTCAAAATTATAAAGTCTGAAATAGACATAGGAACAATTTCAGGAATATTCCATAGTCAATCTGTAATTGCCTATGAAAGCCTTTACTTTTATTGCTGATCTGCAACAATTTTGTAAGGGTTCATTGAACAGTATAGTAACAAACATGACTAAGAATAATCTCAAACAAGCGCATGGAAGTCAGTGAGAAGCTACTGCACATCAAGCATAGTGCCAAGCATGTGATATACATTTTCTTATTATAATTTTACGAGAAACTCTACAGAAGTAGATTCTGCAACCTATCAACAAATATGGTCTGTGGAACAGTTAGACTAAGAACAATGTCCAAGGTTTGCTGGTATCAGAGCACAGATTGGAACCCATGTCCGACTCCACAGGCTGGGTTTTAATCACTACTTTCCGAAGGGCCAGAAGTGCAAAACACAACTGTGTGCCAATTTTCTACCCAGACATCTAACAGAAGTGTGAGTTTTGATCCATCTTTTGCGTGTGTCAATGCAAGGGGGCAACCATTTACTTTAAATTCTTGCTTTTAACGCTGTTGTTTTTACATACATGTATTTAAAAGGAAGAGAGGGAGAAAGGAAAAGAGACATTGTTTTCCATCATGATATTCTATATCAGATATACAAATAAACAAAGTTCAGTCCTATTGGTTCGAAGTCCAACAGATAAAGAAAAACAAAACGATGAAATCAAGTAAAAGCCTTATAACTTGATTTTGAAATAAATTTAGATGTCCCAGAGTATATCCTTCCATCGAGAATACCTCATTATTTTAATTCACAAACTCCATGGTGCCCACCAACCTAGGAGACTTGTGATTTTTTATTATTTGATGTTAGGGTAAATTTTGCTTTAATAGAACAGGCAAAGTTATCACTCTATGTAATGGAGATTGTGGAAAATGCTTACTACGGATTAATGGGAAAATTATAGAACACAAGTTATATTTCTTGTGTTCAGTTTCTTTTAGTTTAGCATACAACCCTGCTACTGCTACTGCTGCTAAGTCACTTCAGTCGTGTCCGACTCTGTGTGACCCCATAGACAGAAGCCCACCAGGCTCCCGCGTCCCTGGGATTCTCCAGGCAAGAACACTGGAGTGGGTTGCCATTTCCTTCTCCAATGTGTGCAAGTGAAAAGTGAAAGTGAAGTCGCTTAGTCGTGTCCGACCCCTAGCGACCCCATGGACTGCAGCCCACCAGGCTCCTCCATCCATGGGATTTTCCAGGCAAGAGTACTGGAGTGGCTTGCCATTGCCTTCTCCGAGCATACAACCCTAGTTAAGTCTTTTCTGCTACATCACATAGTTCTGTATAGTTCATTGGCTCATATTCAATTAATTGGTAAATAGTGGGATAGCAAAAGATATTTGACTTATGTGAAGTTTTCTTCCCCAGCTGGTTAAAGTTTAGCCACCAGTTTACAGGGGCAGAACACAAAGTTTATCAGCACAATGAGCAGAACAAGACACATTCTCACCCATTTACTCCCACTCCATTCTTTGTTCACTTTGATTCATGGGTCTCTCTTGGAATTTAGCAATGTGTGTTTCCCTGATCTTGATGTATTTTGCCCTTGCCACCACTTCTAAGAAGACACAACTTTTCATTTCTGTCCAACAATCTACGCTTACCATTTTTATTATTAAGGTAAAGTTTTCCACTTAATATACTATTTCTTTCTTTATTTGTACTAACTTGTGGTTCTAATGCCACTAGGGGTTTGTTTAGATTTACTATTTTTCTGTTTGCTTTCTGGTTACAAAGTTGCCCAAGTTCTAAATGGTCTGTCCCACCTCTTTTTCTCATGGTCATATTTGTTTTTTGTTTATTGTTGAGTTTTTTGGTTTTTGTTTTGCTATCTGTTTAGTTTCTAGGGCACAGTTTGCAAAACCTAGGTTTCATATATAACATGATAGCAGAAATACCTGCCCAAGATTTTAACTTGTCAACGAGGAACACTATAGAAGCCTCTTAAAATACATCCATTTAAGAGACTATAAAGAATTCATTACATTTCAAATAATCATATATATATATAGATAGATAGATACACATATAGATATATAGATTTAAATCAAGACAAGTTATGTTTCTAGGATTGGCAGGTATAAAGTACTTTATCAATTGTACTAAAATCACATTAAGGTATGTTTTTAATCTTATGAAGATGTTTCCTAAATAAGTATTTTCTTTAGGGAACTATCACTGGCAGCTTCCACTATAGCAGCCCGGTTGGCCTCCTGAGAAGAAGGATCTAACACTATAGTTTTCATTATATAACAGATGCTGTCTCAACACATAAACAACGATGATAACATTGAAACTTTCAGATAACATGGAGAACAAAATCCAAGGATAATTCTTCTTCATGGAATTTCTCTTATATTTCCTGGGCTGATCCCCTTATATGTGGCAAGGATGGTATTAAGGATATAGACAGTAAGATAAATGATTATCTTCTGGAACCCTCTGACCTCCTATGTCACATTCACACATATATATATATGTTACATTCACACATATATATATATATGTCACATTCACACACATATATATATGTCACATTCATATATATGTGTCACATTCACATATATACATACACACACACACACATATATCCTATATACAAAGTCTGGCAGCTGTGGTTGAAGAATGCTTTCCTTGAGCCCAACTCAATAAGAGACAGAAATTTAAGTTCAGAAGCAATATTTCTTTTGTCCAATACAGCAAAGCAAATCAAAAATTGTGTTTTTTTAAACAAAGTATACTTCTTAATTCCTAAAGTCAGGTACACAATTTTGGATGAATTCCAACAACTGAATATAGACACCTGACTGAAAAGAAAGAATCAAAGTAAATTATTTGTATGGCTCTAAAAGGACTTGGCCCATGAGATGACAGAGGTAATCTGGAGGGCACCATGTGACCTAAGGACAACAGGAATCACAGCCGCCATGTCAGATTTCTGAGGATTAGCTTTGTGTGTGTGTGTGTGTGCATACACACACGCACGCACATACATACCCACGTGCTCACACAAGGGGAAAGGGTTGATTCCATTATAGTGACCTGGAAGGCCAAGACATTTTAATAAGTATCATGCTGATAAGCCAAACATGCCTTCATCCATGGTAAAGAAAGTTGCCCCTCTATACTACAGCTGTGAATGGACGACTTTGAATATCAATAGGTTTGTGTGTTTATCACTTCGTCACTTCATTTATTCTTCCATTATGCATCCATCCACCAGTTACAAATATCAAGTACCTAGTGTCAGATAGTGGAGAAGGCAATGGCAAGCCACTCCAGTACTCTTGCCTAGAAAATCCCATGGATGGAGGAGCCTGGTAGGCTGCAGTCCGTGGGGTCGCTAAGAGTCGAACACGACTGAGCGACTTCACTTTCACTTTTCACTTTCACACATTGGAGAAGGAAATGGCAACCCACTCCAGTGTTCTTGCCTGGAGAATCCCAGGGAGGGGGGAGCCTGGTGGGCTTCTGTCTATGGGGTCACACAGAGTCGGACACGACTGAAGTGACGCAGCAGCAGCAGCAGTGTCAGATAGTTCCTGCTTCCTTCCCCACAGACAAGGCAAGCACCATGAGCCAGTCCAGCACAGCTGTTTTCTGTAACTCTTAATCAGTTCCCACTTCTCACCACTGACTCCAATCCAAAGGAAAGGGGTCAGAACCCTAGCACAGTATTTTTTAACCTCTGTTGATTTTTATAGACATTAAGAGTGACAAACAGCAGCAAAATATTAACCAAATTCAAGCTATTCTTGTAGTCTGATGATCTAATGAGGATAAAAGCAATATAATTTAACATGCAGAATTCCTTCAATGCATAATAGAAACCCAACAGACCAAAATTTTCATCTTGACAGTGAAATGCCTAAAGAATTATGCTCTCATTTTTGTTTTAACGATCAGATAAATGTTGTCCATTTGGTTTCTTAGCAAAGAAATCCAATTAAAAACTTAGCAGGCACTCTCTTACACTTCTTGTGGGAGTGTAAATTGGTACAACCTTCTTGAAAAGCAATCTGGCAATATGTATGGAAAGTTTTAAAATGTTCATGCCATTTGGCTTAATAATTCCACTTCTAGGAATATTTTTATAAAAAGACCTACAACAAGATTTTTTTTTTTTTAAATTATTATTTGTACTCACTATTATTTGTAATAGGGAAAATTAGGTAACAACACAAAATGTATAAAAGAGTAAGTTATATCATAGCTGTAAACTGGCACATGACCATCAAAGATGTTTTTGAACACTTAATACTTGAAAAAAGAGCTTGTGAAATAGACTTGAAAGGAATATTCAAAATTAAACATTCTGTACTGTTGCACCTCTATGTAAAATACAACAAATGATTGAAGGTACATAAAACATTAATTGTTTATCTCAGAATCATAAGATTATAATGATTTTTTCTTTTACTTCTCTGTATTACCCTAACTTTCTAATCGCTGAGCTTGTGGTTACAAAGGGAAGTAATCTAAAATCTGAAAGCATTTCAAGTTTGGCTGGGTATTATGCTAGATTCTAGGGATAAAGGTTCAAGACTGACTCTTTATCCCCACTCCCTACCACCATATCCCCTGGTCCAAGCGTCTACCAATGTACTTTCTGACTGTATGAATTTGACTATTCTAAGTACCTCATATAAGTGAAATCAAGCCAATGTATATTGGAATGCATTTTTAAGGTTAACTTAATATATGTCCTACAAACAGATCATACCCTCTCCTTTCAAGGAGATGGATAATGGTGAGAGTTGCACACTGTGAATATACTTAGTGCCACTGAAGCGTAGAGTTAAAAACGGTCAGAATAGTATGTTTTATGTTATGTGATTTTTACCAAAATTAAAAAACAATTTTAAAAAGGAAAGTAAAGGTTCAAATCTGAATCCAGAGACATAGATTATCAGAGTATGTGTTAAAGACCACAGAAGAGCCACAAAACGGGCAGGAAGGCAGGGAGAGGACAGCAGAATCTCGTGTAAGTGTGAAGTAGGTGGCACAGTTGGTAAAAAATCTGCCTACTAATACCGGAGATACCAGAGATGCCGATTCAATCCCTGGGTCATGAAGATCCCATGGAGGAGGGCATGGCAACCTACTCCAATATTCTTGCCTGGAGAATCCCGTGAACAGAGGAGCCTGTCAGGCTACAGTCTATGGGGTCACAAAGAATCAGGCATGACTGAGCAACTGAGCATGCACACATATTTCTATCAGACAGAGTTAGGGCAAAAGATACAGCATAGGAATTCATAAAACGTTCTCTTTTCCTCTGTCCATTTTTCTCAAAATGAATATTTTAGACAAAAGATGTATCTGAATAAACACATACTGTGCGATTTGTTTATTTACAACAATCTCATGCATCCTAAATCACTTATGTGATAAAACTGAGTGGGACTGTATTGAGGACAGCTTGCCACCAGAGCCACTAAAACACACGTTTTATGCAGAGCTGTTTAAAATCGCATTTGTTCTAATTATGTTCAGTTCATCCTTAATAAACACTGAGTGGAAAAATTTTTTTCTCATTCTAAATTTTCCACTACAGGGCAATATATTCTTAAGTACTGCAATGCAGAATGATATGTATTGCTACCCACTTAAAAACAGAAAAGTAAATAAATGTCACTTTTTCTTCATACTTGGTTAACTAAATTTTAGAAAATGTATGCCATTGTAAAGGGAACGTTCATTTGTCATGTATGGTTAAAAAAGTTCTAGTCAAAACTCTCTCTCTCTAAATATATATATATGTAGTGTGTGTGTGCATGTATATATACATATATAGAGTGTGTATGTGTGTATATCATGGTCATAAGACATATTATTGTATACATACAGCATTAGGTTTCAGGCTGCCACCCAGAGTTGTGTTTCTCTGACCTAAATCCAGTGAAATCAACAAAATTAAAAATTTGCCTTTGAATTTGTGTACACAATTATCAACATTTTGATAAAATATATGAGGCCTGAGTGTACTATAGTGTATTATACTATCAAGAAAATAATATTTAAAAAGTCATTCTTCAGAAAAGTTAAAGGCCATAAAAAGCTATAAGGCCTTTCTTTCTCTATAGAGTTGAATGGGGTGAGGACCTAGGAAAATGAAAGGCTTCAGCCGCTTCCGGAACAGCTGTACTCATGTCACTCATTCACATTCCTTCTCATCAGAGTGGCCTGAAGATGCTTTTATGTAGTTGGTTCAACTGCACAAAACACACTTGCTTCTTTTGAATCTAAAATTGGCAGTTAAAAGGTAAAATGCTCCTATGGTATTGTGCATAATAATGAAATAACAAAATTGTCCAAATCTCCATCAGAACAGCCAAATTTATACATATCATGGAATAGTCAGAAGAAGAGGGTGACAGAGGATGAGATGGTTGGATGGCACCGATTCAGTGGACATGAGTTTGAGCAAACTTCGGGAGATGATGAAGGACAGGGAAGCCTGGCGTGCTGCAGTCCATGAGGTTGCAAAGAATCAGACATGGCTATGCAACTAAATAACAGCAGCAAATGGTATAGTCATACCATGGAATACTCTGAAGCCAATAATTAGTAGAGTTCAGGAGTGTGTGAGTCAAAGTGGGTGCATATGTGTATATAGAGAGAAGTGGCTGTATTTTATGTATGGTCATTTATGTATATGTATGTGTAATGTACATGTATTGTCTTCATGTATGTATATTTATACACAGAGAGAGATGATCAGATATACTGCTAAAGCAAAAAATAAATTTTTCTGAATAGTCCATGTAAAATGAATTCATAAAGTAATGATGGTGCAATTAATAATACTTGCTTAACCCATGTTTACCCAGGGAGTACTCATCTATACCTTTCATTCATAATAATTCATTTATCTCTCACAATAACCCCGAATTATTGGTTCTATTATTTTCCCCATTGAACTGATAAGGAAACTGAAGTAGAGCAACTTGCCAGTACTGCTTCTCAAGTCATACAGTTAGTAAGTACTTTTGTCTGTAATACTCCATCTGCCCCTCATTCCCATTTCATCTTTCTCCTCTGATTGCAGGGACTTCCCTGGCAGTCCAGTGGTTAAGACCTCACCTTCCAGTGAAGCAGGTGTAGGTTGGATCCCTGGCCAGGGAGGTAAGATCCCACATGCCTTGCAGGCAAAAAATCAAAACACATAAAACAGAAGCAATATTGTAACAAATTCAACAAAGATTTAAAAGAAGAAAAAAAGAAGCTGATTTCTACGCAAAAAAAAGAAGCTGATTTCTACGCATGAGAAGCTGATTTCTACGCATGGATACACTTGGGCTCCTGAGTCTATGGATTTAGCTGATGAGAGTGACCCTGAAAGGTGAGGTAGAGAAAGGTGGTTAGAAGTGGGAGCTTCACACACACCTCCAGTGCCTTCCCTTCTTCTGCTCACTGCCATGTAGTGACCCAACAGGGTCTGCTCTCCTCTCCTTGAGGCCAGTTTCTGCTCTGTAACCCCTTTCCTACAGCTACTTCGGTCACTGTGCTTTCTGGCCCAGGGGAGTGGGGGTAGGGCATGGGGTGCAGTAGGGCATTTCCCTTTCAGTAACCCAGGTTGCCTCACCATTCCTTGTTTCCCCTCACATCTCTATAACTAGTCGCTTCCTCAAAGTCTTCAGTCACTTTGATCGGGTCTTTCCTGCCAGAGCCCTGGCTCACAGAGTAGGACAAGTGAGTGTTAGTCACTCAGTTGTGTCTGATTCTTTGCAACCCCATGGACTGTAGCCCGCCAGACTCCTCTGTCCACAGGATTTCCCAGGCAAGAATATCAGACTGGGTTACCATTTTCTTTTCCAGGGGGTCAGACAGGATTCAAACTCAGGCAGTTTTATTCCAGAATCTGTGCTCCACCTCTGTCCACCACGCAATCCTGCTTCCTCAGTAAGGTAGTATGTGTGTCTTTTGTAGTAATAAAAGACTGTGCACTAAAATATTGATAGGAGTTTTATCTGGGAAGTAGGATTACAGGGGAGCATAAACTTCTCTATTTTATAGCTCTACAAGATTTAAATTTTACTTTATATTTTTCTAATAAATATACAATAGAGTGTTATATAATAACCATTAATGAGATGACAAAGGGATTTGATACCACTTATTACTACTGACTATTATTTAAAGAAATCTCATATACCTGGAGAGTAACCCTTCAAGGATGGATACCCACTTCAAATTTAAAATTTTAATTTTGACTACTGGCTTTTTTATAATATTATGGAAAACCATTCTCATGCACTGTTACTCTTGGGTTGCAAAAATAAATCCTTGAATAGGAAAGTAGAACATTATTATTTCTATATTTGGTAATGTGCCAAAGAGATGCTGAGGACTGGCTTTTTTGATGAGATGAGAACCAAAAAAGAGAAACATTTAATATTACACTTTTAATACTCCAGAATTTAATAATGATGGAATTTTATAGCTTCCTTTGGGACATTATTAATGTATAATAGAGTAAACATGCTTCAGATTTCATCATACCTGTATGATCAGACTATATAAACAGTATTTCATAGGGAACTGGAGTCTAAAGTCACATTTCAAGCTCAATATATACACTAAGCACCTCTCTGCTTAGTCACAATGCAGAGAAGTCTTCTATATCCCTCTTACATCCTTCAGGTGCAACATTCCCACATCACTTCTTCAATGCTCATGGAGAGTTTCCCGCAGAACAAAGTGCTTTAGGAAGAAAACGGGATTCAATTACTAACAATTTTGCCCCATTGTTAGATACTTTGGAATACTTCCTTTCTGAACATTCAAAGACAACTGCTATAATTTTCTGGTACATTAAAAAATTTAACCTTCACGTTTCAATCATAATAACAAATATATCTTCCTGAAATCTATGAGGCTTAAGCAATGCTTGCTATGAGTATCTAACATCAAATTAATTAATTCTATTCAATTAAAGACATCATAAAAGACCAATATTTCTGCTTCAATTCTTCCCATCTTTCAGCCCTTCTTAACGTGAAATGTGAAATCCATCAGTTGCACTTGTGATACTTCCTAAAAGGCAAATTTAGCTTAACAGAAAAAATGTAAATCCAGAAGCCTTCCACATCTAGTTACAGGAAACCCCCAGATGTCATTCAAATCCAACTCTCCTACCAGGGATTTAGTAATGAATGACTGCCAGCGGGAAATATGCCACAGCCCCTAATCCTTTAGCCTCCATGACGTCAAGACCTCAAACATGTGGAAAAAATCCAGGTCATTCATTATTAGAGCGTAAATGTTAACAATCAATGTCTCCAAGCTGTGGACGTTATTCTGCCCTAAGACCCATCTGTCATCAAAATCTAAATCAGTGAACATTACTCTCAGACTTTTTCTCACTAGAATAAAAGCTCTGTTGGCTATAGGTGAGGTGGAACTTGGAATTAAACTATAAATCATACATAAATGCTTTATCTCGAGATCACATACAATTGTATATAAAACAGTTCAGTTAAACATTAATATACCTAGGCACAAATTATTTCCCCTCCTCTGTCGAGACTGGTGGCGAGCTACACATTTACTTTACATTCTTACAATTATATGCAATATATGTTAGTTAAAGCAAATGGTTCATTTGTCTTATTTTCATGGCTATAGACATTTACTTATACTCAATACATATTTTTTCAATCAAAAATGGCAATAAGTGAGAGACAGCATCTCAGATTGCCCTGAGGAGCTATTCAAAAGAGGTAAGGCAGCAGCCAGCATTTATAGGAGCTTTTGCTGTTAAAAAAAAGTCAAAAAGTTACTGCTATCACAACAGACATCTCAAGTTAATGAGTTTAGTGATTTTCAATGTGTGGGAAAGTTCAAGAGTCTGGGTTTACTGAAATTATTCCTTTGATATATATCTTAACTGTCTAGGGTCAGTATCCTATTTTTTTCCATCCTGAATTCCCCTTAGAGTACACTGTCTTGGATGCTACAGTGGCTGATGGCAGACAACATTCTTAGTCCACACTGCTCCTTTAACTCTCATGCATTTCTATATATGTACGCAAAAATAACTAATAAAGATAAAACCTGCTGTCAGGGGGAAAAAATGGTAATAAGGTCCTGGCACAAGGACAGCCATCTTTTTCATGTCCACCTCAAGGTCTGCTCATATTTTCAGGGGCTGACTGCTAAGCTCAGTAGCTACGCTACTCTGACTATAGATCACAGCCAAACGAAAAGTTAAGTAGTGGATTCCCATTAATAATTTAGTATTAACTGCCAGAAAAGACAAAAAGGAATCTGTTTTTCTCTTCTCTTGCCTATGCACTAAAATGAAAATAAAATACAAAAGGCATTAATGAAGGAAAAAATGACCAAGAAAATAACTGTTAATAAAAGCATACACTTAAAAGGAAACAGGCAGTTAAACCTATTAAAGCATAGGTGATTTACAATGTTATGCTAATTTCTGCGTGTAACAAAGTAACTCAGTTATACATATATATACACTCATTTTATATATTTTTTTCCATTTATCCCAAGAGATTGGAAATAGTTCACAGTGCTATATACAGTAGGACCTAGCTGTTTATCTATTCTAAATGTAATAGTTTGCATTTGTATGGTATGCTCAGTTGTATCTGACTCTTTGAAATCCTATGGACTGTAGCCCACCAGGCTCCTCAGTCCATGGAACTCCCCAGGCAAGAATATTGGAGTGGGTTGCCATTTCCTCCTCCAGGGACTCTTCCTGATTCAGGATCGATCCCTTGTTTTCTGTGTCTCCTGCACTGGCAGACAGATTCTTCAACATTAGCATCACCTTGGAAGCCCCAGGTTGCATCTACTAACCCCAAACTACCAGTCTATCCCTCTCCTCCCCTAAATGAGCTCTCTCTCCTAAAAATGAGTTCACTTTTAGATAGCCATGTTTAAATTCAGAATGTGCAAATGAATTTGAAATACTGTATTCATCAGAAATTCCCAAAGCATTGATTAGTTCCTGAAGAATTATTAACTAAAAGTGGCTACTAAAATATAAAATATCAGTTTGACACTGGATACTTCAGACAAAATAATATGATTAAATACTGAGAATGTTACTTCTGGCATTAAATAGCCAGTTCCTCTAAAAAGAGAGAATTGTCTCATGGGAATAAAAAGAGATGAATTTTGAAAAAATGTTGAAGATTAGGCTACTTTGGCAAAGCTCTATAACTGCAGTGAAATAGAAGCTATAAAGGTAAATGCTAAGAATTCCTGTTCACAGACAATGAACACTGTTGCATGCATTGCTCAGATGGTGAGGCTAGTCTCATCAACCGAAGCAAGATAAACTGCAAATTTGAGTCAGAATTGGACTAATCAGGGTGACTGTGTGTTTGGGGAGTGGGGGAAAAGTACATAAAAGAAAGTAAGGGTGCGTGGGACACAAGACAGTGAAGAAGGGATATAGTGTCCTCTCCCAGAGTAAAGAAAGGGACAGAAGGGGAAGACTGGTTTTGATTTACTTTTGTTTCCTTGTTTTTGTGTTTGTTTATGCATTTCATAATGCTCATTGGTAACTGTGGACAATCGTGATGTCAATAGGATGAAAAATACACATGGTTGATTGTCAATTACATCAGTTGATAAAATGGAAAAATAATAATTCCAATTGATGAAAATAAATACTAACACAAGCTGCATGGAAAAATTGTGAAACACTATGAAGTGGGGGTGGGTGCGTGGGGAAACAAGCAAAACAAAATAAATGAGTGGGTTCCTGACCAGCTCAGCTCACACATCTGGATACCTCTGGCTTTCATTGTCTTGAAACCATTTTATAGATCCTAAGTAACAGAAAACCGATAACCATGCAAGTTACTGTCTGAACTCTGATCCTAAGAGAAATGCATGCTCTGCCCATTGGAATGAAGCTGATTCTTACCCTATAGACAGTGATCAGTTTTCCATTTTGAAAAAATTGATTCCATCATACTTTATCTGACAATGAAATGTGGGACAATTTGACTTCTCCTATGAATCAGTTGCCATATCTTATCTGTTCCCTCCTTAATCAGATAAATGAAATATTTGGCAGGTATTCATTTTATATTTGTGTGAGTCATAACTTACATTTTTTATAAAAAAATCCTTTAGATCTATACATAGGCATGTGTGCTCACATTCACAGACATGTACATCACCAATAATATTTAAGAGCAATTATATTATGGTTGAATTGCAAGTACTTTCCCCAATATACTTTTCTGCATTTTCCAAAATTTGTTTAATAAGCATGGATTACTTCAACAATCAGAAAAGATATTATGAAAAACACCAACTTAAACATCCTAAAACCTAAAATAATCCTCTGAGAGTTTCTACACATAGAGTTTGATCGCAAACATATCTTTTTAATATCTGTGATTAGGTGACCCCTCAAAAGCAGCCAGTTCCTAAAACACTATAAGATCATATTTTCACTTTTAAAAACAGGAGATACATATGTACCAGGAACCTAGAATTGCTAATCCCAGCAAATACATATCACTATATCAATATAAATATCAGGGAAAATGTATTTTAAAGGCCTGACAGAAACTGGGTAAAATTAGAATTAGAGTTGTGATATTTTAAAAAAAAAACTATACTTTGGATTTTATTTAGAGAAATGATGAAATACCAATCAGAACCACGACCAGGAGTTTCTAGGTATTAGTGGGGTGAAGTCCTTCATCTAGTTGTTCAGGCCACAACTGCCTCAGTTGTTTCAGAGTACTCATTATTCGAGTATTTGTTTTATTTAAATTTTTATTTAAAATTTTTAAAATCATTTATTTTATTATTTAATTTAATTATTAGATTATTTATTTTTTGCTGACCCAGAAAAAAACAAATCTTTGCACTCCATAGCCTGCCGTATTACAAAAGAGACAAATGTACTGAAATTAGGATAAATGTATGCTAAGTCATTTCAGTCATGTCTGACCCTTTGTGACACTATGGACTGTAGCCTGCCAAGCTCCTCTGTCCATGGGCTTTTCCAGGCAAGAATACTGGAGTGGGTTGTCATTTCCTCCTCCAGGGGATCTTCCCCACCCAGGGATCGAACCTGCATCTCCTGCATTGCAGGCAGATTCTTTACCACTAAGCCACCTGGGAAGCCCTGAAATTAGGATAGTAATGAGCAATAACCCTTAATGTAAATTTTTTTTTAAAAAAAGCATACAAAGGGAAATAAATATCATAGATTCTGAAGACACAGATTTCATAGCAAAGGTAGAAAAGCAAATCCTTACAGTTCAGTTAAGTTCAGTCGCTCAGTCGTGTCCGACTCTCCGCGACCCCATGAATCACAGCACGCCAGGCCTCCCTGTCCATCACCAACTCCCGGAGTTCACTCAAACTCATGTCCACAGAGTCGGTGATGCCATCCAACCATCTCATTCTCGGTCGTCCCCTTCTCCTCCCGCCCCCAACCTTTCCCAGCATCAGAGTCTTTTCCAGTGAGTCAACTCGTCGCATGAGGTGGCCAAAGTACTGCAGTTTCAGCTTTAGCATCAGTCCAGCACATGCATGACAAAATAGGAAACTTCATTTTTTAATCATCGTGAAACTTCAACCCGTGTTCTCACTAAGTCAATACACTCGAGTGGACTTTTCGTCTCACTCTGAGCACTCATAACAGAAATAGAATGCATTCAGAAAATTAAAAATTCATCACAAAGGAGCAAAGTAATGACTCAAGAACTATTATGGGTTAAATTGGGCCCATCCTGTCCCCGGAAAAGATACTGAAGTCCTAATCCCAGCACTGTGAATATGATCTTATTTGGAAATAGGGTCTTTGCAGATGATAAAATCAAGATGAGATCATTAGGGTGGGCCCTAGGTGACTCAATGGTAAAGAACATGCTTGCCAAAGAAGGAGAGCCAGGATACGTGGGTTCGATCCTTGGGTTGGGAAGATCCCCTGGAGAAGGGAATGGCTACCCACTTCAGTATTCTTGCCTGGAAAATTCCAAGGACAGAGGAGCCTGTCAGGTTGCAATCCATGGGGTCACAAAGAGTTGGACACACCGGAGCAACTGAACACACATGCATGCATAATCCAATGTGACTGCGTCCTTATACATAGAAAAAATTTGGACTCAGGATCAGACACACAGAATGAACGTGACATGAAAACATAAGCAGACCACTGCCTACATTTCAAGGAATGCCTGAGACCACAAAAACCTAGGAGGCAGACACAGAACAGTCTCTGACTTCAAAATTCTTCCAAGAGACCAATCCTGCAGACACCCGGGGTGGAAGGAGAGGGTGGGATGAATTGAGAGAGCAGAATGGACACATATACATTACCATATGTAAAAGAGAAAACCAGCGGAAATTTGTGGTATGATTCAGGGAGCTCAAATCAGGTACTCTGTGACAACCTAGAAGGTTGGGAGGTTCAAGAGGGAGGGGACATATATATACCTATGGCTGACTCATGTTAATGTATGGCAGGAACCAACACAATATTTTAAAGCAATCGTCTTTCAATTAAAAGTAAAAATATCCCATCCTGCAGAACTGAGAGACGATAGCTTTCTGCTGTTTATGCCATTCAGTCTTTGGTACTTTGTTACAGAGTCCCAGGAAACGAATACAAGAATTGACATTTGTCTAATTTCACATGCTTCTTATGATCTCAATTTGTTTGATCAGTTTCCAAGTGGTGTCCAACTCTTGGCGACCCCATGGACTGCAGCATGCCAGGCCTCCCTGTCAGCCTGTCCATAGCCCACCAGGCTCCTCTGTCCATGGCATTTCCCAGGCAAGAATACTGGGGTGGGCTGACATTCCCTTCTCCAGGCCATCTTTCCGACCCAGGAATCGAACCTGTCTCTCCCGCCTTGTGGGATGATTCTTTACCATCTGAGCCACCAAAGATTAAGTATGATCTCAACAGAATATGATGATTTTTTGCTATTGCTTGAAGGGCTTCCCTAATAGTCCAGACAGTAAAGAATCCGTCTACAACGCAGGAGTCCTGGGTTTGGTCCCTAGGTCGAGAAGATCCCCTGGAGAAGGGAATGGCAACCCATTCCAGTATTCCTGTCTGGAGAATTCCATGGATAGAGGAGCTTGATGGGTACAGTCCATGGGGTCACAAAGAGTCAGACACTACTCAGTGACTAACACTTTCACTTGCTATTGTTTAAGCACACTAATAATGACTGAGCAAGAGGTTTTCTAAAGATTAAGTCCTTTCTTCCCAAATCAACCTCCACCAACACACACACACACACACACACACGAGGAAAAGAGAGCAAATATCTTTGAATAAACAGTACTTTTTTAAACACACCTTACAACTGACTGGTTGTAAGTTGGTACCATCAATTATTATTATTAATGATGTTCATTAATGCTAAATGTTTCATGTTTACTGCCACACTTTTAAATATTAAGAACATTTCAAAATTTATGTTTTAGCTTAGGTATCATAAGAAAACAAAATTGGGACAATGAAATAAAGAATGGTTAAAGACAAGGCAGAGAGTTAAAACAAAAGTAAATCAAAAGTTTTCTGATATGTTTATTAAATTTAATGGTGCACATTATCCATTAACAGATATCAACATTAAAATGAGAAAGAACAAGCACGCTGAGTTCTATTGAGAAGCCCCTTTTTTGCAAAGATAAGAGGTAAACAAAAAGTCACATTTCCCCTTACCCCCAAAGACTGGAAACTATAAATAAAAGTGTCATTGATTTGGGGAAAACGTATAGAGCCATAGCTGGGCTTCCCAAGTGGTGCGGTGGTAAAGAATCCCCCTGCCAATGCAGGAGACACAGAGACATGGGTTCTATCCCTAGGTCGGAAAGATTCCCTGCAGAAGGAAATGGCAACCCGCTCCAGTACTCTTGCCTGGGAAATCCCATGGACAGAGGAGCCTCATGGGCTACAGTCCATGGGGTTGCAAAGAGTCAGATGCGACTGAACACACACACACATCTGTATCTACTTGAGGTTACTATAACTAACTTAGTGTTTAAGAAACAAAAATTAAAATGTTAGATGATATTATATATTAATAAAAATAAGAAGAGACTTTGCTACTGAGTTAGATGTCACTGTAGCACAGTATAACTATTAAGCATAAAATACCTTTGAGAAATGAGAAGTTTCAAGGGAGTCATAGTACCGGCTCCTTGCTAGCTTTAAATCTGGGTAGTAAGTCAGTAAGGAAAAGGGAGTGGGGAAATATAAATTCACATCTGTTACAGAATTCTGTCTGCATTATCAGCTATACAAAGAAATTAAGAAACACCTAGGTAACATTTAACAAGATTCTAACACACACACACTGGAGAAGGAAATGGCAATCCGCCCCAGTATTCTTGCCGGGAGAATCCCGTAGACAGAGGAGCCTGGTGGACTACTATCCATGGGGTTGCACAGAGTCGGACACGTCTGAAGTGACTTAGCAGCAGCAGCAGCAACACACACACACATAAGAAGATCTTTGAAAATACGTCACATAGAAACCATAACTTTAAGAAAGAACACCTCATAGCTAAACAAAGAGTCAAATGGGTATGTGAACAGTAAAGAAACAGTCTGCTGCTGCTAAGTCACTTCAGTCGTGTCCGACTCTGTGTGACCCCATAGACGGAAGCCCACCAGGCTCCCCCTTCCCTGGGATTCTCCAGGCAAGAACACTGGAGTGGGTTGCCATTTCCTTCTCCAATGTGTGAAAGTGAAAAGTGAAAGTGAAGTCGCTCAGTCGTGTCCGACCTTTAGCGACCCAGGGACTGCAGCCGACCAGGCTCCTCTATCCATGGGATTTTCTAGGCAAGAGTACTGGAGTGGCTTGCCATTGCCTTCTCCGAAGAAATAGTCTAGGAGGTTTTATTCAGCAAACCTAAACATTCAGAGCTCTCCAGACAACACTTACATGAAAGATTAAGAGTGTTATGTACTTTTTAGATCAAGGTTTAAGAAATTAAGATTATCTCTACACCTATGCATTCACAATTCTATTTATAGGATGAAAAGCTATGAGAAATAAAAGATGTTGAAACCAATAAAAAAAAATTTAAGTTCTTTTTTTTTGTTGTTCTGTTTTTTTAAGTCTTTACTGAATTTGTTACATTATTGCTTCTGTTTTATACTTTTGTATTTTGGTGCCAGGAGGTATGTAGGATCTTAGCTCCCCAACCAGGGATTGAACTTGCACCCTCTGCAATGGAAGAAGTCTTAACCACTGGGCCAGGGAAGTCCCCCAAAACTGAGATAAATCTTAGATGTTTATCACTCATCCAGTTTTTCTTTTTTTTTTTTTAATTGAAAGGAGATTGAATTTTAAAGCATGGAAAAAGATGAATTATCCATAGCAGCTAAGCCAGAACGTAGATTTTTAAATGATAAAGGAGAAACAAAATAAAATAGAGGGAGATAGAAGAGGACAACACATATTTTTACATTTTAACTTAATTGAACACATTAAGATAAAAGTATTCCTATGTATTGAAAAGTCCAAGTTTTAATTTAAACCATAAATATATGATGCTGGTTAACATTCAAAGCAAATACTATTTAAAAATTAATGGGTATCATTTTTTCTCATTTTCAGGTCATTTGTCAGAATCTGTTCTAGCTTACAGTGTTTTGGGAGATTTGAGATAACAGACTAATGTCTGGGCATCAAATCTTTTCATCAACGTGATATGAAAAGGATGGTTAGGCCAGAAAGTTAGGACATATCACTCATGCTTAAAAAAAAAATCAAGCAAAAACTTTTGTTTGCCTAATTTCTACTTCATATCATACTTTGCACTTTCTAGGAAAAAGAAATCAAGCCTTTCCCTTCCACAGAAACATCGCTTTTGAAAGACTGGAAGCAACCGACTAAAAATTAAGCAATTGTTGCCAATTAAACTGTAGTACAGCTGCACCCATTTAAAAAGAACAGCTGTTGAAGAAATAAAAGTACATTCTCTGCATCAAATGACAAAACATTAAAAAAAACAGTGACATTTGATTAAATGGATATTTATTAGATACAGCTCCATATGGGTTTTACATAGATTCTTTGATGTAAACACCAGCTTCTTCTTTTACACAGAAAGTTGAGAAGTGCTTATCACTGAAATACTCACTTAGCTCCCATTTTGTCCTCTGAGAAACAATTATTTTATTTTAATGTGCGTAATATCCAGGCCAGCTTGAGTATGTGTAATTGGGCTCTAATATTTTGCATTTTTCAAATCTGAGTGTCAGAATCTGCTTCTAAAACTAAAATCTAAAGCTCAGTTTTCTCATCCTTAACTTGTACTTGCTTTTTCCTTTCCCACATTCTCCAAAGGAAAGCACGATCTGCTCATCTCAGAAAATATAGACCTATAAGAAAAGGGAATTTCTCTATGGCATGGTTGTCCTGTCATCTTGAAACAAAAATATTTGTGCTTCTGCATGGGTTAGAAATACACTTCTATATCAGGATTTCTTAGAGCTTCCCTGGTGGCTCAGACAGTAAAGAACTCCCTACAATGTCAGAGACCTGGGTTTGATCCCTCACTCGGGAAGAGCCCCTGGAGAAGGGAATGGCTACCCACTCCAGTATTCTTGCCTGGAGAACAGAATGGACAGAGAAGCCTGGCGGGCTACAGTCCATGGGATCACAAACGATCAGACATGACCAAGCAATTAACACACAGGAAAAAAGAACACATGTGCAATGTATAAATTTAGTCATTCAGTTCAGTCCAGTCGCTCAGTCATGTCTGACTCTTTGCGACCCCATGAACCACAGCATGCCAGGCCTCCCTGTCCATCACCAACTCCCGGAGTCCACCCAAACCCATGTCCATTCAGTCGGTGATGCCATCCAGCCATCTCATCCTCTGTTGTCCCCTTCTCCTCCTGCCCTCAATCTTTCCCAGCATCAGGGTCTTTTCCAATGAGTCAGCTCTTCGCATCAGGTGGCCAAAGTATTGGAGTTTAAAAAAATATTTTTTGTTTTCCAGATAAATGACCAATTATGTTGCCATAACACTCAGAGCAACAAGGAGAAATAATGTAGTGCTTTCCATAGTCTCCAGGAAAAAAAAAAGTCATTTGGGGAGCTTGTTAAAAATATATATTTACCTGGTCACTTCTCTGGAGTTTCTGAG
Organism: Moschus berezovskii; assembly: GCF_049115385.1. Taxonomy (NCBI): domain Eukaryota; kingdom Metazoa; phylum Chordata; class Mammalia; order Artiodactyla; family Moschidae; genus Moschus; species Moschus berezovskii. Next base: position 94,309,503 of record NC_142465.1, read on the forward strand.
TCAATTGATTAAGCCAAGAATGTGAGTAGAGCTTGGGGAATTTGACAAGAGATGCTATGAGCAATAAAACGGATTCATCTTAGACTGGTGATTCGTTTCACATACGATAATATGCATAATACAGGATGCTCGGGGCTGGTGTACTGGGATGAACCAGAAGGATGGGAAGGGGAGGGAGGTGGGAGGGTGGTTCAAGGTGGGGAATATATGTACACCTGGGGCAGATTCATGTTAATGTATGGCAAAACCAATACAATAATGTAATCAGCCTCCAATTAAAATAAATAAATTTAAAAAATAAAAATTAAAAAAAAGGGATTCATCTTAATGTTTTAAAAAGATACAAATAAGATTCACTATATGTATTTATTTTTTGCAAGCTGCTTCATTGTGTCACTTCATATATAACTGGAAAAGACTCATCTCAGAGTTAGATTTGGTTGGGCTTAGATTTATTATAGGTTTCCCTGGTGGCTGAGATGGTAAATAATCCACTTGCAAAGCATCAGACTCAGGTTCAATCCCTGAGTCAGGAAGATCCACTGGAGGAGGGCATGGCAACCCGCTCCAGAATTCTTGCTCAGAGAATCCCATGGACGGAGGAGCCTGGCAGGCTATACAGTCCATGGGGATCCCATAGATTTAATACAGCAAATGTCTTGTTATGCAGGTGACCACGACTGGCAGTTGGTTAACAACAACAAAATCAGTCAATGTGGCTGAGTTATGTAGAGCAGGTAATCATTTAACCAAATTCAATGTACATATAATATATATTTTATTTTAACTTGAAATATTCTTTATTCATACACTTATTAACCAATCTTTTATAAAGGACAGGACTGCAAGGTATAGGTCTCCTATTTGGTATCCCAAGTCATCTTTAAAAAGAAGATAACCTAAACAGCTGTAATGCAACAAGGTTATTTGATCTTTACAGTTCTCCAAGTATTTCACAATTATATCACCTACACCTAATCTGGAATTCCCTGGTGGCTCAGTGGTAAAGAATCCACCTGCCAATTCAGAAGACACAAGAGATGGTGCATTCAATCCCTGGGTTGGGAAGTTCCCCTGGAGTGGGAAGCGGCAACCCATTCCAGCATGCTTGCCTGAAGAATCCCATGGACAGAGGAGCCTGGTGGGCTACAGACCATGGCATCATAAAGAATCAGATATGACTGAGCACCACAAGGATGATGACAAAATCTAATTCAATATACAAGCTATATCCACTTGGCCTTCATCAAGTTTTTCAAAAAAAGTATTTAATGTTTTTCATAAAAAGAGCAACTATTTTTGTTTATATTTCAATAGTTAATATACTTTTAATTAAATTATGTGATTACAGTAGTAAGCATACTGCTGCTAAGTCACTTCAGTCGTGTCCGACTCTGTGGAACCCCATAGACGGCAGCCCACCAGGCTCCCCTGTCCCTGGGATTCTCCAGGCAAGAACACTGGAGTGGGTTGCCATTTCCTTCTCCAATGCATGAAAGTGAAAAGTGAAAGTGAAGTCGCTCAGTCGTGTCCGACTCTTAGCGACCCCATGGACTGCAGCCCACCAGTCTCCTCCGCCCACGGGATTTTCCAGGCAGGAGTACTGGAGTGGGTGCCATTGCCTTCTCCGGTAGTAAGTATAGGTGGGAACAAACATACTTGCTGGAGCAACAAGCGTAGGTTTGGGAACAGCTGATGAGCTTCAGTTTTTATTTTCAACAGAGATTGGAGAGCACTGACTAGTTATGTAAGCTGACTAGGGAGAGGTCAGTGAAGAAAATTTCCCCTATGGTTTCATTTCATAGCTTGAATGGTGTTCTGTTTTCACTGTTGGTGCTAGTTTTCTTTCAATAGTTTCCTTTGGTTAGTTTCTCCCCGTAGAACTTATCTTTGTTAAGAATATGGTGGGAAATGTTATTCACAAATAGTCCTTTCTTTACTGTCCTCCTATGGTTTTAAAGCTGACTGTAATAGCTTCTGGGCAAATCAATGCTTTAAAAAAAAAGAGAGAGAAGTTATGCAATCTAAAACAAATATTTAGAGGAAAAGTTTCCATGAGACAAAAATGGTCAATAGACCAAGTTAAAGAAATTAATTCCTAATAGACTTGCAATTAATCAAGTCATTTCTTTAATAATAAATTCTGTTAACTTTACAAATACTCAGTTCTTTGAGAAATAACTTTTAGAAGACATAATTGGTCATATCAAATTACACCAGACCTAATATAAATAGCAGTTCATCCATAAGTTGAATACTTTTCAATCTTGGATGCTCTATTATGTGACTGATAAAGAAATTTAGTAAATAACTTTAAAAGACTTGAAGTCATAGGGCTTCTGTTACATAGTTAACAAATACCATTCAAGCAAGGAGATATTCAATTGCTTTGACTCGGTTTTCTACCCTGTAGTTTTCTACAATTAACTGTGTCATTTTACAGCAGCGACACTAATTCCAAGAAGATCCAAAATGCATGTTCTCTTCAAAGATAGTGGGGTATTTAGCCTAACAGCTATTAAAATGAGGCCAGAATGCAAGAGCAAGAACTTCATGGACAAATGAACTCATCTTTATTGCCAGCCCTGTTGCCAAAAGAAAAAATTTCCTGATATTTGCTCTTGTCAACATTGATGAAAAGGACTCAGAACATGATGATGAAATCTTAACAGACCAAGCCCTTTAATCATCCAGGGACTTCAGGTTTAGAGCCCACCTTCTTGATTTTGCACTCTTGTATAATTCCAAGCCTCTTTGCTGCACTAACGCTAGTAAACTAAAAATCATTTGAAGGTTTTATTACACAAAGTCCAACTGTTAACAGAGAAAAAGATTTCAATTAATGGCGAGAATCTTCTAAGCAATCCCAGCTGCAGAAGTCTCTGATCCAAGAGTCCTCAGTGCAATCTGAATCACTTTCCACCCACAGTTTTTGCCATGCTGGCTCCAGGAAAGCATTTCCTATATGTGCTCATGTTTGGTCATAAGTTCAAAAGACCAAGATTTGGATGATATCATGAGCAACGAAAATATTTTTATGTGATGAGATTCCTTTTCTTTCCTTTTGATTCCTAACCCGGGGTGATTTTTAAATTCTGACCCTCAACCACAGAGACATGAGATGTGTCATGGTATATCACAGGAGAACAAATGGAAAGGAATTTAAGTAGAGATATATATATGAACTTTGGCATGGGTCAAGGAGGAGGATGGTGGCAATATAATCCCATTATGCCCATAAAACAGAGGCATCCGTTAGGAATCACTACAGTGAAACTTTTACAGCACACAGTATTTGATATACTTCTAATAAAGCAAAGTGCCTTTTTCAGTGTTTTACAATTTCTGTTAACTGTGTCAGCTACATGCTCGGGGCTGGTGCACTGGGATGACCCAGAGGGATGGGATGGGGAGGGAGGTGGGAGGGGGGTTCAAGATGGGGAACACATGTACACCCGGGGCAGATTCATGTCAATGTATGGCAAAATCAATACAATAATGTAAATTAATTAGCCTCCAATTAAAATAATTAAATTAAAAAATAAAAAAAAGAGAGAAGACTTAAAACTTTTTAAGAACGAAGAATACTTAGAAGGAACAGAAACAAGGGTTCAATTATTTCTCCGAAGAAGTACTGCCATATCACCTGAAAAATCAGAGGTCAAACTCAGCTAACTGTCATTTTTCCAAACAAGAGTATAGGTAAAACAACCTGGCCGTGAGAAACTAGGAGTTTTAGTAAATGTCGAAAATCACAAGCCAACATTTTCAAAGGAGTGTAATTAATTCCAGCTCTTTTATGAAGATAGTGAGGAAAATACATGTGAAAACTCAAAAGGCTGACTTTTCAACTAACCAAAAGCCTAGGCAAAAATTCATATGCCAAAATTTGGACCTGGAAATGATTTGAGAGTCATAAAAAGAGGAACTTTTTACATTCATATTAATAATACTAAAACACAGCCCCTCCAAATATTGATATTTTCCTGGTGTTTATAAAGATTTCATAATATATAATCATTCTATTAAAATTTGTTCTGATAACCAAGAAGGAGAAATGTCACTTAAATTACACTTCAAAATAGGTATTATATTTAGATGTAAAGTGTTATTTCCTGGAAATTTTTACAGTTACAATCAACATTTAAATAGTACATTTGCAGGCAATTTTTAATATTGAGAACTACATCCAATATTTACTGAGCTCTTATTAAGTGTCAATAAGACACTAGACAGCATATTAAAAAGCAGAGACATTACTTTGCCAACAAGGTCCGTCTAGTCAACGCTATGGTTTTTCCAAGAGACATGTATGGATGTGAGAGTTGGACTATAAAAAAGCTGAGCGCCAAAGAATTGATGCTTTTGAACTGTGGTGTTGGAGAAGACTCTTGAGAGTCCCTTGGACTGCAAGGAGATCCAACCAGTCGATCCTAAAGGAGATCGGTCCTGGGTGTTCATTGGAAGGACTGATGTTGAAGCTGAAACTCCAATACTTTGGCCACCTGATGCAAAGACCTGACTCATATGAAAAGACGCTGATGCTGAGAAAGACTGAAGACAGAAGAAGAAAAGGGGACAACAGTGGATGAGATGGCTGGTAATCTCAATGGGCATGAGTTTGAGTAAACTCCGGGAGTTGGTGATAGACAGGGAGGCCTGGCGTGCTGCGGTCTATGGTGTCACAAAGAGTCAGACATGACTGAGTTGAACTGAACTATTGAGTGTCAATGGAGAAGGCAGTAGCACCCCACTCCAATACTTTTGCCTGGAAAATCCCATGGATGGAGGAGCCTGGTAGGCTGCAGTCCACAGGGTCGCTAAGAGTTGGACACAACTGAGCGACTTCACTTTCACTTTTCACTTTCATGCATTGGAGAAGGAAATGTCAACCCACTCCAGTGTTCTTGCCTGGAGAATCCCAGGGACGGGGGAGCCTGGTGGGCTGCCATCTATGGAGTCACACAGAGTCGGACACGACTGAAGCGACTTAGCAGCAGCAGCAGCATTGAGTGTCAAGAACTATGATGTGTACTAAAAATATTAAAAAAGCATAAAGAAGAAAAGGAAGAAGGGAAGCGGGGGAGAGAAAGAAATATACAGAGAGAAAGAAAAGAAGGAAGGACAGTATGAAGGAAGCGGGGAGAGAAAAAGAAAGAAAGGGAAGAAAGAAAAAATAAGTAATCGGGGGCTCACTGGAGAGTAGAATTATGGGCTCTGAATCCAATATTTATGACATAATCTAAGTGTTTCCAGAAGCTTGATCTGATGGAGGTGTATAAAATGAAAATTGCTACCTAGGGTGTTTAGGTTTCATTATAACTATCACTATATTTATTTTCTCAGTATCCTCTTTGGAATCATTGCTCCTTCCAATTTAGCAGGCTGCCTCTAAACATGGCTCCCCTGTTTATTCATAGGGACCAAGCTGTCAAAAGTAATAAACCATCTCTATTCCTAAGAGCACTTTAAAATAAAAATTTACATGAAGCATAATTCCTGAAGTTAATTATTCCTCTCTAACAATTATCACTAGGAACACTGCAACTGTTGACAGACTATTTTGGAAGAACATGACTCATCAACAGAATCTTAAAGCCTTACACATTTTATTTATTTGTTTTCAATTAATTATTTGAGAATCGAGCACTTCCGAGATTTCAAGAAGCCAACTTTGTGGCTTCTGGCAGAAGATTAGATCTGGAAAGAACTGCTTACTTTGGTGACAAAGGAGAAAGGCAAACTGTTGGAGAGATGAATCATGAAAAGCCTTTTCAAGTTCCATTTTTGGTTGTTATAGAGGAAGGGCAGGGGTAGGTGGGGAGGACTAAGTTTTTCGAAACTGATTCTGTTGTTGTTTAAGGGTCTTCTCAAGGCTAACATACTCAATGACAGAGAAAAGGGAATCTTTCTGGGTTTCCTTCCCCTTATACTTGAGCACTTTTTAAAATCAAGAATATCTTAATTACTTCAAAACACGCAACTCTTTCCTTTAGGACTCCATAGCCTACTGAGTTACTTATAGTTCAGTTCAGTTCAGTTCAGTCGCTCAGTCGTGTCCGACTCTCCGCGACCCCATGAATCACAGCACGCCAGGCCTCCCTGTCCATCACCAACTCCCGGAGTTCACTCAAACTCATGTCCACAGAGTCGGTGATGCCATCCAGCCATCTCATTCTCCGTCGTCCCCTTCTCCTCCCGCCCCCAACCTTTCCCAGCATCAGAGTCTTTTCCAGTGAGTCAACTTGTCGCATGAGGTGGCCAAAGTATTGCAGTTTCAGCTTTAGCATCAGTCCCTCCAATGAACATCCAGGATTGATCTCCTCCAGAATGGACTGGTTGGATCTCCTTGCAGTACAAGGGACTCTCAAGAGTCTTCTCCAACACCACAGTTCAAAAGCATCGATTCTTCGGTGGTCAGCCTTCTTCACAGTCCAACTCTCACATCCATACATGACCACGGGAAAAACCATTGCCTTGACTAGACGGACCTTGGTTGGCAAAGTAATGTCTCTGCTTTTTAATATACTATCAAGGTTGGTCATAACTTTCCTTCCAAGGAGCAAGCGTCTTTAGAGTTGTACATAATTCTGCATGGGAATGTAAATCATGGGCATAAGTTATAACATAGCACAGACCTGAGAATAAAGGAATGTACAGTCTCTAAACACACAACAAAAAACACATGCTCATTTATTCTTCGCAAAATATTTTTAAAATGCTCTTTTTGGATTTTTCAACTGTATATGGCATCTCTTCAGGTAAGATTTAACTGACATAACTCTATGGGGCAACTTAATTCATAACATATTCAAGGACATTAGCTCGATAATCATAATTATATATTCATATGTTAAGGGTTAGTCTCCTGCCCAGGCTAAAGGGAAAAAAAGGAAAAAAAGACTTCAAGCTGTGTTAGAAGTCTCTTTGCTAGAATTCAATGAAAGAAAGCTTATATCTGAAATGAATTCCCTCAGTGGAAATTACATTGTTTCTCCTCGTCTTGAATCTCAGAATCAACTAAAGGAAATATTGGTAACAAAATTTAATGATCTAAAGAAAAAGTATTTTTCCCAGGTTAATATAAGCAGTGTTTCTCTTAGGAACATTTATAGCTGAAAAGAGATGGTAATGTTTATAATAATAATTTAACTCACCAATTCTAACCTCAGGTTTAAACAGCTTTTAAAAGCAAATTAACTACCGTGTGTGTGCACACACATAATTGAGAGAAAAATTAAGATATTACAAATTGAGAGAAAAGATATTTTGAACAATAGATTTTATACTAGAAATAATCCCTTTAGGAGACAACTATCAGGTTTCAATACTAATAGTAGGAACTAGGTTTCTAAACAACAAGGTCCAGCAAGGTCCAGCAACAAGGTAGCGCACATGAACTATATTCCATATCCTGTAATAAACCATAATGGAAAAGAATAGAGAAGGAAGGTGGTGTGTGTGTGTGTGTGTATTCAAATCATTCTGCTGTATACCAGAAATCAACTATACTCCAATAAAACAAGAAATTAGCTGTTATTTAATATCAAATACTTTGGTATCAGGCTATAAAGAACAGAAAAAAATAGGTTGCACAAATTGAGAGTGGTGTTATTTTTACTGATGCTTCCCAGGTGGTGCGAGTGGTAAAGAACCCTCCTAACAGTGCAGGAGATGTAACAGATGTGGGTTCTGTCCCTCGGTGAGAAAGATCCCCTGGAGGAGGAAACAGCAACCCACTCCAGTATTCTTGCATGGAGAATCCCCACGGACAGAGGAGTCTAGTGGGCTACAGTCCATAGGGTCACACAGAGAAGGACACTAACTTAGCACAACTTAGCACACACACACACTGCAAGACGGAGGATTGTGTAGAAAACCTTGTCCAAGTGTCATGTCTACAAGCAGAAAAAAATAGATGTTCTTCTCAGGTAATTTTGAAAGCATGATATATATTTTAGATATATTTTTAAATAAACAGGGGGATACCTCAATTTGTTTTCTATTATCAAGATGCTGGTTTAGAAAAAAGAAATGCAAGTCAAAGTTCAACACATGTGGATGTAAATCCCAGCCTTGCTGTTTACTATGGACAAGTGATTAACCTCTATAAACCTCCATTTTCTCACAAAGAATGTGAAGGTAATAAAACAAATTTATGAGGCTGTTGTAAGTGTCAAATCAAATAGTAAATATTCAGTGCTTAGTATGGTAAGAATAACTGAAATCAATTACTAATTTAATAAAAATGTTCTTTTTCAGTCAAATCTCAACCAGTTGTATTTTTGGCACATTTTTCTCCCCACAAGTACTTTATTCAGCCTACCATCTCTAGATTAGCAAGCTGAAAAGATAACTAGTTGGAAACACATAGTACTGAATTCTATTTAGTAATACGCATTATTACTTCTGGGAAGTATGTCCGTATCTGCAACTTACTTTGAAATGTATCAAAAAATGTAGAGATATCAGTGCATAGATAAAGGACGGGAGATATAAATGGTATGTGCATAAGCAAGCATTATAAAATGTTATTCCCTGGTGGCTCAGGATAAAGAATCTGCCTGCCAATGCAGGATCAGTTCGGTTCGGTTCAGTTCAGTCGCTCAGTCGTGTCCGACTCTTTGCGACCCCATGATCACAGCACGCCAGGCCTCCCTGTCCATCACCAACTCCCGGAGTTCACACAAACTCATGTCCATTGAATCGGTGATGCCATCCAGCCACCTCATTCTCTGTCGTCCTCATCTCTTCCCACCCCCAATCCCTCCCAGCATCAGACTCTTTTCCAGTGAGTCAACTCTTCGCATGAGGTGGCCAAAGTATTGGAGTTTCAGCCTCAGCATCAGTCCCTCCAATGAACACCCAGGATTGATCTCCTTTAGAATGGACTGGCTGGATCTCCTTGCAGTCCAAGGGACTCTCAAGAGTTTTCTCCAGCACCACACTTCAAAAGCATCCATTCTTCGGCGATCAGCTTTCTTCACAGTCCAACTCTCACATCCATACATGACCACGGGAAAAACCATAGCCTTGACTAGACGGACCTTGGTTGGCAAAAAAATGTCTCTGCTTTTTAATATGCTATCTAGGTTGGTCATAACTTTCCTTTCAAGGAGTAAGCGTCTTTTAATTTCATGGCTGCAATCAGCATCTTCAGTGATTTTGGAGCCCAAAAAAATAAAGTCTGACACTGTTTCCGCTGTTTCCCCATCTACTTCCCATGAAGTGATGGGACCGGATGCCATGATCTTCGTTTTCTGAATGTTGAGCTTCAAGCCGACCTTTTCACTCTCCTCTTTCACTTTCATCAACAGGCCTTTGAGCTCCTCTTCACTTTCTGCCATAAGGGTGGTGTCGTCTGTACATCAGGTTATTGATATTTCTCCTGGCAATCTTGATTCCAGCTTGTGCTTCTTCCAGCCCAGCGTTCCTCATGTTGTACTCTGCATATAAATTAAATAAGCAGGGTGACAATATGCAGCCTTGACATACTCCTTTTCCTATTTGGAACCAGTCTGTTGTTCCATGTCCAGTTCTAACTGTTGCTTCCTGACCTGCCAATGCAGGATACATGGGTTCAATATCTGGGTCAGGAAGATCCCCTGGAGAAAGAAATGGCAACCTACTCTAGTATTCTTTCCTGGGAAATCCCATGGACAGAGGAGCCTGGTGGGCTACAGTCCAGATACGACTTAGTGACTAAACAATAAAATGTTATCAGCTATATGATTTGTACATGGTGTTCAACATAAAGTTCTTTCAGCTTTTTAGTATGTTTGATGTTCTCCATATACAAAGTTGGGGGGAAAAATTAATTACCCATCACACCTCATTGAAACCTTTGAATCTTGAGAAGTTCTAAGGTTTCATTCCACATAAAGGAATGATGGGGAGCAATTTACTGCCTTCTTCTTTCAAGTCAAAAATAATCCTTGGATTGTCAACGCAAGATGCAGGGAACCCAATACTGGTGCTCTGTGACAACCTAGAGGGATGGGGTGAGGAGGAAGGTAGCAGGGAGAATAAAGAGAGAGGGGATACATGGCCAATTTATGCTGATGTATGGCAGAAACTATCACAATACTGTAAAGTAATTACCCTCCAATTAAAAAAATGTATATATCAAAAAAGTAATGCTTGGAGGTTGTTACTAACCTATTTAGAATTTTACACAAAACAGGAAACCTTTCTGGCTAAAGTATAAATCATGTGTATGAAATCAATTACTTTTTTATGATGTAAAACATCAGGTCAGCTGGTCAGGAGGTCTCCTCTATCTGAAGCTGACATTGTTAAAGAACATCCAAATACTGGATGGTACTGGTGAGCATGTGTTCTAGAAAAGTGAGTCTTTGCTTTGTGTTATTTCTGATAAAATGGGTGTGTTATTTCTGATAAAAAATTGGAAGGCTGGAATCCCTTACTTGCAAACTGCATGATAATTATCATGATAATTAGGAGTATAAATCTGCTGGCACATAGTATTTGTTTCTTGCTGTGGTATTTTTAAACATACGGAAAAGTGATATGTGTGGTGAAATATTTAACTCATGCTTTTCTTGTGGCAGCTCCAAATTTCGCAGGCAATCCCTAATCAAATGTATAGTCCTTTTTTTTTGCTCCAAAAAATGTCCAATGGACTTTGAAATTCTTGAAAATTCAGTAACATGCCTCTGAAAGTCAGAGGTGAACATATGGATGGAATTTACCTACACTAACTGGAAAAGACTCTGATGATGGGAAAGGTTGGGGGCGGGAGGAGAAGGGGACGACCGAGAATGAGATGGCTGGATGGCATCACCGACTCTGTGGACATGAGTTTGAGTGAACTCTGGGAGTTGGTGATGGACAGGGAGGCCTGGTGTGCTGTGATTCACGGGGTCGCACAAAGTCGGACACAACTAAGCGACTGAACTGAACTGAACTGAAAATTTCTGAACAGTATTACTAGGAGACAAGATGGTTTCTCCATGTTCTATTGGTTTTGTTTTTTTGTTTTAATTCATAACCAACAGTGACTCTGTTACACCAAAGAAAGGAATGCTCAACTGCCACTTCATTGCTATTGGTAGAAAGGATTACAGGACATTTAGCCATTATATTCTTAATAAATTTCAATGTATAATTTAATAAATATTGACATTTTCAGCCCACAGAGTCAAAGCAATTTGATGGAATTTGCCAAGGGTATAATCTTGTTGATATATCTTTTTGTTTTTTGGAGAAGAGTGTTTCATACAAACCCCAATGCACTGCTTTAAATCCCAGTGGATCAAGCATGTGTTCAAGAGACTCATCATCCATCCTTTCTGGATAATTCAGGTAATCATTAGAAATGAATTCCTCTTCCACATCAACTTTATTCTCCTGCATTAGGTTTATAAGACATATGATGCCACAAGATGAAATAGGATAAGCAAAGATCAAAACAGACTAATGATATGAAACATGTCTTTAAGGTCCCATCTTTAGGGCAGGAATAATTTGATTTACTCATTACACTTACAGTCAAGTTATTCTGAATGCTTCTTAAAATTGCAAAATTTTTTTATCCAAGTTCCCTACAAACACAAGAAGGATCAAAAATAGTTTCTACTAAGTAACTGACATGCTTTCATCTAATAAACAATTATGAATTAGTAATACTTTGGCCACCTCATGCGACGAGTTGACTCACTGGAAAAGACTCTGATGCTAGGAAAGGTTGGGGGCTGGAGGAGAAGGGGACGACAGAGAATGAGATGGCTGGATGGCATCACTGACTCTGTGGACATGAGTTTGAGTAAACTCCGGGAGTTGGTGATGGACAGGGAGGCCTGGCGTGCTGTGATTCATGGGGTCGCAGAGAGTTGGACATGACTGAGCGACTGAACTGAACTGAACTGAACTGAATCCTTTGGGGTCTTACTTTTCACATTCACCACTAGGAAGTTTAGAGCAAATTTAGGCTATTCACAGAAACTAGGTAGGCTTTAATAATTTTTGTCAAATTCTTGTTCTAGTCACAAATCTCACTTCTGACGACATTTGTATGCCTGTTTTATCGAGCACATACTTTTAGCTTATATACTGCTTTGTTATATTTTATATGTTCATATAAACAGTGATATGGTTGTAAATGTTTTAACAGTGGACTCTCCAGGCAGAAGGGGTATGTGTGTATATGTGTGTAGTGTCACAATAATATAAGAATGCATAGCACATATTTTATAAGAAATTATATATATATTTTTTATTGCAGATTTCATATTGTCAGTTGATTTCAGAATACTTTTGTGTTTTCCCTAACTTCTATATCCTTAGCCACCTATGGTTGCAGTTTCCATTTTTTTTTTCAATTTTCAATTTCTATTAGCATGCATCCTTTCTAGCCAAAAACTGCTAAGATTCAGCCATGTTCATTCTTCTTCAATACTGTATGATGCTTAGTTCACTGCTGGAAAACTCTTAGGAAGATCTTCAAAAACTAACATGAATATGTAAAAGAATGAATCCAGGATTTATATAGATATATTGGGTTAGCCAAAAAGTTCATTTGGGTTTTTCCATAAGATGATGAACGTTTTGGCCAACCCAATATATCTATATAAATCCAGGATTCATTCCTTTACATATTCATGTTAGTTTTTGAAGATCTTCCTAAGAGTTTTCCAGCAGTGAACTAAGCATCATACAGTATTGAAGGAAATAAACAAGGCTGAATCTTACAGTTTTACAGCTTTGGGCTAGGAAGATGCATGCTAATAAAACCCAAATGAACTTTTTTCCTAACCCAGTAGAAACACCCATACACAGATGGATCACAACTAGAAAGCATTTTTCAAAATTTTTACTTCTCCCATGCCCTATCCCCTGCCTCTGATAACCACCAATATGTTCTCTGTAGGTATATTTGTGTGTGTGTGTGTGTGTGTGTGTGTGTGTGTGTGTATGTGAAGATTCCACATATGAGAGATCATACTGTACTTGTCTTCTCTGTCCGACTTCTTTCACTTGACATAATACCCTCAAGCTCCATCCTAGGCTATCATAAATGGTAAGACATTCTTCTTTTACGTTTAGTTACTAAGTCATGTCCGACTCTTTTGCAACACCATGGACTGTAGCCCACTAGACTCCTGTGTCCATGGGATTTCCCAGGCAAGAATACTGGGGTGGGTTGCCATTTCCTTCTTCAGGGGATCTTCCTGATCCAGGGACTAAACTTGCGTCTCCTGCATTGCAGGCAGATTCTTTACCATTAAGCCACCTGGGCTTGTTCTTTTATTGCTGAGTAATATTCTACTATGTGCATGTGTGTGTGTGTGTGTGTGTGTGTACACATCTTTATTCATTCATCTGTCAATGGACACTTAGGTTATTTCCATTTCTTGACTATTATAAATAATGCTGAAATGATTTACAGCATTTACAGGGATGCTGATAACTTTCCAAGAAAAGGATTTCATTTCCTTTTGAAATATACCCATAAGTGGAACTGCTGAATTATAAGGTAGTTGTATTTTTAATTTTTTGACACAGCTACGTACTGTTTTCCACTGTGTCTGCTCCAATTTATAATCCCAGTAATAGTGCACAGAGTTCTTTCCTTTTCTCCACATCCTTACCAATACTTATTATTTCTTGTCTTTTTTGACAGTAGCCATTCTAACAGGGGTGAGGTGATAGCTCACTGTGGTTTTGATTTTCATTTCCCTGATGACTAATGATGTTTACAATCTCTTCATGCACCTGGTGTCCATCGGTACGTTTTCTTTGGAAAAATGTCTAGTCAGATTTTCTGCCTATCTTTTAATCAGACTTTTTTTTATATTCAGTTGTTTGAGTTCTTCATACAATTTTGATATTAACCCTTTATCATAAAACTTGCCAATATTTTCTCCCGTTCAATAGATTGTCTTTTCACTTTGTTGATGGTTTCTTTTGCTGTGCAGACATTTTTAGTTTGATGTAGCCCCACTTATTTATGCTTGAACAATCCTTGCATCCTTGAGTCATTTTTATATTCTAATCACAGAAGTTAACAATCTACACTTATTATGATCATGACATCCATAAAATTCATCCCACAAAACTCAAATATAAGAATCAAATATTATGTAACACAAACTACATAACATACTTGTCTCCCCTTTACCACTTTGCATAGCTATTACCAAGAAACAGATTTTTTTCCCCAATATAAGAACACTGGAGATCAATTAGAAGGGTGTGACATCAGTATTTTCAATTATAGCAGTGCTGTGTTGCTACTTTTCTAAGGCTTCCCATAATCTTCAAAGTAAGAATAGAAGCCAGAAGAACAAAATCTTACTTTTATGTCTCAAAAGAAAGAGTAAGTCATATAAAATGCAAATGGTTAAAACAAAGAGAGTTAAATTAAGAAAACCACCAGATGGGACTTCCTTGGTGCTCCAGTGGTTAAGAATCTGCCTGCCAACACAGGGTACATGAGTTTGATCCCTGGTCCAGGAAGATTCCACATGCTGCAGAGCAACTAGAGACCATGCTCCACAATAAGAGAAGCTAGTGCAATGATAAGCCATGCACCACAACGAGAGAGTAGCCCCTGCTTGCCGCAACTAGAGAAAGCCCATGCGACAATGAAGACACAGTGCAGCCAAAAATAAATAATAAAATTTTAAAAAGAAAACCACCTGATTTTTAAAACTCAATAACTTCTACCACGAACTAAAATGCAAACTGAAATATTTAAGCAATTTTGTGCTTACGGTTTCTTGACTCCAACTCACTCCACTCCTCTTTCTACTTCCATGCTTACCAAGCATGAGTCTCCTGCATTCCCCTCCAATGGTTCGAAGAGCAGCTGCTTTTCAGTTTCTTCCTTTACTGGCAGTAGAGCCTGTGTAGCCTGTCCGTTAGCCCATTGACATTCTAACTTACTTTCAGACACACAAAACCAAAAGCTTTTTATTGTTACTATAAAGTTGAAGTTAATGAATCATCAGGCAAAGAGACTGTAAAACGTCTTTGCATCACTTTCCTCATTCCTTACTTAGATTTTGTCACAGAACAGAACTTACATTGAAAAGTAAGTGTGAACTCACTGGGGACACTCAGTCCCAGGATTTGGACACTTTACTAACTTCTATGCAGGAGTCCAGGAATTGGAAAAGATACATTTTTATATATATATATAATGTTAACATATAAATGTATAGAAATATATACATATGTACATATATATGTATATATATGTAAATATATATATATACATTTTACATATATATACATTTTTTACATATACATATTTCCCTACATTTAGCATAAAAAGTAGATGATAGAGAAAGATCTTTCCCTGATCACTAAAGGGCAGAACTGTTTTGTCACTCATTTCTGATCAACAGTGATCTAAAGAGATTAATTAACAAGTCATTCAGCTAATCTAACCTGTGAAGATTCAACAATATAACACACTCCCAACTAGTCCAAAGTTGAAAAAAAAAAAGCAAAACATAAATTTATCTACTCTAGTCAGCTAAAAAAGGGCCCCAAAGATAGTATACCATCATCCCTAAAACCTGTGAACTGCTATATGACAAAAGGGACTTGGCAGATGTGATTAAATTAACGGTCTTGAGAGGGGAAGATTATCTGGGATAATCTGGGTGGCCCGAAATGTCCTCACAAGGTTCCTTGTAAGAGGGAAGTGGAGGGAAATCTAAGAACAGAAGCAGAAGGCCCTGTGAGGACAAAAGCAAGATACTAAGCTGTTGGCTTTGCACGTGGAGGAAGAGGCCAAGAGCCAAGAAACACAACTCTAGAAGCAGGAAAAGGAAAAGAAAGCAACTTTCCCCTAAAGTCTCTGGAGGGAGCGAGGCCTGCAGAAACCTTGATTTTGCACCAGTGAAACCGATTCCATGCTTCTGACCTCCAGAGTTTTAAGTTTAAAGAGAATAAATATATCTGTTGTTCTAAGCCACTGGGTTTATGATCACTTGTTTTAGAAGTCATAGGAAACTAGCACAACTACATTAAAACACAAAAATAACATTTGTCACCCAAATCAACTTTGGGCATCCCCCTCAGACAGTAAAGAATCTGCTTGCCATGGGGGAGAAACCTGCAATGTGGGAAACTCGGGTTTGATTTCCGGACTGGGAAGATACCCTGGAAAAGGGAATGGCAACCCACTCAGGGCTCTTGCCTGGAGAATTCCACTGGCAGAGGAGCCTGGCAGGCTACACTCCATAGGGTCACAAAGAGTCAGACATGACAGAGCAACTAACACTTTCAACTTAAAGAAAATGAAAATTCAAGAAAATACTAAGAAAAAAGTGCTCTCAATATGTATCATTGACAGATGCTATGCATCTGAAATACATTAAAAAAAAAACTCATGAAATAAGACAAATCCCTAAAGTAGAAAAAAACAAAGAGGCATCTAAATAAATGAAAAGAGGTTCAAACTCAGTGAAAATCATGAATAGGACAATCAATACCATAGTAAACTTCATTTTACATCCATCACGTTTGTTGGTTTGCAGAACGAGAATCCATACAATCTGCCAGGGAGAACGTACAATGTACACTCTTACATCCACTTTAGAGGGTGGTTTGGTTCTATCATGGAAAGCTGAACAAGCACACACAACACAATCCAGCAATTCACTCCAGTGTGTACACCCAAAAGAAATAATTGTTCATGCACACCAGAAGCCACATACAATTTTACTCACACTATTAGAAAGTAATATTCTAAGCACATTGGGAGCAATCTAAATGTTCACCAGTACCACTGCTCAATACCTTCACACAGTGAATTAGTATGTAGCAGGAAAATGCATGAATTACAGTGGTATCAATATATTTGACTCTCAGCAACAACATTGGGGGGAAAAAGAAAGTCACAGAAACATATACACAGTATGATTCCATACTATAAAATTCAAAAGCAGAACTAAATATTTTTAAGGAATTCATACTACAAAGAAAAATAAAATAACTGTTTTTACAAAGCTTAGGATATGGATTAACTGTGCAAAGGGGAGAGGAGGAAAGGATCAAGGTAGAAGCCCCAGGGAGTTATAAAACCAGTGGTAATGTAAGTTTTCATTCCAATCCCAAAGAAAGGCAATGCCAAAGAATGCTCAAACTACCACACAATTGCACTCATCTAAATTCTCCAAGCCAGGCTTCAGCAATACATGAACTGTGAACTTTCAGATGTTCAAGCTGGTTTTAGAAAAGGCAGAGGAACCAGAGATCAAACTACCAACATGCGATGGATCATTGAAAAAGCAAGAGAGTTCCAGGAAATCATCTATTTCTGCTTTATTGACTATGCCAATGACTTTGACTGTGTGGATCACAATAAACTACAGAAAATTCTGAAACAGATGGGAATACCAGACCACCTGACCTGCCTCTTGAGAAACCTGTATGCAGGTCAGGATGCAACAGTTAGAACTGAACATGGAACAACGGACCGGTCCCAAATAGGAAAAGGAGTACATTAAGGCTGTATATTGTCACCCTGCTTATTTAACTTATATGCAGAGTACATCATGAGGAACGCTGGGCTGGATGAAGCACAAGCTGAAATCAAGATTGCCGGGAGAAATATGAATAACCTCAGATACGCAGATGACACCACCCTTATGGCAGAAAGTGAAGAAGAACCAAAGAGCCCCTTGAGAAAGTAAAAGAGGAGAGTAAAAAAGTTGGCTTAAAGTTCAACATTCAGAAAACAAAGATCATGGCATCTGGTCCCACCACTTCATGGGAAATAGATGGGGAAACAGTGGAAACAGTGGCTGACTTTATTTTGGGGGCTCCAAAATCACTGCAGATGGTGATTGCAGCCATGAAATGAAAAGACACTTACTCTTTGGAAGGAAAGTTATGACCAACCTAGATAGCATATTAAAAAGCAGAGACATTACTTTGCCAACAAAGGTCCATCTAGTCAAGGCTACGGTTTTTCCAGTGGTCATGTATGCGTGTGAGAATTGGACTATAAAGAAAGCTGAGTGCTGAAGAACTGATGCTTTTGAAGTGTAGTGTTGGAGAAGACTCTTGAGAGCCCCTTGAACTACAAGGAGATCCAACCAGTCCATCCTAAAGGAGATCAGTCCTGGGTGTTCATTGGAAGGACTGATGTTGAAGCTGAAACTCCAATACTTTGGCCACCTGATGCGAAGAGCTAACTCCTTTGAAAAGACCCTGATGCTAGGAAAGATTGAGGGCAGGAGAAGGGGATGACAGAGGATGAGATGGTTGGATGGCATCACCGACTCCATGGATATGGGTTTGGGTGGACTCCAGGAGTTGGTGATGGACAGGGAATCCAGGCATGCTGTGGTTCATGGGGTCACAAAGAGTCGGACACGACTGGGTGACTGAACTGAACTGAATGTATTTCTTAAGTCAAACAATGGAATGAGTACCAGTCTTCAAATTGAACATAAATACTGCTTCAGGTGCATGATATTCACAATTATAAGTTTTTATCTATGTAAAGTCAAGTATACAACTCACCAGCACTGTTATAAAAGCCAGTTAGATATCATTTCTAAGATCTATCTACTTGAATTGCTCATTATTGATTATTGAAAATCCATAGGTCTTACAACTGAACTATATGTAAGATCACATACAACCCTATCCTGAGTATCACTTATAATGTGCTAACACATTTAAAAGATTTACCATGTTAGCAAAGAATCATTTAATTCATTTAAAATGTAAATCTGAAAATATACCCTCTATGGTATATACCCTCTATACGACTGAGCGACTGAACTGAACTGAACTGATAGTATCTTTGGATAATAAATGGCTTATGTGCCAAAATATTTTGCCCTTCAATCCAAACCAATTTTTCAAAGTTCCCTCCAAAAGATTAAAAGCTAACATTCCAACATCTTAAAAATTTCAGAGGAAGCCCTGATAAGATTTAGGCTTTAAACCATTATTTTATTTTTGTTCAGGGTACAGAGAGTGACTAGCTACTTACCATTTTTTTGAGACATAGTTCTTAAGATGAGTTGCAGCTGTGATAATGTGGTCATTTCGATGAATAAAACCCCTGAGGGATGACTAGATTCAAAGAGATTTAACCAAAGAGAGGAGGATTTCATATGCAACTGGATAACTGTATCTTTAGGAAAAAGAAAAAAGAAGTGGTATCCAGATTTCCTACTGATTAGAGTTTAGAGTTGAAGTGAATGGGAGGGATTGCTGGTATGTACAGAAGATAACCTTCCATAAAACTGACATCAAAGATGCCAACTATCAGGCAGATTTTACACTAAAGACCCTGAAAGAAACAGATGAGAAATACATGACATTGACTAGAGATTTTCTTAAAGAAACTTTGGATAGCTTTATGCAACTACAAAGGAATTCCTTTCAAGTTGTCTCTCTCATCCACTCTTCCAGGAAATACGTTTTTTAAAAAAAAAAAAAACAAACTCTTAAACCCCAATTCTGAGCTCCTCAATCAGAATCTCAGAATCTCTGGAGTTTTACCCAAGAGCTGCCTAAATAACGCTGACATACATTAAAGGTAAGACTCCACAAGGGTCTTTTTTTAACTAGCTTGAGACTATGTAATTAAAATGAAGACATAGTCATGTGTTGCTTTTCTATTTCTTTACTTACTAATGCCAGTTCTTTTAAGTAAATTTGTCTCAAACACAAGAATATTTTTGCGAATGTTCATGTTTAAATAACAGTCACTTCTTTTAGGGGGTTCTGTTTTCAAGGTGTTTCCTTGTCTGTTTCTAACTAAGGTAGTCACCTAATGTTTTCAATAGTCTACCTGGAAAGTGATCAAGTGATAATTCTTACAAGAAATTATACTACTTTGATTATTTGAAATGTTGATTAAAACTTGCCTCATGCAGTAAAACTCATAAATATGGAACTATTCTAGATCCAGTAGTTGTTAACTGATTTATTTCTTTTAATATATTAATAAATTTTAACACTTTTCTGGGGAAAAAGGGGGCTAGATAAAGACGTATCTGTCTCTTTTAGTGTTAAATGTGGGGCTAATATTCACCAGCAGGAACATAAGGCTGCTAGCGGTCTATGTCCTTTCTGACTCACCACGTCAGTGTCAAACTGGTAAAACATATATATTATAAATATTATCTTTCCCCTTACTTCCTGGGTGCCAAAGAGAGTAGCTGGAAGACACATAAACAATACCAATTAACTACTTTTTGAATGAGAAGCCAAGAAAAACAGCCATAAGAGAAAGACATATCTCATGTTAAATATTATTTCAGTATAAAATCTAAACTGTACTACTTCTTTGAACTGTGCAGCTTTAAGTAAGTCATTATAGTAGTCAGGTACAGATGTGAGAGTTGGGTCATAAAAAAGGCTGAACGCCAAAGAATTGATGCATTCAAATTGTGCTGGAGAAGACACTTGAGAGTTCCTTGGACTGCAAAGAGCTCAAAGAAGTCCGTCCTAAAGGAAATCAACCCTGAATATTCATTGGAAGGACTGATGCTGAAGCTCCAACACTTTGGCCACCTGATGCAAAGAGCCGACTCATTGGGAAAAACCCTGACGCTGAAAAGACTGAAGACAAAAGGAGAAGAAGGCAGCAGAGGATGAGATGGTTAGATAGCATTGCTGACTCAATGGACATGAGCCTAAGCAAACTCTAGATAGGGAAGGACAGGGAAACCCGGCGTGCTGCAGTCTATGGGGTCACAAAGAGTCAGACATAACTTAGGGACTTAAGAACAACAAAGAGAGGACAGAGTATGATTGGATGTGACCTATAGAAACTGGGATTTGTAGAGCTGAAACACAAAGAAAAAGGGTTAATTTAGCAAAGTGACTTTGTCTGGCTGCATGTTCAACTCACCTGGGAAGCTCTTTAAAAGTCCGAATGCAGGTGGGATGATTTGAGAGAATAGCATTGAAACATGAATATTACCGTATGTGAAACAGATCACCAGTCCAGGTTTGATGCATGATACAGGGCACTCAGGGCTGGTGCACTGGGATGACCCTGAGGGATGGGATGGGGAGGGAGGTGGGAGACAGGTTCAGGATGGGGAATATATGTACACCCATGGCTGATTCATGTCAATGTATGGCAAAAACCACTACAGTATTGTAAAGTAATTAGCGTCCAATTAAAATAAATAAATTGATTAATAAAAAATAAAAGCCCCGATGCCTGGTCCTATTTTGGAGCTAACTGATTCAGGAGGGAAGCTTCCATTGGTCATATTTTAAGATCTCCAAAGGAGAATTTATCTTCAGGCTGAATGGTTGAAAACCACTTGTAGGCAAATTAAAAATTAGATTTTTCTCTACTCAAAATGCATGCTGCAAATTCTATGGAGATTCTGAAGAGTTCAAATGCTACATTGCTCTAGATCTCTTGAATCAATCTCCAGGATGAAACTGGGAATCTGTATGCATGAGTCAACTCAGGGTTGCCATAATTACCATCCACTGGTGACTGAAACAACAGAAATTCATTGCCTCACAGTTCTGGAGACTAGAAATCCAATATTGAGGTGCCAGCATGGTCAGTCTCTGAAGAGAGCTCTTCCCTTGGGTTGTAGACATCCACCATCTCACCGTGACCACACATGACTGGTGGGGGGACAGATCTCCGGTGTCTCCTCTTATGAGGACACTAATCCCAACCTGAGGACTCTACCCTCATGTAAGTATAGTTACCCCTCAAAGCCCCCATCTCCAAATACCATAAAATTGGGGGTGATGCTTCAACTGACAAATTAAGGAGGGGGAACGCAATTCAGTCTACAGCACTGCATTCTACATTTTCAGAGTTACTGTGATACCCAGTCTAGGCTGAACTTGAAGATTAAAATATCAGAGACTGTCATGTGATTTAAGGAGAAAGAAACTTTCTAGCATTTCCACACTCACATCCCTAAATTGTCCCCCACTCAAGTCTAAAATGCTTTTAAGTGAAAAAAAAATCTTGCAAACTGCAAACATCATGAGAAATGCTAGGCTGGATGAAGCACAAGCTGGAATCAAGAGTGCTGGGAGAAATATCAATAACCTCAGATATGCAGATTACATGACCCTAATGGCAGAAAGTGAAGAAGAACTAAAGAGCCTCTTGATGAAAGTGAAAGAGGAGAGTGAAAAAGTTGGCTTAAAGCTCAACATTCAGAAAACAAAGATCATGGCATCCAGTCCCATCACTTCATGGCAAATAGATAGGGAAACAGTGGAAACAGTGGCAGACTTTATTTTGGGGGCTCCAAAATCACTGCAGATGCTGACTGCAGTCAGGAAATTAAAAGATATTTACTCCTTGGAAGAAAAGTTATGGCCAACCTAGACAGCATATTAAAAAGCAGAGACATTACTTTGCCAACAAAGGTCCATCTAGTCCAGGCTATGGTTTTTCCAGTAGTCATGTATGGATGTTAGAGTTGGACTATAAAGAAAGCTGAGCACCAAAGAATTGATGCTTTTGAACTATGGTGTTGGAGAAGACTTCTGAGAGTCCTTTGGACTGCAAGGAGATCCAACCAGTCCATCCTAAAGGAAATCAGTCCTGAATATTTATTGGAAGGACTGATGTTGAGGCTTGAAACTCCAATATTTTGGCCACCTGATGCGAAGAGCTGACTCACTGGAAAAGACACTGACGCTGGGAAAGATTGAAGGCGGGAGGAGAAGGGGACAACAGAGGAGGAGATGGTTGGGTGGTATCACTGATTCAATGGGCATGAGTTTGAGTTGGTGATGGACAGGGAGGCCTGGTGTGCTGCAGTCCATGGGGTCGCAAAGAGTCAGACAGGACTGAGTGACTGAACTGAACTGAACCTGCAACATGGTTTCCTGCCGTTTTATACATTGTTAAGACAGGCAATAAAGATTACCTATCTAATAATTTGAGCTCTGTAATCAGGTGGTTCTAGATTCTTCTCCTAATAACACAGATCATATTTAAAAGCAGAAAAGGCCTTGGGACACCATCTCTTCCTAAATGCCAGCCAACTCAGACATCATTTTAGTTTCTCCCTCTTTCCCACTGAGCCTCAGAGCCCTTCTTAACACAGCATTTCAACTCAAATAGAAACAATGCTCAAGATGAAACCTATTTTTCATGCCTACTCTATAAACTCCTATTTTATGCCATGAAATTCATCAACAAATTTATTTCTTTCTTTAGACAAGCCATTACTTCTTTCATTACACACTACCTACTTAATATATATGTATATACTTAATATATACTATCTATTTTATGCCATGAATTCCATCAACAAATTTATTTCTTCTATTAGCCAAGCCTTTGGTATGTGTATACACACACAAACACACACAACCTATTTAAATACTACCTAATACAATGTATCAGTCGTGTGTCAATCGCTCAGTTGTGTCTGACTCTTTGTGACCCCATGGACTTTACAGCCCGCCAGGCTCTTCTGTCCATGGGATTTTCCAGCAAGGATACTGGAGTGGGTTGCCATTTCCTTCTCCAGGGGATCTTCCCGATCCAGGGATCAAACCCAAGTATCCTGCAATGAAGTCGGATGCTTTACCGTCTGAGCTACTAGGGAAGCCCAACTTAAAATAATGGATGATACTAAATGATTGCTGTTATGCAAGTCAGGAAAATGTTGCAAAGAAACCAGAATAGAACAAACCAGGAAAGAGATTTTTCCCAGCTTTATTGGAGACAATTAACTTAAGGTGTATGTTAATTTGATACACTGATATATTGTGAAATGTCTACCACTGTAGCATTTGTTAATACCTCCATCACCTCAGCAAATTACTGTTTCTTTTTTGCAGTGAGAACATTTAAGATCTACAGTCTTGGCAAATTTCAAGTATATAACTCAGTGTAACTAATTAGAATCATCATGCGGTACATTAGCTCTCCAGAACCTATTTATCTTTGAGTTGAATAGGTTCATCTAAGTGGAGCCTATCTGACAACTTTGTACCCTTTCACCAGCATCTCCCACTTTCGCCACTACTACTTCGCAACGGCCATCATTCTACTCTCAATGAGTTTGACTTTTTTAGATTCCACATGTAAGTTAGATCATAGACTATTTTTCTTTCTCTGACTTATTTTACTTAGCATAATGCCATCAAGGTCCATCCATGTTGTTGGTAATGGGAGAATTTCCTTCTTTCTCATGACTGAAAATTGTATATATACCACATCTTCTTTATACATTCATAGATACTCAGGTTGTTTCCATATCTTGAATACTGTGAATAACACTGCAAAAAACATGGCAGTGAAGATATCTCTTCAAGATCTTGACCTTATCTCCTCTGGATATATACCCAGAAATGAGACTGCCAGATGATATGATAGTTCTATGTTTAATTTCTTGAAAAACCTGCATATTATTTTCCATAGTGGTCATAATAATTTACATTCCCATCAACAGCACATGAGGGTTCCCCTTTCTCTTCATCCTTGCTAACATTTGTTATCTCTTTTCCTTTTTGATGACAGCAATTCTGATCTGTGTGAGTTAACAGTTCATCACAGTTTTAATTTGCATTTCCCTCATGATGAGTGATGTGGAGCATATTTTGAATGTCTTCTTTGGGGGAAAAAAAATGTTTGTTCATTCCCCCTGTACATATTTAACTGTGCTATTTGCTTTGTTATTGAGTTGAAAGGGTTCTTTATATATTTTGGATATAACTCCTAATCAGATACATTATTTGCAAATTTGCAAATATTTTCTCCCATTTCATAGGATGCCCTTTTGTTTTCCTGATGACTTTCTTTGCTGTTCAGAATCTGTGTAGTTTAATGTAGTCCCATTTTTTGCTCTCATTGCCTTGTGCTTTTAAGGCCATATCCAAAAAATCACTGCCAAGAGAATGAGATGAAATTTAAGATATGATTTCCAAGAAGAGGTGGAGATTGAAGCAAATTTAGAAAAGAAGAAGACACAACTTTCCAAAGTCATTTTTGGCAGAGAATGTCATTTAGAGCTCCCTTAAAGCCCATAAAAGAACACTTCTGCCATGGGAATATCTATTCTGTCTGCCTTCATTCTTCAAACTGACCTTTAACTTCAAATCCGGGGCATTATTTACAATCACAATACTGCTGAGTGGTTTTAAATAATTTCCTCTGTTTTGACTTCTTAAATAACTTACTATTTCCTTAGATTCTCCCACTTAATATTTTCTCTCAGATGTCATCAGAAATATATGCTGTGCCTAAAATTATTATGCTTCTCTAGACATTATTCAGTATATAATGTCTTTTGAAAAATACATAAAAAGTGTTTACTGGAAGGGAATTTTAGGTGTTTTTAAACTCCAACTGTTCCTAAATACCTAAATACTTGTTATCAACAATGTAGAGTTTGAATTAGTTTATCAAGTTCAGAAAGAGTCAATCAGTTTCTACGCTGAATAAGTAACCTGCAGATATGTGTTTTAGGAAAGTGACCATGGAGACAATGCCAAAGAATGAACAAAGGCGGGGAGTCAAGAGGCTAGAAACGGAAGCCCATGACGCACAGCCAGGTGGGAGAAGATCAAGACGGACGAGCTAAAGCTGCAGGAACAGAAAGGAGCTGACAGACACAAAACTGACAAGAGGTTACAACATACTAAAGGTAAGGAATGAAGTTCAGAGCGCAGGCAAAAACGGATCTCGGACATCACACCCAGGTAACAAGAAGGCTACTATTACGTTACTGATAATGGCAACCCACTCCAGTGTTCTTGCCTGGAGAATCCCAGGGATGGTGGAGCCTGGTGGGCTGCCATCTATGGGGTCGTACAGAGTCGGACACGACTAAAGCGGCTTAGCAGCAGCAGCAGGAAAATCTGAACACTCCAGTCACTCCCAGACTTAAAAAACAACTTCAAAGTCTTTCAGGGTTAAACATAAACATATGTCTCAAAATCTGCCAAACAAATACAAATGAAAAATAATCATGAGAATGGTGTGGTGTGATCTCTGCTTTCTCAGACTTTATGATTATTGGTTTTCAAGCACCCCATTATTGAGTTCTGAGACTTATACCCCCTGAGCACCAAAAATCTGGACTCACTTCCCAGTTCATGTGGAAGTGAGAACTCAAGATCACTAGACCATGTTAATGAGACACTTAGTGACAAAGCTGGAGGCCTCACAGTGCACAAAAGAAGCTATTTGGTAACCTCTCGTCTAGGGTCATTTAACAAAATAACTCCTGCCAGAAAAGATGTCTGAAACTCTGAGACAGTATTTGTGATCCTTCCATCCTTTGTGTACAGAAATCCTACAAAATTCAATTACACTGCTTGGCAATCCACCACTAACATGCAGTGAACAAACACTTTCTAAACAACTAATCTTTCCAATTTCTCTCAATAGTATCTAGGTTAAAAGTCATAACAGGAACAGCGAAATAATTCTCTTAAACCTTGCATGCTAGAAGCTGCAAAATAGAGGAAGTAGAGGGCAAGATTATCAGTATAATCTGTGATGTTAGGCAGCCTTTCGGAGAAGGCAATGGCAAGCCACTCCAGTACTATTGCCTGGAAAATCCCATGGATGGAGGAGCCTGGTAGGCTGCAGTCCGTGGGGTCGCTAGGGGTCGGACACGACTGAGCGACTTCACTTTCACTTTTCACTTTCACACATTGGAGAAGGAATTGGCAACCCACTCCAGTGTTCTTGCCTGGAGAATCCCAGGGACGGGGGAGCCTGGTGGGCTTCCGTCTATGGGGTCACACAGAGTCGGACACGACTGAAGTGACTTAGCAGCAGCAGCAGGCAGCCTTTGCCCAAGTCAATGTCAGCTGACTTCCACTTGCATCTTTACCTAACTGTGAGTAGCGGAAACTTACTAGGATTCTAAGACCAATGCCAGGTAATTTATCTTTATCATTTCAGTTAATCTTTAAAATTAATCTTATAGATCCACACAATTGATAAGGCAATTTTCAGTTCAGTTGCTCAGTCGTGTCCGACTCTGCGACCCCATGAATCACAGCACGCCAGGCCTCCCTGTCCATCACCAACTCCCGGAGTTCACCCAAACTCATGTCCATCAAGTCAGTGATGCCATCCAGCCATCTCATTCTCTGTCGTCCCCTTCTCCTCCCACCCCAATCCCTCCCAGCATCAGAGTCTTTTCCAGTGAGTCAACTCGTCGCATGAGGTGGCCAAAGTTTTGCAGTTTCAGCTTTAGCATCAGTCCTTCCAATGAACACCCAGGATTGATCTCCTTTAGAATGGACTGGTAGGATCTCCTTGCAGTCCAAGGGACTCTCAAGAGTCTTCCCCAGCACCACAGTTCAAAAGCATCAATTCTTCAGCGATCAGCCTTCTTCACAGTCCAACTCTCACATCCATACATGACCATGGGAAAAACCATAGCCTTGACTAGATGGACATTTGTTGGCAAAGTAATGTCTCACCTTTTTAATATGCTCTCTAGGTTGGTCATAACTTTCCTTCCAAGGAGCAAGCATCTTTTAATTTCATGGATGCAATCACCATCTGCAGTGATTTTGGAGCCCCCAAAAATAATGTCTGACACTGTTTCCACTGTTTCCCCATCTATTTCCCATGAAGTGATGGGACCAGATGCCATGATCTTTGTTTTCTGAATGTTGAGCTTCAAGCCAACCTCTTCACTCTCCTCTTTTACTTTCATCAAGAGGCTTTTAAGTTCCTCTTCACTCTCTGCCATAAGGGTGGTGTCATCTGCATATCTGAGGTTGTTGATATTTCTCCCAGCAATCTTGATTCCAGCTTGTGCTTCTTCCAGCCCAGTGTTCCTCATGATATACTCTGCATATAAGTTAAATAAGCAGGGTGACAATATATAACTTTGACGTACTCCTTTTTCTATTTGGAACCAGTCTGTTGTTCCATATCCAGTTCTAACTGTTGCTTCCTGACCTGCATACAGGTTTCTCAAGAGGCAGGTCAAGTGGTCTGGGATTCCCATCTCTTTCAGAATGTTCCACAGTTTATTGTGATCCACACAGTCAAAGGCTTTGGCATAGTCAATGAAGCAGAAATAGATGTTTTTCTGGAACTCTCTTGCTTTCTCCATGATCCAGCAGATGTTGGCAATTTGATTTCTGGTTCCTCTGCCTTTTCTAAAACCTGCTTGAACATCTGGGAGTTCATGGTTCACAGATTGCTGAAGCCTGGCTTGGAGAATTTTGAGCATGACTTTACTAGCATGTGAGATGAGTGCAATTGTGCAGTAGTTTGAACATTCTTTGGCATTGCCTTTCTTTGGGATTGGAATGAAAACTGACCTTTTCCAGTCCTGTGGCCACTGCTGAGTTTTCCAAATTTGCTGGCATATTGAGTGCAGCACTTTCACAACATCATCTTTCAGGATTTGAAATAGCTCAACTGGAATTCCATCACCTCCATTAGCTTTGTTCGTAGTGATGCTTTCTAAGGCCCACTTGACTTCACATTCCAAGATGTCTGGCTCTAGATCAGTGATTACGCCATCATGATTATCTTGGTCATGAAGATCTTTTTTGTACAGTTCTTCTGTGTATTCTTGCTATCTCTTCTTAATATCTTCTGCTTCTGTTAGGTCCATAACATTTCTGTCCTTTATCGAGCCCATCTTTGCATGAAATGTTCCCTTGGAATCTCTAATTTTCTTGAAGAGATCTCTTGTTTTTCCTAGTCTGTTGTTTTCCTCTATTTCTTTGCATTGATCACTGAGGAAGGCTTTCTTATCTCTCCTTGCTATTCTTTGGAACTCTGCATTCAGATGCTTATATCTTTCCTTTTCTCCTTTGCTTTTCGCTTCTCTTCTTTTCACAGCTATTTGTAAGGCCTCCTCAGACAGTCATTTTGCTTTTTTGCATTTCTTTTCCATGGGGATGGTCTTGGTCCCTGTCTCCTGTATAATGTCACGAACCTCCGTCCAGAGTTCATCAGGCAGTTTATCTATCAGATCTAGTCCCTTAAATCTATTTCTCACTTCCACTGTATAATCATAAGGGATTTGATTTAGGTCATACCTGAATGGTCTAGTGGTTTTTCCCTACTTTCTTCAATTTCAGTCTGAATTTGGCAATAAGGAGTTCAAGATCTGAGCCACAGTCAGCTCCTGGTCTTGTTTTTGCTAACTGTATAGAGCTTCTCCATCTTTGGCTGCAAAGAATATAATCAATCTGATCGGTGTTGACCATCTGGTGATGTCCATGTGTAGAGTCTTCTCTTGTGTTGTTGGAAGAGGGTGTTTGCTATGACCAATGCATTCTCTTGGCAAAACTCTATTAGCCTTTGCCCTGCTTCATTAAGGCAATTTTACAGATGACAAAATATGATCCAGAGAAATGAAGTAACTCTCCCCAGACAACAGGCCAATACTGAACTTGATCACCTGTCTTTTTAATTTCCAGGCAAAAGGCTAATGACAAGAAGCAGCAAACACAAAATATATATATAATATGTAAAATGTAACTAAAATGCAAGACAGTAATATTCTGAGACAGCTCAGAGTATAAAAGGGAGTCCTCAGAAATCAACTGCAAATGAAAAAGTAAATACCATAATGAATTTATGAATAGAGTCTAGTAGAACAAAGTTGCCATTTTGAAACCTAAATAAGGCAAATTACTTTGCTTGAGTTCAAAGGACAAAAATCACAAATCTGGCTGGCTACAAAAGGCAGATCTGCTATGACGTTATATGAGTGTTTCAAGAAATGTGCTTACCTATTGATAAACATTCCACTGTTTAATTAGACCCAATATTCAGATTAAAGTAGATGTCCTAACTACACATAAGGAAAGTCTCAGTTCAGTTCAGTTCAGTCGCTCAGTCGTGTCCGATCTTTGTGACCCCACGAATCACAGCACGCCAGGCCTCCCTGTCCATCACCAACTCCCGGAGTTCACTCAAACTCATGTCCACAGAGTCGGTGATGCCATCCAGCCATTTCATTCTCGGTCGTCCCCTTCTCCTCCCACCCCCAACCTTTCCCAGCATCAGAGTCTTTTCCAGTGAGTCAACTCGTCGCATGAGGTGGCCAAAGTATTGCAGTTTCAGCTTTAGCGTCTAAAATCTGGTAAAAGATGTCAGAATATATACATATTCAATGCTCTGAAGAGAAAATCACATACAGAAAAAGTGAATCAAAAAAAGAGATTTATAAACATTCTATTTTATATAATCAAATTAGTAACTCATTTTTTGAAAATATTGAATGTGGAAATATATATGACTATAGAGTAAAGGAAAACATAGGAAATTATTATACAGAGCTTTGGGGTAAAAAGTGGGTGGATTATGCAATATTGTACATCAATGATACTTCAAAAAATAAAAAGGGGTCGGGCTAAACTGTCTTTAAAATTCATTTCAGAATTCAAGATTCCTAGATACCCAAACAAAAGAATAGAATGACCACTGACCTCTTTTATTTGCTTCCTTGAAGCATCTCTTCCAGAGATTTCACATAATCTATCATTTTAACCAAGTTTATCTGCTATTTCTCAAACCAGAATTTTCAGAAAGACAAAAACAACCAACAACTTAGAATTTATGTTTACCAGCTGTTGCCTTTTACTCCCAATTAGATAAAAATTGAGTGTACTTATTAAAATAACACTCAGGTCAAGTAGTTCAACAACCAAGAAAAAACTTTGGAAGGCACAGTTAACAAAAGCAGCCCACTCAACAATGAGAAAAACAAGTCTCCAAAAAAGCAAATGAAATGTGTGCTCATTTCAGCAAATTTTGAACTCAACTCTGGAGTTCAAAGGACCATGTGTTTTTACCCTTATAACCACAGGATGAGAAGCACACACTGAAGTGCTCTTCCACAATCAAACTCAAAAATAAATGGAGAAAGACAGGTCCCTTTAGTAACTAGCCCAGGTGGTAACTATTAAGAAGGAGAAAGAAGATACATTTAATCCTCAAGTTCAAACTTCATCACTCTCATACAGAGACACACTTAGCTAATTGTTAATAGACTGATTTCTGTATTCAAATTGTATTTGTCTAGAAGAGTTGACTCACTGGAAAAGACTCTGATACTGGGAAGGACTGGGGGTGGGAGGAGAAGGAGACGACAGAGAATGAGATGGCTGGATGGCATCACCTACTCGATGGACATGAGTCTGAGTGAACTCCGGGAGTTGGTGATGGACAGGGAGGCCTGGCGTGCTGTGATTCATGGGGTCGCAAAGAGTTGGTCACGACTGAGCGACTGAACTGAACTGAGAATATCAATTACACACAAAAAATGTGAGAAACACAAATATAAACAAAATGACCTCTTACTAGGAGATATTTTAAAATAAAGTTCTAGGGACTTCCCTGGTGGTCTAGTGTTTAAGACTCCCTGCTTCCAATACAGGGGGCATGGGTTCAATCCCTGGTCAGGGAACTAAGATCCCACATGCTACAGGGTGAGGCCAAAAAATAAAACTAAAAAAGGAAATAGGAGAGCAAATTATATTTAAAAAATAATGTTCTAGTCATAATCTAGTTCTAAAATAATTTCCTTAAAGTGACACCAACATGATGACCACTCATTATATCACATTAGAAGTCACCTGAACACAACTCAACTCTATTTACTAGATGGTTCACCAAATGGTACCTCCTCATCTTATTGGAACATCTGAGAATTACTGCTTCCAACTCAACAAAAATTCTTAATTCTAGAGCTTTTATTTTGGTTGAAATGCTTTACAAAATTAAAAAAGAATTAAAACCCCATTTATTTGTTCATTTAACCCAAAGAGTTTCATTCACAGATTATAACTGTCAGTGCAGAGTGTTTGGACTCCACAGAAGCATGCTGTTGCTTTGCTTGACTTCCAAAAGTTTGGCTGTCCAAAACTGAACTGGGAGCAATTTCCCTGTTGCAAAACACAGTCAAGTGTACTGGACAGCGGGTGGGGCCTCAGGACTCCCAGTGACTGTTTGGATGGATCTCTAGGGAACATGCTTTTCAAGAGTCAGGAGAGAGAAAAATAAATGGGCCAGAGGGTGAGGTTTTAACCTGCTGACTTACTTCATTGGCTCTTCACACACAGCAATGTCCTCCAAACAAATTCCATTGAAACATGTTTTTTTTTAATGATCTAAAAATCGCAAAATCACTTTGATGAGTAATTTTTTGGCACGTATTTGCATTATTTATCATGTTTTCTTCTGGAATATCCCTTTCAATATAGTCTCTCAAGTTCTAAGAAGTAGGAAACACTTGTCCTATTTGCTCTCCTATTTTATCCACCTCTAGGACTTACAACTTTATTGACTATTTTATTCAAGACATACTGACATTTTTTAAATAAATAAAAGTATTAAAGATATTTAACATTCTAGAACATGTAAGGACTTAACTGGGGGGCGGTTAGTGGAAAGGAAATCAAATCAGTTTTAGGCATGTGTACAATTTAATAGGACTAGTGTAAAGGTTACTCTGTGCTTGAAATACACTGTAGAAAAGAAAAAAATGAAATATTAATGAAGAGAATAAACTGTAGAGAGCAGTGTACAATTGTATTGACTTCTATCTCTATACAAGGTTTGATGAACTAAGAAAAACACCCAGAATTTTTATAAGCTATATGTCATTTCCAGTTTCTAAAAAAATTTAAACAGGGCATCATGAACCTAAAAACAAAGGGAGATGGGAAGGAGGTCTAGGAGGGAGGGAACATGGGTGTATCTATGGCTGATTCTTATTGATGTATGACAGAAAACCACAAAAGTATGTAAATCAATTATCCTTCAATTAAAAAATTTAACAAAAACAAAGAAGTAAATAGTAACGCACAAAGAACCTATATGACATGGCTAAGTTTCTAATTTCTTTTAAGGTTCTTTTATATTCTCATATGTTATTAACTTTTTCTTAATAATACTGAGATTTGCTTGATTAAATGGACTGTGAAATTTAATAGGTTC
This sequence comes from Moschus berezovskii, assembly GCF_049115385.1. NCBI lineage: Eukaryota > Metazoa > Chordata > Mammalia > Artiodactyla > Moschidae > Moschus > Moschus berezovskii. The sequence goes on from NC_142465.1 coordinate 94,342,390, forward strand.
CTAAGGTGGTAAGAGGACATCTCTGAAAATATTTGACTTACTTCCTATGAGACAAGGTGTGATGTAAATGAGCCAGGTACGTCTGGAGAGTTTTGGATAAACGTTCTACTCACACATGAAATACTCATTCCTGTGCCCTTCTGTCTCATTTCACTTTATAGCAGATCAGCTATTTATAGTCCTACAGTACAGTCTTGAGGAAGAAAGAAAACTTGCATCACATACTATCCTGGCACGAGCTTAGGGTGTATACAAAAAAACAAAACTATGTTTTGAAAGTAACCACAATTTAACCCATGGTAAACATCTTAAGATTATCAACATACAGAATAAAATCTTACAGATATAGAGTATATCTCATGGGCCTGGAGAATTACACTGTCACTATAATCAAGTACAGAAAAGACAATTATGATGAAAATTAGCTGACTGATGGACAAAATGACGATATACTCCATATTATACTTACAAACTGAAAAAGTGAACCCTGAAAAAATATTTCAGGTATCAGTTTACCAATTGTCAGTGGTCCTTGTTCAGTGACTCTATTGCTTACTAAGTACATAAACTCCAGGAGTTGGTGATGGACAGGGAGGCCTGGCATGCTGCAGTCCATGGGGTTGCAAACAGTCAGACATGACTAAGCGACTGAACTGAACCGATGTTTAATATAATGCTGTAAAACCAATCACATTTCTTATCATTTCAACATAATTACAACAGGGCACATTTGGGGGAAGATCCCTTAAAGTAGGAAAAGGCAACCCACTCCAGTATTCTTGCCTGGAGAATTCCATGGACAGAGGAGCCCGGTGGGCTATAGTCTGTGGAGCCGCGAAGCATCGGATGCCACTGAGCAACTGAAAACAGACACACACACACACACACACACACACACGCACGCGCGCACACACACACACACACTCACTCACTCACTTTTAGGAAACAGTCACTCCAAGAACAGAGCCATCTAGTGGCAAGTGCAGAACCAAGAGTATGACATCAATTTACCAATGAGCATAAAAGCACGAGTAAATATCATTAACTAGGCAGAAACAAATTTAAAATGATTCTGCTTTTCAGAAAAGAAAAACAAGTGAAAAACCCAGCTGAAAGTGTATATATTCCTTATTTAGTAAGGTTTTTACCTATAAAAGAGACTAAATGAACAACTACACACAAAGGCTGACACACAAACAATACACATAGGCATGTTCACACAATAGAAGAAATTGTGCTAGAATATTAACAGCTCATTCTCAAAAGTTCTGATTGACAGCAACAGCACCTGCTCTCATGCCTAGTCTTAGATGGACATAGGGAACACACTATAGCTGAGACAATTTATCCTGGGTATAACATGAATATAGGTTTTACTTTCCTACAGTATGTTGCTATTTTACCAGAGTTTTTTAACTAAATGAATACTGAATAGTAAGAAAGCTTGACATAAAGTTTTAAATACTGTAAGTTGAGAATGTAAGGAAATGGTGAATACTGAATATATTTTTTCAAATTATTTTAAAATATATTTAAAATTGCTTTAACCAAAACTAAAATTAATAATGAGTCAAACGAATCAGAATGTTGTATAGGGCAACTTTAAGAAGGACCCACTTCTGATGAGAGAACTAATCCTAACTCAATTATAATCTTCATGAATTATCAAAAAGTAGTTTTAGCTTTCAATCTTTCCAATGTTCAAAATCGACTTGGAAATTCTGGGGTTAAGTACTTGTCAAATAATACTTTTAATATATTTTCTACCTAAAATTACAAGTCAACAAGTCACAGGTGAGATCCAGGGCTGGTAATAACTCTTTTTTTAGTGGTAACATAGACTATATCCTATATGATATACATAGCCCCCAAAGTAGAGAAACACAGCAGTGAGGAGGCAAAAGAAATACTTCATCTCTTTCCCTGTTTTTCATATTCCTTTTATTCCTACTCTAATTGCTATTTTAAAAATCTTCCATGACTTCCCTGGTGATTCGGTGGTTAAGACCTTGCCAATCAATGCAGGGTGTGCGGATTTGATCCCTGGTTGAGGAGCAAAGATCCTATATTCCTGCGGCCAAAAACCCAAAATATAAAACAGAAGCAATGTTATAACAAATTCAATAAAGACTTTAAAAACAGTCCACATAAAAAACTGTTTAAAAATAAAATAAAAATAATAAAAGTTTTCTGATACTATCTATATTTTGGTATTTTATAATAGATACATAAAAATAATTTTTGCAGTAAGGCAGGGTATTACTAACTTGTAAATTGACATTTTGACACACATCTGCATTTCGTTCACTTGGCGAACCAACTGGTCAAAATTCATTTAAATTTGCTACAAAGTTACTTGAATAGGAATTTTGGTTTTAAAAAAATCAGCAATCAACAATCATCATTATTATTCCTTTTAATTACTGGGTTAAACTCAAAGTTTAACATAGAATTAGTTAAGGAAGAAAGTAGGTAAAAATGATTATTTTAATCTAACTTTTCAAGATAAGTCTATCCTATTATGCTTTATATCTTTATATAAAAGTAACTAGAAAGAAAGAAAAGTTGGAAGCAAACATACTATGTATCACCAGTTCCAAAATTTACATAGCAATCACCTTCGTAATTCAACTATATTATGGACCAACCCACCCATAATTTAGCACACATAAATTCAAATGTCCTTCAGTTGAATTTATTTTTTAAAACTTTGCATTGCTTCTTTTTATTTATTTTTACATTATTGCATTGGTTTTGCCATACATTGACATGAATCTGCCCCGGGTGTACATGTGTTCCCCATCCTGAACACCCCTCCCACCTCCCTCCCCATCCCATTCCTCTGTTTCATCCCAGTACACCAGCCCGGAGCATCCTGTATCATGCATCAAACCTGGACTGGCGATTCATTTCACATATGATAATATACACGTTTCAATGCCATTCTCCCAAATCATCCCACCCTCGCCCTCTCCCACAGAGTCCAAAAGACTGTGCTATACATCTGTGTCTCTTTTGCTGTCTCGTATACAGGGTTATCGTTATCATCTTTCTAAATTCCATATATATGCATTAGTATACTGTATTGGTGTTTTTCTTTCTGGCTTACTTCACTCTGTATAATAGGCTCCAGTTTAATCCACCTCATTAGAACTGATTCAAATGCATTCTTTTTAATGGCTGAGTAATACTCCATTGTGTAAATGTACCACAGCTTTCTTATCCATTCGTCTGCAGATGGACATCTAGGTTACTTCCATGTCCTGGCTATTATAAACAGTGCTGCGATGAACATTGGGGTACATGTGTCTCTTTCAATTCTGGTTTCCTCGGTGTGCATGCCCAGGAGTGGGATTGCTGAGTCGTATGGCAGTTCTCTTTCCAGTTTTTTAAGGAATCTCCACACTGTTCTCCATAGTGGCTGTACTAGTTTGCATTCCCACCAACAGTATAAGAGGCTTCCCTTTTCTCCACACCCTCTCCAGCATTTATTGCTTGTAGACTTTTGGATAGCAGCCATTCTGACTGGTGTGAAATGGTACCTCATTGTGGTTTAGATTTGCATTTCTCTGATTATGAGGGATGTTGAGGATCTTTTCATGTGTTTGTTAGCCATCTGTACGTCTTCTTTGGAGAAATGTCTGTTTAGTTCTTTGGCCCATTTTTTGATTGAGTCATTTATTTTTCTGGAATTGAGCTGCAGGAGTTGCTTGTATATTTTTGAGATTAATCCTTTGTCAGTTGCTTCATTTGCTATTATTTTCTCCCATTCTGCAGGCTGTCTTTTCACCTTTCTTATAGTTTCCTATGCTGTGCAGAAGCTTTTAATTTTAATTAGGTCCCATTTGTTTATTTTTGCTTTTATTTCCAATATTCTGTGATTTATGTCGGAGAGTGTTTTGCCTATGTTTTCCTCTAGGAATTTTATAGTTTCTGGTCTTACACTCAGATCTTTAATCCATTTTGAGTTTATTTTTGTGTATGGTGTTAGGGAGTGTTCTAGTTTCATTCTTTTACAAGTGGTTGACCAGTTTTCCCAGCACCACTTGTTAAAGAGATTTTCTTTTCTCCATTGAATATTCTTGCCTCCCGTGTCAAAGATAAGGTGTTCATAGGTGCATGGATTTATCTCTGGGCTTTCTATTTTGATCCATTGGTCTATATTTCTGTCCTTATGCCAGTACCATACTGTCTTGATGACTATGGCTTTGTAGTAGAGCCTGAAGTCCGGCAGGTTGATTGCTTCTTAAATGGAATGTGTAAGTGTGTGTGCTAGTCACTCAGTTGTGTCTGACTCTGCAATGCCACAGGCTGTGGCCCTCCAGGCTCCTCTGTCATTTCCCAGGCCAGAACACTGGAGTGGGTTGCCTTTCCCTTCTCCATAGGATCTTCCTGATCCAAAGATCAAACCTGGGTCTCCTGCATTGCAGGAAGATTCTTTACCATCTGAACCACTAGAAAAGCCCCACTTAAATGTAAACTCAATAACAAATCAATAAAATTTTATGTAAGTAGAAAGTTACCATTAAATTAAATTCAATGAGAAATAATGCCAGGCAGTTACATTCCAGCAAGATGCTATTCCCTAAAAAACTCTCCCAGGTATGTTCTCTGTCACAACTGGAGATAAATAAGTACTGAGGGGATATTGAAGGCCTACTAGCACCAAACAGACTTGCTCCCTTTCTTTTTAAAAAAATAGCTTTTTATTTTGTATTGATATGTAGACACTTAACAATGTTTTGATAGTTTCAGGTGAACAGCCATAGGACTTAGCCACACATACACATGTATCCATTCTTCCCCTCTTCATTAATCAAAATTTTGAACAGAAAACAAATTTTGAATTGAAAACAAATAACTTATTAAGCACATAGTATCTATAAACATTTCAGCTCAGTTCAGTCACTCAGTCGTGTCCGACTCTTTGCGACCCCATGAATCGCAGCACGCCAGACCTCCCTGTCCATCACCAACTCCCGGAGTTCACTCAAACTCATGTCCATCAAGTCGGTGATGCCATCCAGCCATCTCATCCTCTGTCGTCCCCTTCTCCTCCTGCCTCCAATTCCTCCCAGCATCAGGGTCTTTTCCAGTGAGTCAACTCTTCACATGAGGTGGCCAAAGTATTGGAGTTTCAGCTTTAGCATCAGTCCTTCCAATGAACACCCAGGACTGATCTCCTTTAGAATGGACTGGTTGGATCTCCTTGCAGTCCAAGGGACTCTCAAAAGTCTTCTCTAGCACCACAGTTCAAAAGCATCAGTTCTTCAGCACTCAGCTTTCTTCACAGTCCAACTCTCACATCCATACCTGACCACTGGAAAAACCATAGCCTTGACTAGATGGACCTTTGTTGCAAAGTAATGTCTCTGCTTTTTAATATGTTGTCTAGTTTGGGCCTCCCTGGTGGCTCAGAGGTTAAAGTGTCTGCCTCCAATGCGGGAGACCCAGGTTTGGACATGACTGAGCGACTTCACTTCAGGTTGGTCATAACTTTCCTTCCAAGTAGTAAGTGTCTTTTCATTTCATGGCTGCAATCACCATCTGCAGTGATTTTTGAGCCCCTCAAAATAAAGTCTGACACTGTTTCCACTGTTTCCCCATCTATTTCCCATGAAGTGATGGGACCAGAAGCCATGATCTTAGCTTTCTGAATGTTGAGCTTTAAGCCAACTTTTTCACTCTCCTCTTTCACTTTCATCAAGAAGCTTTTTAGTTCCTCTTCACTTTCTGCCATAAGACATTTCTAGTTGCACTAAAACAAACTTTTATACAACCAATGATGTGGACTCTACATTTCAAGAAATAGGTAGTATATTACACTAGACATGAACAAATGAGATAAAAAGTTTTAGCTTATCAGTAATGATGATGGTTCCACAAATAATACACTTGCATTTGTCTGTGACCTGAGTGTTTCAGAAAGGGTACTGCTGAACATGAATGGGAGCAGTGAGCCAAAAGAAAGAGTGGGAACAGAAGAAGACCTCTGAGATCAACCCCATGACCCTACTTAAACTGATGAAAATGAACAATACAACTTCTTGGGCCGAAGTCATCCTTTCAAGTTGCCAATGTTCTCAAGAGGTGTTGCTAATAATAATGAAAAGTCTACTATAATTACTCTTCATATCAAATTATGAAAATAGCATTGTCTTTGTATTAATAGGTTAGTGATGTGAATTTTACTCTAATAGGAACAACTTTTTTCATGTTCCTCCAAAAGCTGAAAGATCTCTTTCATTTACAAGGAATTAAAACTTCCTGTATCACATTCTACTTATAAACTACGCATTCATTGTTTCAGAGAAATACATTTCTCTTTATTGCTAGCATCCTATTTCTCCAACCATTCCTTTCCTGGCAACATTCTGCCTTAAAGTGATTCTGCCAAACGAAGGCACCGATCAGGTATTTGAAGGTGGAAGGAAGGAAAAGTTCTCTCTCTTTTTTCTCTATTTTTAAGCAAGGAAACAGTGGCAGAGCACTCCTAAGAGCCACTCCAAGTGGCTGTGGCATCCAGCCTTCTAGTGGCAGAAATGTTAGCAGTCAACTCAGAGGCATCAGTACTGCTCCAATAATGGCAGCAAAAGCAGCAGCCCTCCCTCCAGCAACTCAATGTCAAATGCACTTTCCTGGCCTCTAGCCCCAGTGGCTTAGCAATAAAGAATCCACCTGCAAATATCAAAGGTGCAGGAGACTCAGGTTCCATTCCTGGGTTGGGAAGATCTCCTGGAGGAGGGCATGGCAACCTACTCCAGTATTCTTGTCTAGAGAATCTCATGGAGAGAGAGGCCTGGTGGGCTACAGTCTGTGAGGGCACAAGGAGTTAGACATGACTGAGTGACTGAGCCTGCACACACACACACACACAGCCCTGAGAGGTAACAGTTTTCAGTTTTGGAGGAAGCAACCTTTTGCTCCCTTTGGCACCTCTAGTGCTTTTGTTATCAATGTAACCAATTCCTTTCAATCTCTCACTGGTTAAAGTGAGTTCTCCCCACACTGTTGGTGGGAATGTAGACTGCTACAGCCACTATGGAAAACAGTATGGAGGTCCCTCAAAAAACTAAAAATAGAGGTACCATATGATCTAGCAATCCAACTCCTGGGCATACAGTCATGCAAAACTATAATTCAAAAAGATGAATGAGCCGCTGTGTTGATACCAGCACTATTTATAAGAGCCAAGACACAGAAACAACTTAATATAAATTGACAGATGAATAGATAAAGAAGATGTGGTATACATACAACTGAACATTGAAAGTGAAGCCAAAGTGTTAGCCACAACACTGTAAATCAGCTATACTTCAGTAAAAAAGAAAACATTACAGGACATCCAAAATTTGAAGGAAATTATGCTAAAAACGTCTTCAACATTTTTACTCTAAGTATCTTTTAGTATACTGTCTGCCTTTGATGCTTTCTATTAGGATGGTTTTGTTTGCAACAAGGTATAATGGGAGGGGCATGGTACTTGGGGTCAGACTACACTACTGTCCTCGTCTGACCACTTCGTACTGCATAATGTTGTTGAGAGTCCACCTCACAAGAGTGTTCAGAACTTTACATGAAATTGCATATGCAAAAAATAGAGTGCCCTCATCCTTTTTCCATCTATTTCTTTTGTTTGAATAGCAACTTATGTATACTCAAAGTCATAAAATTACAAATAAAAATACTATAAAAAATTTTAATAAGTACAAGAAATGTTAAATAAGGGAAAAAGTCATTCTAAATTCCTCCTTCTGACAAGGAAGCACTGCTAACATTTGATATATTTCCTTCCCCTTATAACTATGTACTTTTATTTACATATGTTACTCTTTCTTTAAATCCACCTTTTTTTCCTCCTTAGGGTTTTAGGATAAGCATTTTTCAGACACTCTGTGAACCACTGTCAACACCATACGCACTGACTAAATAACACAGTGGGAGACATCTTGATGGCTTCAAAAGGCAGAAGCCCCGTAAAAGATGAACACCATCCTCACTTGTGTTGTTGTTTTTTTATTATAAGAGTTCTGTGTTTCTGAACAATGACCATATATCATGCAATCCCACTCCTAGATATATATCCAGAAAAACTCTGATTTGAGAATATGCATGCACTCCAATGTTCAAAGCAGCATTGTTCACTGTAGCCTAGACATGGAAACAACCTAAATGTCCAGCAACAGATGAATGAATAAAGATGTGGTACATGCGTACAGTGGAATACTACTCGTCATAAGAAAGAACAAAAAATAATGCCATTTACAGCAACATGGATGGACCTAGAGATTATCATACTAAGTGAAGTCAGGGAAAGAAAAATATTGTATGACATCGCTCGTATTCAGAATCTAAAAAGAAATTATACAAACGAACTTACTTACAAAACATAAACAAACTCACAGACTTAGAAAACAAACTTATGGTTACCAAAGGAGCAAGATGGGAAGAGGGATGAATTAGGAGGTTGGGATTAGCATATATTGATATATACTACTATATATAAAATAGATATATTATATATATATAGTATGTCCAACAAGGACATACTATATAGCACAAGAAATTCTGCTCAATACCCTGTAATAATCTACATGGCAAAAGAATCTGAAAAATTATATACACACACACATATATATATATATAATTGAATCACTTTGTTGGACACCTGAAACTAATACAATATTATGAATCAACTAAACAATACAAAATGAAAATTAAATAAATAATACATAAATTTTTGAAAGAAAAGAAGAGCTCTGTGTTTCTCAATCATAGTAAAGACAGACTGTTTCTTATTTACCTTCAGACAATTATAGCAAAACTGGGGGGAAGTATCTTGCATTTCAGTACAGTTCTTTCTTCCTTATACCTGGTAAGAACTCCTCTCAGATCAGATAATAGGCTGTTAATTACAGTTTTCTGCATACATCTTTCTCTTTGTTTCTCAGGGCACATTAGTAGATAAGTGGGAATAAGATACGGACCAGATTCCATTTCTAAACTATAACCCTGTTCACTCAAGTCTACACAAAAAGATGTTTTCAGCATCACATAATTTATCCCCAAATATGCTTTTGGAAGTCAATGTTTATACAAATTGATGAAATTCAGCATAAGTCAAAGGACTACTTTTGAAAAAAAAAATTAAAAAGGTTGCAACAAATTCAATACAACGTTGAAAAGAAATGGAAATACCAGGTGAGATCTCTACACAAAAGGCCACCCACAGAAGGTGACATTTTATCGACAACCTTGAAACAAAGCTACAGTATCAGCAGGCACTGCAGTTTGGACTTCTGCAATAGCCCAGCAAACTGGTCTATAAATATTAAATCCATCTATGTGAAGATGAGCGAATACAGGAAGACAAAAATTCACTAACAGATTAAAATATCCAAGTTCCTGAAATCCAGAAGGAAAAAATATTTGGAAATATTTTTGAAGACAAAGATGTCAAAGATCACATCTGTGAGTTAGTAAAGTTAATCTCTAACGGAATCACCAGATAATCATAATACCCAACTCTATAAACGAAGAACACTGTGGAAACTTGTGGAGAAGATGGGGTCAAGATGCAGCAGTTTTAGGGAAATGAGACTCACTCTTCTAAATGCTAATTTATCTGACATGCTTACTCATTTATTCAGGGCACAGTTAAGAAGTTCTTTTCTTTTGTTTTTGTTTTACAGTATTGCCATAAACCAACTATGACAAATTTAATGACACTGTAAGTTATTTTTTAACAGATATAAGAGCTCAGACGATAAAATGTCCTAACATTTAATCTGCCAAAAGAAGATTAACCCTTAGAATACTGTAGAATAGAGACATGACACCCTTTTTCACCATTCAGTTCAGAGTTTATAAAATCAGTATTCCATTCTGGACCTACCACTTAGACATTATCAAAAAACAGTACTATAATTTATATATATAAGAATAAAGTACATGTATATAAAACAATAATGATAAATCTCCTAAATAGATAAAACATACATGAAAATTAAGGTGTGCAAATATATTCAACAGGTGTGTTGTATGTATGAACTTACATGCATGCACAAACTCATGTATATACATAAGTGAAGTAGCTCAGTTGTGTCCGACTCTTTGCGACCCTGTGGACTGTAGCCTACCAGGCTCCTCCCTCCATGGGATTCTCCAGGCAAGAATACTGGAGTGGGTTACCATTTCCTTCTCCAGGGTATCTTCCCGACCCAGGGATCGAACCCAGGTCTCCCACATTGCAGGCAGACACTTTAACCTCTGAGCCACCAAGGAAGCCCATGTATACATACCCTTAATTCATGTATGATTAATTTTAATTCATAAATGAAATACTCTAAGTATAATACTATTGGAAGTCCTAAAGAAAGCTAGGATGCCTATATACATCTAAGGTCTAAATATAGAATTATTATGATTAAAAACAAAAGAAAAGAGATGTTACAATTTTCCATCCTCAGAACTAGAAAATAGAATTTATTCCTTTTAGTACACTCCATATTAGGAGGGGGATTCCTTTTCCACTCAAGTACTTTATCAGAATTTATTGGACGCTTTTATCTCTATGTGAATTTCTCGCTTATTTGTTGTTATTGTTGATTTGTTTTTTGTTGAAAGTAGATGCATCTCTGCGGATAAAGTGATTGATTAGCCTTCATAAAAAGTATTAAAAGAATGGCCTGGGAAGGTGGTTTTAGCATATAACATAACTCAGGCCAAGGGAGGACAAAGCTAAAACTAAAGTTAATTGATAAAAGCATTTCCATGCTCAGTCAGGGAGTGAGAACATTTCCAGAATGGTCCTCAGTTGGAGAACTCAGCCAAAAGCATAAATCCTCTGCTTGATTCTAGTAGGCAAATCCATGCCTGTTACTTGGTATGACTCTGTAAAGAAAGAACTATAAAGGATCATTAAAATTGTATATTAATAAACTGAAATAACCACACTAATTGTTCAACTATCATGCTTACCAACTCTACCCGTGGACATGCATATGTCATAGAATTTCCAGTTACATTTTTTGTAAGGAGTCTTTGTTACCAATATATCAATAGTATGGTCCTAAACTTGTCAGATTTTTAATTGTTCCAACTCCGGCCTGTGACATATACATTGGCTTATTAGATTTATAGCTATCAACTGAGGTTATGCGGGGTTTGTTTCACTCTACACTGCAGAAAAATATATCTTTTCAAAAAAATTGCAAATATAATTTCATAAGAAATTAACTTTAAAGTATGGACATCATGGTTCAAATGTGAACTATTCATATTTGCTGTAATGTAACTATTCATCACTTGCTGAACTCCCCAAATTTGTTTGTATCATATCTCTTCTTGAATGATGTTGTATATTACAAAAGCAAACAAACTCCCAGAGAACAGAGTACTAAATTTAGAACAAACACTACCAAATTCAGTATTTAAAATTCTACCTGCTTCCATATTTTAGTCACATGACTTACTTGTCACTTAGCAAATTTATACAGAGCAGAACATAGTAAATGTCTTCATTTTTCTCTGTACAGAGATGTGGATTCTCTCTCTGCCTGTTGGAGAAGACAACCACCTACAAAGTTTGCCAAGGTGTCCTGGACATACTATTTAAATGGGCAGTTAAATTTTTACTTAACTCATATTTTTTCATATTTTCCTCCAAGTATTTTCATCACAGGAAAAAAATCATCTGTTGTGGTCAAGTGTCAATTTCTTTATCAGTGAAAATGTCACACTGAAATCTTTACAGGGATCTGTGATATTTTGACTGAGGAAAGCTTTAGATATATCCCACAGTAATAGTTTCTAAAATGTGGTCAGGCAGATTCAAGAGGTAATATCTAAAAAGATTATTCTACTTTTTATTTTTTTCTTCCAACATTTTCAGCATTTTAAAACATTTGCTTACACCTTATGCCACAGGACAGAAAAACAAGAGAGCAACAAATTGTAAGATGTTTACCTATATGTTTATAATTAGTAAGCTTACTAATTTTAGCATAAACATACAGAGATGACTGGAGTATATTTTAGAAGCAGCTTACCATTTCTTAGCAAATGTTGAGTGCCAGAACTCACAAGAAATCTTACCCATGCAGTCTTTCATCTTCATTTATTTGGCAAGAATAAGCAGTGTTCTTACGCATGACTAAGATAAACCAAGTCTTCCTCTTATTGAGGCTGGAGCAGGTGGGCCATAAGGAAATAACATGACAAGTTGTAATATGAACAATTCCGAAAACACAGACAGGTAAAGACAGAATAATGAGAGTCAGCGTGTAACAACTGCTTAAAAGAAGGTCATCTGGGGCAGACTCCCCTGATGAAAACCAGAGAGGAGACCTTAAGAAAATATTGATGTAAGAATAAACCTCAGGGACATTGAAAGGAAGTAAAGCCCAGGTGGAGAAAATAGTAAGTACAAAACCCCTCAAGGACAGGCTCAGCAAGATCCAACAAGGGCAAAGGGCTGATCTGACAAGAGGAGACATGAGTAAAGTGTTAGGAGAGAAGGTCAAGGACACAGCAGATAGGCAAGTCACAGCTGAGCTCACTGGCTGCATGAAGAACCTGAAATTTTATTCTGAATGAGAGGTGAGGCAATCACAAGATTGCAGAGAAATGACACATCTGACTCACCTTTCAAAGGATAAGTTCTAGTGCCCTGTGACAAATAAACTATAAGGAAGTGAGAGCGGAAGCAGAAATCTTGTAGAAGTCTATTGCACTAACACAGGTAACAGATGATGGTGATTGAGACCAGGATGGTAACTGTGTAGGTAAGAAGTGGTGAGAGTCTAGCTAACTTTGAAGTTGGGTAGAATAGGATTTGCAGATAAATCAGATGTGGGATGTTAGAGTAAAAGAGCTAAGAAGGATGAAGCCAAAATAGGTACCCTAAGCCACTGGACGAGTACAGCTGGATAATCAGTGTATCACAACAGGGTTATTATCCATAACCCTGACCCCTATTTAAATTCTGCTGCTGCTACTGCTAAGTTGCGTCAGTCGTGTCCGACTCTGTGCGACCCCACAGGCAGCAGCCCACCAGGCTCCTCTGTCCCTGGGATTCTCCAGGCAAGAATACTGAAGTGGGTTGCCATTTCCTTCTCCATATTTAAATTCTAAGCAAGAGCAAAGATTATCTAACATTTTACAGCCTTTCCTCTCTGGCTTCTATAATCAAAAGGTTGAATTTTCTAATTATTTAGTTCTTAGATACTCTGACCAATATTGATTCTCTCTTTCCATAGTTTTCGCTGTCTATATACCTTTACTATGGTCTTCCCTGATGGCTCAGACAGTAAGGAATCTGCCTGCAATGCAGGAGACCTGGGTTCAATCCCTGGGTCAGGAAGATCCACTGGAGGAGGAAATGGCAACTCACTCCAGTATTCTTGCCTGGAGAATCCCATGGACAGAGGAGCCTGGTGGGCTACAGTCCATGGAGTCGCAAAAGGTCGGACACAATTGAGCAACTAACACTATGCCTTTACTATAAGCAAAGGAAGGAATGGATGAATAGACAGACAGAGGCAGAGAGAGATCTATCTATAGTTACAAATCTGGAAAACAAAAGCCCATAAGCCTTTCACCCAACTTTCTTCAGGCTGGTTTTTAACCCCTTGCATCTGCTGATTCAAACCAATGATGTGGACAGGTGACGATTAAGAGGACCATAGTATTTTTTCTAAGAGTTCCTGAAGACAGAGGCTGGAAACTCTAAAATCTTAGCAAGACAGCACCAAGGAAAGCAGGCAGTCCACAATGCCATGAGAAGAAAAAGCAGAGTCTTTAGCTGGAGAATCGGCTTCCCAGATGGCTCAGGTGGTAAATAATCTGCCTGCCGATGCAAGAGATGAGGAGATGTGGGTTTGATCCCTGGGTCAGGGAAGATCCCTTGGAGGAGAAAATGACAACCCACTCAAGTATTCTTGCCAGAGAAATCCCATGGACAGAGGAGCCTGGCAGACTACCGTCGATGGGGTCACAGAGTCAGATACGACTAAATACACATGCTTCCTTCCTTCACTGGTGAATAAGGTGCATAATTCCATATTCAGAGCCCATTACCTAAACAAGGTAAACTGGTACAAGCTGCTGAGGGAATGTAAGGTCAGAGGTCATCAGTGGTAGGAGTCAGGCACACTTCCTTTCCACATGTTTGCTGTCTATGGATGACAGTCATTAAGTTAAAGCCAAAAGACTCTGAGCCCTTGATGGGTAGTTTTCTCCTTTTCAGTCTCTTTTAGCATTTCCCCAGGTAAGTTCTGCAGATCATTAACCACATCAGATGCTCTGAGACTAAAGATGATTCTCCAATCAAATAAATGTAGGAAATTCTCTACTCCATATTCTTCCTGTAGAAATTTACAATGCTCCTTCATTAAAGGTTTTGTCAAGTTCCATGATAATCAAACCACTAACTCCTTAACCAGCATTTTCCCAACTTATTTTACCCACAAACAAAGAAAACAAGGACCTTAATTAAGACATGAGAGGAGGATTCAGAGAGACACTGCATAAGAAAACTGTCAAAACTTGGCGAATAATTAATGAATGGATGACACGCAAATGTCAAAGTTGACTTCAATACCACTAACTTGATGACCAGGTAAGGGGCGGGGTGGGGGGGAATGTCTATATTAAAACAAGACCCAAATTTATTAAGTTATTTTGATTCAGTTATACACAGATATGTATGCTGTGTTCCATACATGAAGCCAGGCATCAGCAGCAAGAATCATGGACAAGACAGGGACCATTCTTGCCTTTGCACAACTTAGTCTATGGGAGCCATTCCAGTTCCGCCTGAGAACTCACCTGATAAGAACAGAGGATGCCCATGATTCAGGAGCAATAACATTCAACTTGAGTTTGGGAATGTGGAAACACTCCAAGAGGAAGTAATTATCTCAGCTGAGCCTCGAAGGAGCATTGTTAACGGGTGACAAGAGAGAGAATACTGCTCACACACAGGGAGAGACAAGGCAGATTCAAAAAAAAGGCAAAACGCTCTGCGGATCAGGTTGGAACACGGTAACAACAAGAAATTGAATCAGGGTTTGAGTGTAGCACACAAGAAGAAGCAATGAAACAGGGTTAGTCTCTGTGTTATGTTCACCTGTTATATATCATAGGCACGCATTGTTGTTGTTTAGTTGTTCAGTCAGGTCCAACTCTTTGAGACCCTATGATATGTAGCCTGCCAGGCTTCTCTGTCCATGGGATTGCCCAGGCAAGAATACTGGAGGGGATTGCCATTTCCTTCTCCCGGATAGGTACAGATATTTTAAGTAAATATAAAATAAGAGTATTCCCAAATGAACTCCAACATTCTCGGAGTTATTTTGCTATTTTTTTTAATTGAAGTATAGCTGATTTACAATGTTGTATTAGTTTCAGGTGTACACCAAAGTAATTCAATGATGTATACACACACACACATATATTTCCCCTACACTGTAGTTTTATATGTGAAAAAAATCTTCTAGACATCAGATCCATGTAATGTGATGAAACTGAAGAGAGAGAAATTAGTTCCCTTTTGCTTTGGGATCTACTGGCATTCAGAAAGGTCTTTTCTTCTAGAAAAAAATAAATAAATAAAAGCCATTGGTGAATTAGAGACCCCTGAAGAGTACCAAGGAAAGCTGTGAATACACTGCAGTCTGCAAGTTTCCTGAACTGGGAGATTGAACCATATTCTGAAATACCCGGTATTTTACAATTATTTCTGCCCTCTATGGCCTTTTTCAAGAGATCAAGGCATACTTCCAAATAATGAGAATTTTTGATGACATACTTGAAAGGATAAAAAGGTTACATTTACATTCTAGATTGAAACAGCAAGTTTTGTAAAAGTGACACACACAACTCTTTGCAGGTTACTGGATTCCCCACCTTCACACTCTGACTCAGCCTGAGTTAAAAACTGTATCCTGCCTCAAACATGTTCTCAAAGTCCAAGGCAGATACTCATGTATCCAAGTAAACAACCTTTCTTTGGCACCACCCTGTTGTTTTATTGTATTTCTTACACTCTAGCAAGACCTGATCGGCTCAAACTTTTGACGTGAAATTCCCTTTGAAATAGAAACACATTTTCATATGCACGTATTTATTTATTTGGAGAATAACTGCTTTACAATGTTCTGTTAGTTTCTGCTGTGCAACCTGAATCAGCAATAAGTGTATGTGTGTGTGTGTATATATACCCCCTTCCCCATGAGCCTCCCTCCCACCCCTGTGAAACAGAAATACATTTGATGTATTCAAACTACAAGCACACGCTTGCCCTTGTCCAGCTACAGTCTATGTTTCATGTTACTCTTCTGAAGAGCAGGTCAGATCATGGCCCTCCTCTGAGATGTCACCTCTGGACCAGAATAAAGTTCTCAACATGACCTCGAAGGGCATCCAGGCTGTCCCACTGCTTTGTCTACAACCACTTGCCACACCACTCTTGACTTTGCTCTGAGGTTGCACCATTGCCTATGACACTTACCTCATAGGACTGATTCCACCTGAGACGTGATCTACTAGAATGAAACGGAAAGTGAACAGAAAATTTATGTACTTGCTGATACCTGAAATGCTTACAATAGGCTGACACATAGTAGGCACTCCATAAAGAAGGCTGAGTGTGAAGAAATGATGTGAAGAATTTCAAACTGTGGTGCTGGAGAAGATGCTTGAGAGTCCCTTGGACAGGAAGGAGATCAAACCAGTCAATCTTAAACGAAATCAACACAAATATTCATAGGAAGGACTGATGCTGAAACTGAAGCTCCAATACTTTGGCCACCTTATGTGAAGAGCCGACTCACTGGAAAAGACCCTGATGCTGGGAAAGACTGAAGGCAGGAGGAGAAGGGGGTGAAAAAAGATGAGATGGTTGGATGGCATCACTGACTCAATGGACAAGAGTTTAAGCAAACTCCGGGAGATGATGAAGGACAGGGGAACCTGGTGTGCTGCAGTCCGTGGGGTCGCAAAGAATCAGACATGACTTAGCGACTGAACAATAAAGAAAGAATTAATGGTCACTAAAAAGTTTTGACAGATGGAGAATTAAGGGATAAATAGTTGGGGGTTGGGACACAAACTCAGGGGTACTGCCCCAGCTCCTTCCCAACCTTTTTCCCAGCCTTACCCCAAAGTAAGGTGATTTCTAGCAATTATCCCTTTAGGGAAGGATCAGATTCGAGATAACAGTTTGTAAGTCAAGCAAAGAAGTTGAAGGAGAACACAATAATATTCCTCACACGACCCATCTCAAAACAGTCAAAATGCTGTTCCTCACTTGCAAGGCACTCCATAATAAAGGCTTTCTGGAAGGATGACCATTTTTATGTTACTGGAGAGGAGAAGGATTAAGGGATATGACATTTTCTCATGACTGGACAAAGGGAGAAAGAATTACTGCATTGTCCTGGGGGGAGGAGCAGGTTCTTCAAATTTTCACCAAGTACAAATCCCTTTATATACTTTGGATGGGAAGGGCTCCACTTCAGGCAGGTTGGGGAGACAGGGTGGAGTGGGACATGCTATTTTTAAGCTATTTGGTAAGAATGGCTGTTTTTTCCCTCTGATATTCTGGAGCCACTCAAACGGCATGTCTCCACACACGGGTGTCTGGATGCTATCAAAGGCACTGCTTTGAGTGAGAGGAAGAGGTTATATGCTCATCTCCTCACATGCTGCTACTGCTGCTGCTTTTTTTTTATAAAAGCTTTGTGACCTAGAAAGGAGATGGACGGTATGAATGATGCACAGACTGCCGAGAGCATTGGGCGTCATCAGTCTATTTATACCTCCAGGAAGGAAAAAATGAGTACAGGCCAATGACTCTACTCCATGGATGGAGTGGCAAAGATCATCTGGAAGAGACAATAAACAACACAGCAAGGAGGGCACCGATGCTGTCAGTGAGAAATAAAAGGTGAGGCCATATGCGCATCTTCCTTGGTGTTTTCCAAAATCCTGTTTGCTTCCAGAGAATGTCAAGTTGCTCCCTGCTGTTTCCCACTACTGTGGAAAGATTCCTGAATCTTAGGGAAAGACACTGCCACCCACATTTGAAAAACTGGCTTCACTCCATAGGGGCATACATGCTCACATTTGGCTATAATGGGCAGCCATTTGGAAGTGCTGTCAGTTTGTGGGGAATGTTTTTCAGGCTTAACAAAGTGTTTCGAAAAGTCTTACAGATACTTGTGTGACTTAACTCTGAAAGTGGTGGGAAAATGAGAAGATTTATATGAATTTGCACAATCTGGTAGAGATTTTTTTTTTTTTTCTCAAGGTATGTCATCAGCTCCTCTGAAATGGTGAAGTATTTACAGGTCAAAGTAGGGGGAAAGCACCCAGGCACAGCTGTTAACACTTAGTCCTGCATGACTGGAGGATTTAATGCCAGGCTTTACCTCTAGAGGTTGTTTCTAGAGGAAGTAGTACAGTGTGGGACCCAATGGGACCCAATGTTGTAAAATTTACTCATTTTGCTCTTTTGTCACTCATTTATTCTTGCAATTGCTACCACCTGAATTTGCTTTCGGTGTTATTTTACCAGCTGTGGTGATGGGTTTGCTGACAACTGGTGAGAGTAGCTGCTATTTTCTAAGGCTGGAGATTAGGTACTTCTTAGTGTGAAATTTATTGTTCAGCGTGGACTCAAACATGGAACCTGGATTCCTTCATAGAACATGAACTGATTTACTTTGAATACACCTGGTGGTGGCGGTGGTTTAGTCACTAAGTCGTGTCCGACTATTTGGACCCCATGGACTGCACCCTGCCAGGCTCCTCTGTCCATGGGATTTTCCAGGCAAAAATACAGGAGTGGGTTGTCATTTCCCTCTCCATGAATACACCTAAGGTTCATAATAAAACAGTTCATAATAAAATACTTCTTGTTTTTCTAATGATCCAAGTCTTCTCACCATCTCTGAGGCAGACAATTTAAGGCCAGCTTCACCCTTCCTTTTCATTTGCTGAAATCATGTTTGATTTTAATCCACGAGACACAGTGTCATTTCATCGCAATCACTTCTTTCATAGCCTGACCTACAAAGGGAGTGAGGCTGTAACTCTTCAGATCAAAGAGATTAACGCTTTCATATTTCATAATTTTTCATATTTCATCATTTCAATGTGCACGAGGCAATTTAGGAACTGATAAATGTCAATCATTTGTTGTCCAGTCGGTATTCTTACACCACTGTTATGTATTGCAAACATAGTGACTGATGGATAGTCACTGAATTTAGATAGGATAATAAACTTCCCTGATTGACTCAACTCCTCAGAATGTAAATTGGCTGATAAAAACCAATGCAACCAACTTGCTTTATTTTTGTGTGTTTGTTTTGTTGTTTGCATGAGCTTGCAAGTTTAAGAGGTATTGCTACTTAGTGTTCACATGTATTCGGTGTCAGAAAGGTAAAGGGAGAGGTGTGAGGTCTATTAGAGAGAAGACAATTCTAATACACACGGGAAACTAAGGGACTTCTCTGGCAGTCCAGTGGTTAGGACGTCATCTTCTAATGCACAGAGTGCAGGTTCAATTCCTGGTCAGGGACCTAATAGCCCACATGCCTCACAGCCAAAAAACCAAACAGAAACAACGTTGTAACAGATTCAATAAAGACTTTTCAAAAATGGTGCACACCAAAAAATATTTTAATAAAAATGAAACTGATATTCCTGATGAAGAGAATGGAAGCTGCAAGGGGAGAAGGGAAAGCCAGGCAGAAATGAAAACTCAGCCATATGTACTTTAAATAAATAGATACTTGACAAATACTCACTGGTCAATTATACAATAGAGAGGCAATGAATTATGGGATGCATCATCTTTGAAATCTCCCCTACATGCACCCCACCACCAAGAACTTAATTTTCATGCACTCAGTAATTTTAAACGTGTCTTGTCCTTTAACTTTCTACCACATACACTAATATGGCAAGGTTCCCCCTCCATATCTTTCTTCCCTCATACTGCCACAAAGATCCTGCCTTAAATGGAGAGAAGCATGGTACCTCCAAAATCAGTTGAATTTTGGGGAGGATATGGAAATACAAACCTTAGGGGCGGTTCTGAACAATATGGCAAATTTTCTATGAGGTAAAAGAAGGATGTTCCGTAAGAAAATTCTCTAACTGAAAAAAGCAGACCCAAAATTCATCTCTCTTTCTCTTTTAAAAAAAGAAATTTTGTTTTCATGGAACAGGGTATTTTATGATTTCCACATTAATCCTTAATTTATGCTGATGTATCTCTTGATCACAGCAAAATTACTGTGAGAAAAAGAAAGCTAAGGGTTCTACTCAGACATATTTAACTCACACACAAGAAATGGAAGGAGATGTTCTTGTTGTGCCAGAGAAACAAAACACAGGAAAAAGCAATTACTGGCCAGATTTTGTGGATTGCACAGATACTGCTTTTGGATTTCCTCATTCTATATTTGTATCCTTGATTACACTGACAGTATTCATTCCAGAAAATAATGAGATATTTCCTAAGAAGCTAATATTCACAAGTAATTCTGGTATAAACATATACTTAATTTTTCTTTTCACCCATATCATTTCACATACCTATAAAGACACTCAAGGTAGGGATGAAGACTTCAACAATATACTTTAAGAATATCCATATTCTTAATGAGAGTAAGATTTCTCTCACTTCAATTTCTATATAACTTCTTCTTGCAAAAGGAAATAAATAGCAATTAATGTTGACAATTACTGGCTGTCCATCAGTGCTGACAACTGAAAATAAACCAAAGGAGAATAAACATAAAAATGTTATGTTTTTATAAATTCAACAAATCTTTACAGGAGTACTTCAATATGAAATTTTGACTCAAATTCTGCTGCCTTTGACTGATGAATTCTGAATGATGATCACGGCCTCCCAGAAAAGAGGGTCCTTCAAACACAACATATCTCAAGATAATTCAACCTATTTGTTAAGATACTGCCTGTTTCTTTGATGTTATCTGTGGACAAGATGGTTTTAGCATATATTTTTGTACCACAGCTGGTAATAACTTACAAGGTCGGTCTAGTCAAGGCTATGGTTTTTCCCGTGGTCATGTATGGATGTGAGAGTTGGACTGTGAAGAAAGCTGATTGCTGAAGAATTGATGCTTTTGAACTGTGGTGCTGGAGAAGACTCTTGAGAGTCCCTTGGACTGCAAGGAAATCCAACCAGTCCATTCTAAGGGAGATCAGTCCTGGGTGTTCATTGGAAGGACTGATGCTAAAGCTGAAGCTCCAATACTTTGACCACCTCATGCGACGAGTTGACTCACTGGAAAAGAGTCTGATGCTGGGAGGGATTGGGGGTGGGAGGAGACGGGGACGACGGAGAATGAGATGGCTGGATGGCATCACCGACTCGATGGACATGAGTTTGAGTGAACTCCGGGAGTTGGTGATGGACAGGGAGGCCTGGCGTGCTGTGATTCATGGGGTCACAAAGAGTCGGACACGACTGAGCGACTGAACTGAACTGAACTGAATTGAACTGATATACATCAAATTCAATGTTTCCAGCTGAAATCATGGTTTCAAAAGACACATAATCACATGTCTTAGGATTTCTTAGTTTTAATTTCCAAAGTGCTAGGTTTGACTACATGTTTTCAAACTGCTAATGGACATAAACTTCAAAAGAACTGGCTTACAATTTCTAATTGTTAACACATTGCAGTGCTGTTGACTAAATATTACCATTTGCCCTCCAACTTTTCCACCATATGAGAGGATCATACTTCCCTGTCTCCTTGATGTTCAGTAAGGCCATGTGAGGTCAGGGAAATGTATTCAGCCTGGGCATGAATCACTCCCAGGCTGAAGTCTAACAACCAGTAGGTGATTTACCAACCCTGTTCTCTTGCCCTGTGATTGGGGAAGCACATGTCAGGGGTAGCTTCCTTCAGAAGTAATGGTGAAAAGTACAGTCTTCCTGCCAAGCCACATGAGAATAAGAAGAAAGTTTCTTCTGTTGTAAGCCATTACCATTTTGGTGATTGTTGTTACTGCCACCTAACTTAGCCTATCCTGACTGCTACACATACCTGGTTGTTATAATATGGTGTACACTGGAAGTTAAAAAAATAAAAGTAAAAACAACCTACGTTAAATCATTGTAAACCATTTTAATATGGATATGGAGTGTCAACAGTTAAATTCCATTTTGATGTAGAATTGCATGTCGGGAAATTCTCAAATGTTATATGAATGACTTAGTGACTGGAGCAACAACAATATGAACAAGAGAGCTAACAAGTGGTTCGATATTTAACAATCAATGCGAACAGAGGAAGGGGATAGGGGAATCCAGAGGTGAGAAAGGCATCCAGATGGAGGCACTATCCTAGGAAAAGTAAAGGAATTAGAAGACAAGGAGATTTCAGAGAATGGAAAGTAGTTCCAAATGAAGCCATAGAGACGGCAGGGCTTGTACACCATGGGAAGGATCAGGACACAAATGTTGTAGGCCTGGAAACCCTGTAACCTTGCAAGAAAAGGCACCAGATGATCAGGTCTATAATTTTCAAAGGCTTCTCACCATACTTTGAAGGCAGGGTTTGAAGAGAGGAATGGGTGGAGACAGGAAGGTCAGATGAGGCAAAAAGAATAATTGGGAAGAAAACATTACTCAACATGCTTAAAAATATCCCATGAGAGACCATAGCTTACAGAATCATTCCCTGTAGTACCAGATGTCCTCCAACATCAGGGGACAGAGCTAGTGGTCAAGGCCTCAGTCTTTAGCTTCAAGTTCAACTTCAGCCAAATACAAGTTGTATGATGTCCGGTTTCTTTACCCATAAAATTCTACTTCTTGGACTTATCAGGAAGATTTAAATAGAATAGTAATACATGTAAATGCTTTTCTAGTCAAGTACGTGGTTCTTAGTAAGGGCTAACTAGTACTAGTAATCTAGTGTATTTTATGACCATAATATACGTAAGCCACTACTGCCTAATACCGTATTTTTTTTCATTCTTCTTCTACTAATGATGTTGCCTTTGAATGTGTCTTTCCCCAGTCTCCACATGCTCAAATTCCACTCACCTTTCAGGATCCAACTCAAATACCATCTACTCAACAAATGATTTCCTGAATGAATGCTCCCCACCTACTAGGAAATAATCATTTCCAATTCTTAACTATAACATGATTTCTAACTTCTTCATGGCACTTAATTATAATCTATCTGCTGGATAAAAGATTCATAACATAAAGCTTATTTTTCTCAGCTATATTAGATTTTTATTTAGTCATATTACATCTTCTCTATCCCTGTATATTTCTAAAGGTACTTAGTTTTGATGCTTTGAATGGATTGATCTTCATTATGGAATAATTTAAGGAAT
Organism: Moschus berezovskii; assembly: GCF_049115385.1. Lineage (NCBI taxonomy): Eukaryota > Metazoa > Chordata > Mammalia > Artiodactyla > Moschidae > Moschus > Moschus berezovskii. The sequence goes on from NC_142465.1 coordinate 94,365,793, forward strand.
CATACGCAATTCTAGCATAACCTGATTAAGTTTTTTAGGATGATATATAATATTTTCATTCACAAAGTTCAGAAACAACTATTTCACAAAACTAGTAATTTTCTCCTTTCTTTTATCTATAAATCAAAGGTTAGATAGGCTGATTATTTTAAAATCCCATGGCATGTTGTTGATAAATCCTAAAGGAAAATTCAAAATCTCTGATGGAAAACCCCTGGTTCCTATTTTCCAGGAACAGAAAAAGAAGAAATCTAATCTTTCACAACTGGACAAATAGCATTCTTCACTCTCACAGCCCTCAAGATGTCATCAGGCAGAGAGAGAACCTTGTAAACAACTAGCCACTGAAAAACATTTTATTTTTCCCCCAGATTGAACCAACAAATAAGCCCAGTGTTCCTTGATACCTTTTGTGTCTGCTGTAATAAACAAGCATCCAAGAGGTATTGTGTAAGTGATGGGATTCATTGGGAAATAGATTTGCCCTTGAAAAGCAACCAGTCCAATAATTTGATCACTGCATCCTGAAAAGTACACAGCCTAGTCCAGGTCTCTTTGCTTAAGTGATCAAATAAAATCCAAAGGGACGTAGGGAACAGTTCCTGCTTACCACCCTGTTGCAAATTTTCTAAAATAGACTTTGACCTTTAATCTATATCCCGTGAACTTTTTTAGAGCCTTCCAAGTAACCTGTGGGATTATAGAGCCATCTCACCAATTTCTTTTCCATTACAAATGAATTTGGAATTTAAGTGTTTTGGAAAGCAAAGCTTAAAAATGAAATCCTAAACATTCCTTGGAAAACATAAAGCCTGGGCAGTATCATAGACACAATACATCAGTTTAACTTTTCATATCTCACCACACATGTTAACTGTTTCAAATGTCCCTTGTGTAGGTGACTCTATACTCATGCATTGAAGCTTAGATTTCTTTTACTCCTACACTATACTATGATTTTTAATTTCTTTCTTTTATTTTTTTAATTTTTTTTGACAATTAATTCTTTATTGATTAAAAATGAATGAAGCATGCAGCAAAGTACAAAGTCAAAAAAAAAAAGAGAGGGGAAGTCAAATATTTTACATCTTCCATAATCTAGCATATGTCTTAAGGAGGAACCTCCATTTATTGATAAATCATTATTCTGTCAATCAAGCAAGAAATTAATTTTGAAAGTATATCCAAATAACTAGGAAAGTTAGACCTTTCGTATAATTCCTTAAGCAAAAAAAAAAAAAAAAAAAATGTTGTCACAAAGCAAAGTTCTATTAGATAGTTCTAGCTGTTGTCCCGATTTTTTCCAGGCTGACTTATGCAACATCCTGATGCTTAAAACCATCCTGCATGGAAAATCTGTCTCTAGGGTCGAGGGGTGGGGGCAGGAAAGAAGTCCCATTTTCTTTTTAAAGTTATAATTTGAAACAGATAAAAGATAAAATAAACTTCTTGTACTTTGCAAACACTTTGAATTATGTACTGCAATACACACTATTGTATTTAAAATAGATAGCCAACAAGGTCTTACTACATATAGCACAGGGAACTCTGTTCAATACTCTGCAATAACCTAAATGGGAAAAGAATTTGAGAAATAATATATCTATAACTTTGAATCATTGTGCTGTATACTTGAGACAGACACAACATTGTTAATCAACTAACACTCCAATGTAAAATTTAAAAAATTTAAAAAGAATACAAGGTAAAGGCAGTAATAGGCACTTGAAAGTAAAAACTCAGCAGACCCTCCTTTTAACCAGAGCATTTATAATACTGTAATATCAAAATATTTTGCTTTGCAAGATAAGTAACCCACAATACTCAGTGATCCGACTATTTTTATTTGTAACACTATATACATCAAATGGAGTTTTTCTTTGGTTTTCTTCAAGTGTTACTTTAAAAGTTTAATGATTATTAAGATGATGAAGAGAAGTTGCTTTTTTATTAATGTAGGTAGGGTCTCAGTACTATGGGTATAATAAAACTTCATTTATGTTTCTCCTCTTTCTATTGACTAAAAGTTGACAAGTATGTAAAATTCGTATTGGATGTCATATATAAATGTTATGGCAAATCTTAAGAGTATCTCCAATTTGGCCCTGGTCTCTCCAACAATTAAATCTTACGGCTTTTCACCCTTTCCTTCTAAAACTACCTGAGATAGATAAGGCTTTTAATGTCCAATCATCATTTTATGGAACTGATTATAGAAAAATTACACATTTTGAAACTCAGGGAAGATTTCTACTTTTTAACTTTTGAAGTTGACTTAAAGGCAAAACATTTTAAGTGACAAGAGAAGCCAAGAATCAGGAGTCTGACTCAGGGATTAAAAGCAGTTAACCCACCAGGAAGCAAAGCACATCACGTCTGGACTGTAGCCGCATTGACAGGAGACATGCTAACTCAGAATACAGCACAGCTCATATCCTATGTTATGAAGATATGACAGGAAGCTAAATCACTCTACCGTTTCTGTATCTTAGTACCTGTCTGAAAGCACACATTTATCTGTCCTGAATTTTTGCATTGCATTTGAGATGAATGACTTTGGAAACATATTTTTTTATACTACTAATACACTAGGTGCAATGTCAACATCTGAAAATAATTATTTCTGTGTCTTCACATAAGCTGGGAATGTTGACAAATGAATTTGGCCTCAGACACAGCATAAGAGCCATGACAACTCCACCTTAGTATTATATACAGCAGACTTCTTCAAGGAAGAATTACTATATGGTTAAATCTTATAGTAAGCACTCAAAAGCAGGATGTGCTAAAGATAAACTGAAAATTTAGGAGGCTGAACACGTGGGGAGAGTTAGGAGTTTCCTTTAAAGAGAAACAGGAGTAACGGTGAATTCTGGAGAAAATGAAATTAATTCTTTCTAATAATTTTCTCTACATCCCATAACAGAAATTCTTTTTTTCTACATGGAATCAGTTATAAGAAAACTTAAGAAAAGTCTTTAATGGGAGCAATACTTTTGCATGGGTTTGCTTTGGAAGACAACTGCAATAAAATCTTATTGAGAAAATAATCCTTTTTCTTTATATAAAGGAGGATTACGTAAAAATCAGGGAAAAAAAGAAGCTTAATATAAACAACATAGTGCTAACCCTCAATTTAGTTCACTTCAAACTTTTGAGTTATGGCCTCTTTCAAAAGGTTAAGATTATCATGGTAAGATGTAAGCTGTGTGACTGAGTATAAATCTCCAGTTTCGACACTAAGCCTACTGACTATAATATTACTAGCATACAGTAAGGACACAATCAGTATTTGTTGAATAAATGAGTTAAGGCTGAGTGAGGTACAGCATTGTTTCCCAAATGCTGGTCATGACAAACTTTCACTCATCAGTAGCAAAATTGGATAAATAAGGCCTGAAATTGTGTCATCAGCCATCTATCCATCTCCAGGATTAAAGCTGATTTGCCTTGCCTCAACCAACACTCTCAATTTTTGTTTGCCAAGTCCAGACCTACAGTCAATACACAAAGGAACTGTGCAGCATATAGCTCAAAAAAGGGGGTCATAAATTTCACCCAAGACCCCAGGCAGAAAAGAAAGAAAAAGGGAAAGAAAAGAACAAAGTTGTTAACACTGAAATCACAGAAGAGGAAAGATTTAAAAAATTATTTCATCTATCCTGCAAAGAAGTGTGCTGTTCTAAGGGAAGAGCTTATTCAGTTTTATTTAATCTTAAACCTTGCTAACATTGGAAGTGAAGATTAATTTGCAATTATATAGAAAAAGTCTGGGTATTACAAACAGACTCTGAAGAACTAGTTCCTATTTTCAAATATGCATGTGATCTTTATCAAGAATTTAAACCACTCTTGGTCTCAATCAACTTCATTCTTTCTTTTAATAATAGAGTAGTTTGTTGTTGTTGTTGTTGTTTTTTGCAAAATGCCCTGAGTCTCTGAGAATGTGTGCCTCCTGGAACTTAGAGCAGGCAGAGTAAAGCAGCACTTACTCATCATCCTCCAAGAGCAAAGGTGACTAGAAACCAAATCCTCGAGATGAAATCATTGCTCTCCTGATAAATTCCCAGTTCCTCTGACTAAATATTTCCCTCCTTAATCCCGGACACTATAACTGCCAGTCATTTTGAGTCTGTTATTCCAATATGAAAAGTCTAACTTAAGCACCATAAAAGTCTTGGGAAAAAAACATTTTTGAACACTGGTAGGCTCAGGGGACTGACAATGGAATATGAACCTTTCACCCCAAAGATGGTTCCTTGGGAACAGAAAGCAACATTGTTTTGTTGTTTTATTTTCTGTAAAAACCCTCCTGTGCCCCCCCACTTTCCCAGGTGGTGCTAAAGCATCCAGCAGCTGTTGACTGTCAGTGTCCCTGCAACATCCTGGAGTCTTTTGAATGATCAGGATCAACTTAGAAAGAAATCTGTCCACCTGGGCGCTTGAGAAAATTTGCATATAATCACCTGGGGATTTGTTTAAAATGCAGACTTTGATTCAATGACCATCGAAGGTGGGGCCTAGAAGTCTGCATTTCTAGCAGCTCTCAGCTAATGGTGATGCTGTTAGACCCATGAACCCACCTTTGAGGAGCCAGGATCTATCCCACCTTGACCTATGCTATTGAATTTGATGATCTGATTGACACCACAAAAGTTTCCTCCACACCAAAAATATCAGTATTGCCCAATACCAGAAACACACACACTTATGTACACACACAAATGTATGCAAGCACATACACTGAGAGAAAACAAATTTCAGTTTCTATTATTGAACTTATTGGTTCAGATCCAACATTGTATTGTAGCAAGAGTGGTTACACCACACTTGTGTCCCAATATCTGACCCTTTTGAGCTTTGCATCTACACTTCACTAGAAGAGCACCTGTACAGTCCTTGCCAAATCCTTACAATGGTTATGAGCTGAGCAGAGAAGATACCTGTAATTACTAAATTACTATTGCTGAAAGGGAAAAAATAGACTGGTCATTAAGCAATTTACTCATGACATCTCATAACTAGCAGCAGTCAGATCCAGTGATCATACTCAGATTTTGTGTCTCTCCCCCAGGAGATCAAACCAGTCAACCCTAAAGGAAATCAATCCTGAATATTCATTGGAAGGACCAATGCTGAAGCTGAAGCTCTAGTACTTTGGCCACCTGATTCAAAGAGCTGACTCATTGGAAAAGACTCTGATGCTGGAAAGATTGAGGGCAGGAAGAGAAGGGGCAACAAAGGATGAGATGGTTGGGTGGAATCACCGATTCAATGGACATGAGTTTGAGCAAACTCCCAGAGATGGTGAAGGACAGGGAAGCCTGGTGTGTTGCAGTCCATGGGGTCACAGAGAGTCAGACGTGACTTACAACCCCCAAGTCTAGAACTTTTCCAACCTAACAGTGCCTTTCCCATTGCCCATCCATGCTATGTCCTAGCCAAGTTGTTTTTTTTTTTTTATGTTTATTACACTACTGTTCCCTTAGTTGTAGAACTAACAAAGTTCAACCTGTGTTCTATGGGACAATTGGGGGACTCTATTTCGGAACAAGCTGCAGTCTCAATGACTTTTTTTTTTTTTAATCCGGAAAAGCTGCCTGGATTCTGTTGGACGATAGAGCTGGACAGAAGAATTAGTATTCTCAAGATCTCTGACTCTTTGTGACCCCATTATACAGTCCATGGAATTCTCCAGGCCAGAATATTGGAGTGGGCAGCCTTTTCCTTCTCCAGGGGATCTTCCCAACCCAGGGATCAAACCCAGGTCTCCTGCATTTCAGGCAGATTCTTTACCAGCTGAGCCACAAGGGAAGCCCAACAATACTGGAGTGGGTAGCCTATCCCTTCTCCAGGGGATCTTCTTGACCCCAGAATTGTACCAGGGTCTCCTGCATTGATTCAACAGCAGAGTGCTATCTTTGATCAAGCTGAATACAAATGTCAGTCACAGATCATCAGTGTTAGTAATGAGTGAAAATATTCCACAATTAAGCATCTCACAGTGATTCCCCAGTAATAAGGAATGCAACTAGGATTTGCTTTGACAGCGAGAAAGGAGCAGTACCGCCTGCCCGGTCAGGTGACTCTCAGAAAGACATTCTCTCTGGAGTGTAAGTTCAAGAACCTGGTTTATTCTTTTTTTTTTTAGTTTTTTTAAAAAATTATTTACTTTTAATTGAAGGATAATTGCTTTACAATATTGGTTTGATTGCTACCTTGCATCAACATGAATCAGCTACAGGTGTACATATGTCCCCTCCCTCCTGAACCTCCCTCCCACCTCCCACCTTTCTCAGGTTACAGAGCCCCGGTTTGAGTTTCCTGAGTCATACAGTAAATTTCCATTGGCAATCTATTTTACATATGCTACTGTATATGCTTCCATGCTACTCTCTCCATTCATCTCACCCTCTCCTTCCTTCCCGCCACACTTTTGTCCATAAGTCTGTTCTCTGTGTCTGCGTCTCTGTTGCTGTCTTGCAAGAGCCTAGGTCGTTTCTGCTTTGTTGGCTGCTGAATCCCAGCACCCAGAACAGGGCCTGATACACAGAAGATGCTCCACAAACATTCTTTAAATCGAATGAAGAACTGAAGTCTTACTATAACTATACACAATGTGTTAAATGTTAAAACCGGTTTTAAAGTACTACTCGTTTCTTTCATATTAATGTGAACCAAAAGTTGGTTTTAAATATTTTAATCCTTTGGACAACTAGAGACACTCAGCTCTTCACCAACTTATGAAAAAGTACTCTTTACTATCTTAAAGATATAATCTCAATGCAATATATCCCACACCACAAAATACTGTATCTAATCAAGTAAGAGAAGGCAAATGACTTAGATTTATTTCAAGCCTACTCTTCATGTTATCACGGGAATTTAATTTCTGAATTTCCCTTGCATCTTGGATTAATCAGTATTTTATGAAAGAATCTATCACAGGCTCTTCAGAGCATGATGAGTCTCCCTTTCTTGCTGTTGTTCAGTTGCTCGGTTACATCCGACTTTTTGTGACCCCATGACTGCAGCATACCAGGCTTCCCTGTCTCTTTCTTAAACATCACATTTTATATGTATTTGCTTTACCTTTGTTTGCCACTGGGCTATACTCTATCTAGTGGCTCACACAGTGTAGAATTTGCCTGCAATGCAACAGACCTGGGTTCTATCTCTGGGTTAGGAAGATCCCCTGGAGAAGGAAATGGCAACACACTGCTCAGATTGGAAAAAAAAATAGCTGATCACTCAGCTTTTCTATAAGTAATTCTTATTCAATATTGGTCAGAGAGGAGGAAGATAACCCTAGCATTGTGACTGTGAAGGAATTTCATCTATGAATACCACCTGTCTAGGAAAAATTCCCATTATCTGTTAAGTCATTAAATAGGAAACAGTCTATGAACAAAGAATTTGAAGGCAAATTTGTGACAGAGAAAGCATATATGTTATCTAGGTAGATACAGAAACCTTTGTTTTCAGTAGTCACTCACCTGAATCTGCTTTCCAGAAGCTGATACTTTCTGCAACCTTACTAAAATTATATTTTGTGTAATTTTTAAACATTTTTACTCTGTTCTTAGAATTCTGACTCTGAAATATGGTACAATATTTATTAAAATTTTACTTAGCTGACTTTTAGATATATTAAAAACCAAGTTCCAGGCTAAATATATTGGAAATAAACAAACAACTATCCATGGACTTCTCTAGTGGTCCAGTGGTTAAGAATCCACCTATCAATGCAGGGGACATGGGTTCAAATCTGCTTTGGGAAGATTCCACATGCCTCAGAGCAACTAAGAACAATGCTCCCCAACTACTAAGCCTGTGCTCTAGAACCTGTGAACCACAACTACTGAAGCCTGGGCCCCTACAGCCCATACTCTGCAAACAGAGAAGCCACTGCAATGGGAAGCAATCGTACCACAACTGTGAGTAGCCCCTGCTCATTGCAACTTGAGAAAGTCTGCAGGTAGCAATGAAGACCCAGTGCAGTGAAAAAAAAAAAAAAAAAAATTATTTATTTATTTAAAAAAAAAAAAAACGGCTGTCCTTAGAAAGTAGTGTCGTTTGTCTAAAGTTTCATATTTTTAAAAAAGTCATCCTGCATAGAGAGACTCCCTAAGCAGATTCAGAAGGTAACAACATATATCACCACAACCAATACAATTTCTAAAGTTATACACCACTTACATATCCTATTTCAGTCTATTTTTTTAAATCTACTTTATAATGGATCCTCAGAGTTGCACGTGTGTCTCTTTTAATTCTAGGAACACAAAATCTCCAGCTTTTCTAAGGGCAAAGTTTCTTGTCTGTTGATCATGATTGCCACCTCCTTCTTCCTCCTTAATAGATTCCAGATTTGTTGAGGCATCTACAACTTTTCCACATAACTCAAGTATTCCAGGTCTCCTGAGTCCCACACCAAGGTTAGGGAGTCATCTCATTGAGGGAATGGTTCAAAAAAGATAAGAGGATGACTTATGGGGGCTGCTAGGAAGCTTCTGCCTCATTCATATCTCAGCCTCAATGTGCTTAAATAAGACTCAGGAATACATAGCTCCGTTTTACCCACTTGAGGAGGATAAAGTAAAAAAAAATCCCAAGGAAAATGGAACCAGAACTCATTGATAGAGTCAATCCTGACACCTTCTAGACTTCCATTTGTGAGACAATATACTTTTGTTACTATCACATCTATCATTTGGAGGTTTTCTACTTCCTGTATACAAACGCATAGTAAAAGATATTCAGTTCAGTTGCTCAGTCGTGTCCGACTCTTTGTGACCCCATGAACTGCAGCACACCAGGCCTCCCTGTCCATCACCAACTCCCAGAGTTTACCCAAACTCATGTCCATTGAGTCGGTGATGCCATCCAACCATCTCATCCTCTATTGCCTCCTTCTCCTCCCGCCTTCAATCTTTCCCAATAACAGGGTCTTTTCCAGTGAGTCAGTTCTTCACATGAGGTGGCCAAAGTATTGGAGTTTCAGCTTCAGCATCAGTCCTTCCAATGAACACCCAGGACTGACCTCCTTTAGGATGGACTGGTTGGATCTCCTTGCAGTCCAAGGGACTCTCAAGAGTTTTCTCTAACACCACAGTTCAAAAGCATCAATTCGTTGGCACTCAGCTTGCTTTATAGTCCAACTCTCACATCCATATACTAAAAGCATACTAAGAGAAAGTGCTAGTTGTGTCCGACTCTTTGCGTCTCCACAGATTATAGCCCACCAGGCTCCTCTGTCCATGGAATTCTCCAGGAGGTAACACTGGAGTGGGTCATCATTCCCTTCTCCAGGGGATCTTCCTAACCCAGGGATCAAAGCCAGGTCTCCTGCATTGCAGGAGGATTCTTTATTGTGTGAGCCACCAGGGAAGCCTCATTCTAAATAATACATTTTAATTATTTAACAACCATTTTCCTAAATTTCAAAAACAATTTTAACTAGCAAATGACATTGCACCAAACTGAATATTGCTTTTGGAATATAATGTGGATTTTTTAAAAAAATGTGGTTTAGAAAGTAGGTTAAGTAAACCAAGGAATTCGCCGTCTGAATTTTTATAATATGGAAAAGGGAAAGAAGAGAAAAATAATTGAAGCTATTCCCTTTTTTTCCTTTAAGAAATTTCCTAGCAAATTACATAATCCTCAAAACATAATGAGATTCAACAGTTTATCGGAGAGAAAATTCTTCAAATTATGGCACAGAAAAAAGTACCTGTATTTGGCGGCTTGGTAAACTGGCTAGATCCACCTCTGTGTGACTTTGGACAAATCATTTAACTACCTTAGGCCTTAGCTTGTTCATCTGTAAAGAAAAAACATCTTTTCTAGGTTCAAATGTTTCACCAACACTGGCATACCGTCACTGCTTTTTGCAAAAAATCTGCCAAGAAAAAAAGACACTGTGCTCATAAGTGGCTGTATTTTAAAAGTGCTTAGAGATGAATACTTAAAGTCAGATCACCAGGTCACATAATTTTTGTCTTAAAATTTTGGTTTAATTCTCAGCAAACAGCAACTTATGAACCTTATAGCAGTTTCATAATATGTTATTAAACTAAAGCATAAAATGGAAACATTTTATTTGAAAAAGTGTATATACAACTGAAAAGATAAAGCACATAGATTATCTTTGATCTCTCTTAGTTTAAGTTCTTCAAGTGAATTTCAAAGACCTCAAATATAATCTAATATGGAAAATTTAGATCTATCATAGCTACTTGTATATCCAAATAGTGATACTGTTTTGCTTTGTTTTTCCCTGACCAGTCACTATCTGACAGGCCCAACATCCTAACACTGAGTTTATCTGACCTAAATTAATTCTCACAATAACCCATGTTCCCATCTTAAAAAAAAAAGAAATAGTCTCAGAAAGACTAAATAAATTGTGGTCATGAAGCTAGATAAATCTTTAATCTCCACCATTACATATAGCATCCTCATTCTCTCCAGTGCCAAGGACTTTTTTTAACCCCATAGGAACCAAGATGCCAGAACAAGATTTCAGTCAACAACCACAAAAATATCATCTTATAAACTTTCATGGAAAAACTGTTTTCAGAAATTAAATAAGACTTTGGTGGGGCGGGGGGAAGTGGGGGAGGTCATTGATTTTGCTTCTGAGTCTAGTGCCTATGTGAAGAACCAGCCTAGCTAGCTATAGAGTGAATCTTCCTGTAGGCTCATTTCATTCTGTATCTTTGATCTTCAAAACATAAAATCAAATTAGCTGTTTTAGACAGAATTATAGAATGGTAAGCAAATGAATAAATAAACTTCACAGTAGAGTTGTCAAGTTGGTTGTAAAGTTGTTGTAGATGAATAGCAGTTTCCTTCTACAAATAAGACAATCTGGGGAGACAATTTTACTGAGAACTTAAAGGATAGAATAGAGATGCAAAAAAAAAAAAAATCTTCCAATGAATCCAGAATATCTAAGCATTGTGGCAACAAGAACAGCACAGAAAGCATGACTTGCTTGCTGTCAAGGAGTAAATCTGTTTCAGTATTGTACAAGACATGGTTAAATGGTGTTTTCCCACTAAAATGATCCCTGCCGGCAGAGGAATAGAAAAAGGCCATAAAGATGACTTTTCCTACAGCACAATTCTTTCAATAACTGTGCTTTTATACACACACACACACACACACACACACACACACAGAGGAACCTGGTGGCTATGGTCCATGGGGTTACAAAGAGTCAGACACAACTGAGCCACTAACACACACACACACACACATATATACACGTGTCTGTGTGTGTGTATAAAGAGAGAACGTAGGCACCCAGGGACTCAGTTGCCACCAATGCTTATATATACACACCAGGGACCTATTTTTCAAAATATCATTATTTTAGGATACAATGTTAAGTTTCTATGAGTAGCCCATTACAACTTCGTTACCTCCATGGTTTGGCAGTGTAGTGTTTTGCTTCTGTTCTCATGTAGTAAAATAACATGGCTTCCCTGGGGGCTTAGAGGTAAGGGCCTCCTAAAGCAGGAGATGCAAGAGACACAGGTTCGATCCCTGGGTCAGGAACATCCACTGGAGGACAGCATAGCAACCCACTTCAGTATTCTTGCCTGAAGAATCCCATGGACTGAGGAGCCTGACAGGCTACAGTCCATGGGGTCACAAAGAGTCAGACACAACTTGGCAATTAGACAACACATCTGGAGCCCGAAACAAAGGATGAAAATTTGAGGTAATTTGTTTCCAAAAGAAAATGGACAATTTTCTTTCAAACAAAAGAAAATCTTGTAAAAGGCAGAAGTTCACCCAATGTATGGTGTGTACCAAGAACCAGGGGACTGGGACCTCCATGGCAGTCCAGTGGCTACGACTCCGTGCTTCTCTAGTGCAGGGGGTGCAGGTTCAATCCCTGATCGGGGAACTAGGATTCTACATGCCGTGCAGTGTGGCCAAAACGTTAAAAAAAAATGAACTAGGAGATTATATTTAGTGATTTTAACAAAAACTGACTTGACTCAAAAAATATCTGCCTAAAAAATCTAGTTTGTGAATTTGCTACACCAAGAACCATGAGCACTTCCTCCCAGAAAAGGTATCTCCATCACACAGATGAAAACAAGATAAACATTCATTCAATACAGTCGAGGAGTTCTTGAATAGAGGCATCTTTGTAGGGGTCTCAGTATATGTGGGCATGAACTCAGTTGCAATAGGAGAGGTGGCAAAAACACAAACCCTAAATGGATCGTTCAGTATAATATTGAAATGTTAGTATTGATAATAAAAGCTCTCAATTGTGTTCTCTTTATTCACTCATCATTAGTATGAACACCAGCTCCTAAATTTTCAACAAGATCAGCTTCTTCCATTTATATCTTTTAAAGAAGTTTTTCACAAACTTTTCCAAAGGTAATTGAGTAACTAGATTAAATCAGTGTAACATTTAACTTCAGCCCATTTTTCTCCAGCATCAGGACAATAAAGGGCCCAAAATTCCACACTGTATTTTTATAATCCCTTAAATGAAAATACGTATGTGTTTTCTATTCCTTTTCAGATAATATGCTCTTTTCATAAAGAAGGAATAACAGCAAATATGAAGAGTACCTTGACAGTTACCCACACTCTCAATTAACAGGCCCTGTTACTGTTTATCTCCTAGAGTCAGACATGGAAATTTCCAGGGCTGTAACATCAGCCAGGTCCATTAGAGGGAGCTACAAGGAATCTTAGTTACAGGACTTAAGTTCTCAGGTGAGCCGCTGACAGAAAATACAAGCAAGCAACCCAAGAACAGTGCTGTAGGGTATCGAATACCTCAAGCTTCTAGATTCTTGGCTCCAAAACACATGTAGATCACCACACCCCTGCATGCCAAGACCATTTGTGTTCATCTGTGATAGAGCTTAGACATAGGGAGACTACTGGGGAATCAGTTCTTCTGAAAGCAGCGCTATAAATCATTTACCAGGATTTAGAACAACTGGATGTTCACTGACAGTTTCCTGACAGCTTTGGTCAGTAATGATGCCACCAAGTGTGCAGAGAAGAAATTCAGAGTGATGTGGAAATGGGGAGCATCAATAATAGAAATCTTCATACACAAGAATTATGATTAATGTTCTCCTATATTCGTAAACAGTTCGTTCTGTGTGAAATGCTTAAACATCGAGAAAACAAATGTCTTAAACCAGTAGCTTTTTTCTTAAGTTTCCCATAGTTAAAACTATTTAATAACATTCTGCTTTCCAAGCCTTGAAATCAGACCTTAAAGATTAAATAAATGCTCACACATTATTTCACAGCCATCAGATTCTGCTTTTTATTGAATACAGCTAACTTATAGTTGAAGCAAAATGACATCATTCTAAACATTCCATAAACTTTTTCTTTAGGGAAAAAAACCAATTTTTGATAAGAGCTAAGGAATTGTAAGAATTTTCAAAATGATTCACACTATCACCTTTCCAAATGCTTTAGTATTCTTTAGTTTTCTATTTGATTTTCTTGAGGGTGAAAGTGGTCCCACTTAAAGATAAATGGCTGGAGGGCTAATAAGTTATCTAGAGTTCTCATTGTCGTATATGCATATGCTAAAATTATTTCATGATTTTAGCAAAATTTTAACAAATGACTTAACATATTTAGATGATATAAATCATCACTTCCTTTCCCCCTTTAGGAGAAGTTATTGTTGACATCACTTTTTTTTAAGGGTATGTATTTATTTATTTTTGGCTCTAACAGGCTTTCTCTCCTGCTACTGCTAAGTCACTTCAGTCGTGTCCAACTCTGTATGACCCCATAGATGGCAGCCCAACAGGCTCCCCCGTCCCTGGGATTCTCCAGGCAAGAACACTGGAGTGGGTTGCCATTTCCTTCTCCAATGTGTGAAAGTGAAAAGTGAAAGCGAAGTCACTCAGTCATGTCTGACTCATAGTGACCCAATGGACTGCAGCCTACCAGGCTCCTCCGTCCATAGGATTTTCTAGGCAAGAGTACTGGAGTGGCTTGCCGTTGCCTTCTCCGAACAGGCTTTCTCTAGTTGTGGCAAATGGGGCTATTCTCTAGTTGCTGTGTGCAGCTTCTCATTCTACTGGTTTTTCTAGTTGCAGAGCATGGGCTCTAGAGTGCAGGCTTTAGTAGTTGTGGCACATGGGCTTAGTTTCCCCAAGGCATGTGGGATCTTCCCAGACCAGGCATCCAACAGGTGACCCCTGCATTGCTAGGTGGATTCTTAACCACTAGACCACCAGGGAAGCTCCACTTAAAAAAAAAAAAATTGACGCTGCATCAAGCCCAGTGCTAGACACTTTACATACTGCATCTCTAATTCTTTCCAAAACATTGAATATACAGACACTGTAACCATTTTGCATTTTATAGATGAAGAAATCAGGGCTTTGGAAGTTTAAATGATTTGAGGCAAGGCCACAATTTTAGCAACTTGCAGAGCCAACATTCAGTCCATCTCAATCCAAGGCCACATGAAAATCCACTCTAGCCCAACTACTATTTTGCTGTTCATGACATAAGTACAAATGCACATCTCTCTTGATCATTTTAGTCACTAAACTGGAGTCACTGATACCACTAACAATGATATGCCATTTTCCAAGATTTAAAATTTTGCTGTATAGATTTTTTTATGGCTGACATGATCAGAGTTTGTCCACCTGTTTGATTACTTCACCTGGGTACAATCACCCTATACTGTGTGTCAGTCACTCAGTTGTGTCTGACTCTTTGTGACCGCATGGGCTGTAGCCCACCAATTCCTCTGTCCATGGCTTTCTCCAGGCAAGGATACTGGAGTGGGTTGCCATTTACTTCTCCAGTGGATCTTCCCAACCCAGGAATTGAACACAACTCTCCTGCATTGCAGGTGGATACTTTATCATCTGAACTACTAGGGAAGCCCTACAATCACCTTATTTTCTGGGAAAAGCACTAGACTCCTATATTAGAAAATCTGGGCCACCATCATGACCTGCCCATTGATTATCTGTAAGTTTTGCAGCAAGTCTCCAAATTATTCTGTGTCTCTGATGTACAAATGACATCCATAATCATCCTTGAGATGTTTGCAGCTGTGTTTATAATTCAGATAGCAAGCCTAACACTTCACACACAGGTCTTCCCAGATGCCACAATTAGAATAGCAAATATGCATTTCAATATTAGTATGATTTGTTGTTGCAGGACTAATGGAATTGAAAAATGCTAGAGGCCATTTCTTTGTGATAATATGGAGAGGTAAAGGATGTTAGAATCCAATGGGTTACTAAAAAATAAAAAGGAAAATTACACCAGGGGCACAATTTATGGAAAGCAATTCACAGTCTATTTGGTCAGAAAATTCCAATCCTAGATTTATGTTTGATTCTGTTTCAAAGCACATGCAATCGATTTTTTTTTTTTTTTCAGGGGCAGGGTCAAAACTGGTTGGCCGTACTGTCAACTGATTTGATTCTCTTCTGTTAGGGGCAAATACTTCAGGATGAAATGTCATAAAGGTGATTTTTGGCTGCAAAAATTGTAAATACTTATTCCTTCCCAAAGGTCAGATACTATAATGAGCTTTGAAAGATAATGAAACAGTGTGCTAAGACATAAATATTCAAACCCATGTTTCAGTAGTCAAGTCACCTTAGAGGAGTTTCTCTTTTACGTGTAATGCTCTTTTCAACTGCTTTTGTACAAATATGTTTACCTAAGCAAAGCAACCCTAGCAAACACTTAAATACCATATGCTACAAGTCATGGGAAAAAAAAAAAAGTTGAACTACAGTTCACATAAAACTGAGACCTCAAAGGAAGGTTATTTTTAAAAGGTACACAAATAAATTTTTAAAACATTTGGGGACATTTTGGAGTTCAAACCTATAACCATAAGCCAAGATGAAACAGTGTTAGCATTTGGCTGCTGAACAGATGAGGGAATAACGTAAGAGAATCCATGTCTAGGATATATGAAACACAGATTTGATGCTTCAGTATTTTAAACAAAATGAGAAATTGGAGCGATAGAGACAAAAATCAAAAACAGAAACATCAGCAATGACACACAAAACAAGTAACATAAGAGAAATAACCTGTGCTACAGAAATACAGAGCATCATAAGAAAATATTATGAACAGTTATATATCAACAAAATGGGAAACCAGTCAATTCTTAAGGAAATCAACCCTAAATATTCATTGGGAGGACTGATGCTGAAGCCCCAATACTTTGGACACCTCATAAGAAGAGCCTGATGTCACTCACTGGAAAAGACCCTGATGCGGGGAAAGACTGAAGAAAAAGGAGAAGAGGGCAGCAGAGGATGAGATGGTGAGATAGCATCACTGACTCAATGGACATGAATTTGAGGAGATAGTGAACAATAAGGGAGCCTGGTATGATGCAGTTCATGGGGTTGCAAAGAGTCGGACACAACTTAGTGATTAAAAAACAACAAAGAAGAAACGCACAAGCTTTTAGAAACATATAACCTGCCAAAACTGAACCAAGGAGAAACAATCATTTGAATAGACCGATCACTACAAGTGAAATAGAATCTGTAAATTTAAAAAACTCCCTGCAAACAAATGTCCAGGACTGGATGGCTTCACTGGGGAAATCTACTAGCATACGAAGAACTTACACAGATGCTTCCACACTCTACTGGCCAAATATATCAACTTCCTCATTTATAACCCTTCCCTTCCAACATGTCCTGCATGTAGCAGGCACTCAGTAAAGGGTTTACTTATGTTCAGTTCAGTTCAGTTCAGTTGCTCAGTCGTGTCCGACTCTTTGCAACCCCATGAATCACAGCACGCCAGGCCTCCCTGTCCATCACCAACTCCCGGAGTTCACTCAAACTCATGTCCACAGAGTCGGTGATGCCATCCAGCCATTTCATTCTCCGTCGTCCCCGTCTCCTCCCACCCCCAATCCCTCCCAGCATCAGAGTCTTTTCCAGTGAGTCAACTCGTCGCATGAGGTGGCCAAAGTATTGGAGTTCCAGCTTTAGCATCAGTCCTTCCAATGAATATCCAGGATTGATCTCCTTTAGAATGGATTGGTTGGATCTCCTTGAAGTACAAGGGACTCTCAAGAGTCTTCTCCAAAACCACAGTTCAAAAGCATCAATGCTTCGGCAATCAGCTTTCTTCACAGTCCAACTCTCACATCCATACATGACCACAGGAAAAACCATAGCCTTGACTAGACCGACCTTTGTTGGCAAAGTGATATCTCTGCTTTTTAATATACTACCTAGGTTGGTCATAACTTTCCTTCCAAGGAGTAAGCATCTTTTAATTTCATGGCTGCAATCAGCATCCGCAGTGATTTTGGAGCCCCCAAAAATAAAATCTGACACTGTTTCCACTGTTTCCCCATCTATTTCCCATGAAGTGATGGGACCAGATGCCATGATCTTTGTTTTCTGAATGTTGAGCTTCAAGCCAACCTTTTCACTCTCCTCTTTCACTTTCCTCAAGAGGTTTTTTAGTTCCTCTTCACTTTCTGCCATAACGGTGGTGTCATCTGCATATCTGAGGTTATTGAT
Organism: Moschus berezovskii; assembly: GCF_049115385.1. Classification (NCBI taxonomy): domain Eukaryota; kingdom Metazoa; phylum Chordata; class Mammalia; order Artiodactyla; family Moschidae; genus Moschus; species Moschus berezovskii. The sequence goes on from NC_142465.1 coordinate 94,383,354, forward strand.
ACTTCTCCCGGCAATCTTGATTTCAGCTTGTGCTTCTTAAGTGAGCCTATTACAGTACTCAGGATAGTCCCCTCTCCACAGGGTTATTTGGCTAAAAATGACTCTAGCTTAGAAGACAGCTTTTCAAACACCGATATGACCAGTACAATTGTCTTCCATTCAGAATGCTCTTCATCCCAGAAGGCCCACACTGCTATTCTCTCAAATTTTAATCATTTTTTTTAAAGGGCTAAGTTGCAGCACTCTGTCAAAGAATAATTAGAAACAATGATTGAAAATAAGATAAAATAGCCCCAAAACTAACCATTTAAAGGAAAAATAAAGAAATCAGAAGTCAGACCCCTATATGCTATTTTTCTGACCTATATTCACCAAAGGCAATATTAAGAAATACAACTTAGTTATACTCAAAACCATTACTTAATGAAATGTTTATTCATTACTATCAACTAAAGTCATTTTCCTCAAAGGTCCTAATGGAGATTTTGAAGTGGCAGAATTATAATCAGAGGAAAAGAAAGAAAAGGTTTCTAGAATCAATGTTATTTAGTGTCAAGAAATTCTACAAATCCCAGATACAATCTTATAGATGAGATTACATTTTTAAAAGAAAACATTTCAGTAATTAAACCCCTTTGATGGCACTCATTTAACACATTTTGAAGCAGAGGAACAGATGTTTCAATTTGAAATCTGAACTCTTAAAAGGACAATAACCTCACTGATTGGGCACTACCTACTGGAGTTTTTTCAAATTCACGTCCATTGAGTCAGTGATACTATCTCACCATCTCATCCTCTGCTGCCCTCTCCTCCTTTTGATTCTGTCTTTCCCAGCATCAGCTTTGGACCATCAAAAAAAAAAAAAAAATACCCTCCGAAATGTATGGATTGCAATTAATCTACGGCTCAATTCCATTCTCGTACACATTTTTTAAAAAAAGTATCAGTATTGAAACATTCAAAGAAGATGGTTTGATTGGTGATGTTTCTTCACAGTTTAACAGATTACAACAAGAAGCCAAAATTCTATGGAAGGACAGTCCATCCCTGGGTCCTTAGTATGATAATTCAGAATTTAGGATAAAAGTATCAATATTAGATGAGACAGAGACCACAGATAGGATGTGGAAATAATTCCTCAGATATATCCATTTCTATTTCAAAGAAGATGAAGAAATTCTTTCTCTGAATAGTTTGTGAGGATTACAGAATATTCTAGATTATTAAAAGAAACTCATGTTATCTAACACTGCAAAATAAAAATATATGAACATGCCCTTTTACTTTTCTATTTAGAGAATCTATTTTGAAAAAACAAAAAAATAGACAATCCGTCTTTACTTTTTATTTATTCTACCCTCTGTGTAAATATCCACATTACATGGTTAAGTTTATTCGGCTAAATTTTAAAATACCTGACCTCTATGAGAAAAATGAAAAAGTATTAAGTCTATCTTATTATTTTTTCCAAAGAAATTATAATAAAAATCACTGAAACTGAACTATGTAATGTCTGAAACTTGGTAGTAAAAATACAACAAAGGCAAACCTTTTGGCAAAATGAGTTTAAAGAAAGGCTAATGTCTAGGACATACCTAACCAGAAGAAAAGCATATATTTGAAGACAAAATACTGAAATATCACGAGAAACACACCTATAAAACATAAAGTCAGTTCCCAAGGATACATCATAACTATCTTACATTTTCCAGTAATATATTCATTTCACTCAATCTTTAAGGAGAACCCTTACTTTACTGGTATAAACCTCAAATAGTGTTCATACATGAAATTCAAAGGTATCTAATATTTCCACTCTTAATATTTGCACCTGCCTAGAGATCAGGGAACTCTATAGATTTTCTCTACAGGTTTTCTTTGATCAGAAAGAACTACTTTCCTCTGATCACATCCTCAAACCATATAATACTCAACCAGTCTTTATCAATTACTTTTGGTGGCATCCATATAAACAATTCTGAATAACTTACTAAACCTAAGTTAAAAGAATTTATGAAATGGGAAAACACCATATCACCAGTGTTCCTTGATCAGTGTTAAATAAGATTTCAAAACCAGCCTGAATAAAAATTAACCAATTACATAGATTTTTTTTTACTCCATTCATGCAATCATCTTACAGCCTTAAAAATCTTAAATGAATTTTCCAGGGATCATCACTACCCAAGCCCTGTGAGGATATGAATACATCAATTTGATTTTAGTTATTATTGGTAATGGAATCTAACCTGTGACAACATACAGTAATTTTTCATTCAGCACTCCGGCAAGACCCAGCATCAGTACCCATTACTAAGGGGAGCAAACTATCCTAGACCCTTGAACTCATGGGTGAGGGTCACCAGCCTTCCATGCAGCTGAAAGTCTGTGTGTAACTTAGAGCCAGCCCTCCGTAGAGCCAGCCCTCCATAGATTCAACCAACTGCAGATCAAATGATACTGTAATATTTACTATGAAAAAAATGTCCATATAATTGGACACACACAGTTCAAACCTGTGCTGTTCAAGGGTCAATTGTACTCCCATTATTGGACTCTCCAGCTGTTAAAAGAGTTTTCCCCCGTAAGGTAGAGTTAAAACATGCATGTGACTTTCATTATATTGATTCTACTTTTGCTTTCTAGAACAATATACAAATGTGTCTTTTTTTTTTAATGGCAACCTTGTAAATAATTGGAGACAGGTGTTTTCCTTTCCTTTAGTCCTCTCTAGGCTACACAGTCCCACTTCCTCTGTTTTCAACATGATTTCCAGACTTCTGGCTCTCCAGCTGGTCAATGTCTTTCCTAAAATTATGGTGTCTTGGACAGAAAACCGTCTTCCAACTGCAATCCAGTCAGTGTTAAGTACATCAAAGATATGACTGCCCATCATGTGGACACTTCTATTTATAATGTCTAAGAAAGTTTTAAGGGGTACTTTTTTTCCTTTTATGCAGCTTTATCATACAGTTGGCTCATATTAAACTTTTAGTCAAGTAAAATCTCTAGATATTTTTCACAAATTGAAAGTTTTCTTATTCAATTCTCACTTTGGGCTAGCAACCACTTACTCCAATAACAGGCAGAGAATTCATATGTGTAGCCACCTGAGAGGATAAATATCTGGATAATCCATTATGTTTTTTTTATAAAGCCTCTTCCAGCGGCCATTCTCATTGCTTACGTTTTATCAACTGAATTAAGTATTTTCCCTTTGGGAGAAAGTCTTGAGTATTCAAGTACATATTTATGTATTTTATTACTTATGTTGTACTTAATATGTGCTAATATTAAGTCACTGTTGTTATTTTCTTAGGCTCCAAAATCACTGCAGACAGCGATGTCAACCATTAAATTAAAAGATGTTTGCTCCCTGGATGAAAAGCTATGACAAACCTAGACAGCATATTAAAAAGCAGAGACATTACTTTGCCAACAAAGCCCATCTAGTCAAAGCTATGGTTTTTCCAGTAGTCATGTATGGATGCAAGAGTTGAACCATAAAGAAGGCTGAGTGCCAAAGAATTGATGCTTTGAACTATGGTGCTGGAGAAGACTCTTGAGAATCCCTTGGACTGCAAGGAGATCAAACCAGTCAATCCTAAAGAAATCAATCCTGAATATTCATTAGAAGGACTGATGCTGAAGTTGCAATACTTTGGTCACCTGATGCCAAGATCCGACTCATTGGAAAAGACCCTGATGCTGGGAAAGATTGAGGGCAGAAGAAGAAGGGGATGAAAAAGGATGAGATGGTTGGATGGTATCATCAACTCAATGGAAAGGAGTTTGAGCAAACTCCAGGAGATAGGGTAGGACAGGGAAACCTGGGGTGCTGAAGTCCATGGAGGTCAAAAAGACTCAGATACCACTGAGCAATTGAACGACAGTCACTGTTCTCAGACCTTTAAAAATATTAACTCATCTTATCTGGATAATAACTCTTCCAAGTTAGTACTATTATTATACACATTTAACAAACAAAGAAACTGAAGGGCAGACAATTTGCCACAAATCGCATTGCCAGTAAGAAACAAGCAGAGGCAAGATTCAAAACCAGGCAGTCTAGAAACAGATTGGGGCTCATAATCATTATATTATGCTGGCTCTCTTGACCCTACATAAATGTTTAGAACAAAAGGGACTGTGTCATATACTTGGGAAGCACACAAAATAATACATCATGATATTTCTATACGTTTGTCTTAGCTCCATTAAAATGATGATAGACAGATACATACATAGACACATAGCAACACGGAATAGTATAATTATGACTGGTTTGCATCGTTGTAATGGAGAAGGAAATGGCAACCCACTCCAGGACTCCTGCCTGGAAAATCCCATGAACGGAGGAGCCTGGCAGGCTACAGTCCATGGGGCCGCAAAGAGCTGGACACGACTGAGCGACTTCACTTACTTACTTAAGGCAGAAACCAACACAACATGTAAAGCACTTATCCTCCGATTTAGAAAAATGAAATATTCTCCTAAAAATGGAAGAGAAGCAAGGTAAAAATTGAAGCAAGCAATTTTTAGTAAGGACTATCAGAAACACCTCATGATGGAAAGATAAAAACCACTCAAGTTCTTAGTACCCATCGTCTACTGGAAATCATTGTACCATCATCATGTGTATCACCAACTTGCTTGGGCTTTAAAGACAAAACTACCCTAAAAACATGCATTACCACCAAACACGGGTCACCTAAAACAATCTAGGAGCTTGCCTCTTTAAGTACTCTAAATTGTTATTTCTGGGGAACTCATATATATTCCTGCTTCTGCACCGTAATCTAAAACACATTCTTTTGATAGTACTTTCAAATGAATAACCCAGGATTCCTTACACAGACTCTCATTTTTGCTTAAGACTAAGGGCTATATAGGGGTCACAAACAGTCGGACACGACCGAGCGACTTCACTTTCACTTTTCACTTTCCTGCACTGGAGAAGGAAATGGCAACCCACTCCAGTACTCTTGCCTGGAGAATCCCAGGGACGGGGGAGCCTGGTGGGCTGCCGTCTATGGGGTCACACAGAGTCGGACACGACTGAAGCGACTTAGCAGCAGCAGCAAGGGCTCTATACCAGGAAAACTTGAAGTATCTCTTCCCTAGAATTTCCTAAGCAGACTAGTCCTCATTTGGCTTTGGAGTGTGGTTGCTGTGCTGTTTAAGGAGACAGAACAGAACTTGAATGCAGCCAAGGACAGAATTCAGGATGGAATTTTACTGTCACCACCTCATGATCCATTGTCTTGATATGGCTGTTCCATTGTTGATATTCTGGTTTCTTTAAATTATAATTAAAATTTATCAAACTTTGTTGCTGGCTATTTGGTTGACTCTCCAGTGTGAATGATGAAAACTTGCTTACTTTTTCTATGATCTTCTGATTAATAGTCTACACACAGCAGTTTCAATGTAAATCATCCATAAGGCAGCTGTAAACATTATTCCACATCACTCCTCTAACAATTCTTATTTTGCCACAGGTTGGAGAACATCACTGTTAAATCACCCCTGAGTTTATGTTAATAATTTGCAACGAATGGATTTCTTTAAAAAAACAAACTCCTAAGTATACGTTCTAATTCTTAGTTCAGAAAGTCAGCAGTTCATATACATTTCTCCACATCTATTTGTACCTATAAAACTATTTTCCTGAGGACATAGAAACTCGCGATCAGAAAAATAAATTAAAAGGGGAAAGAAGGGAGAAAAAAAGAGAGAAAGCCAAAGGTCTAGTTAGAGAAATTAATCCCCCCTCAAATACGAAAGTGACAAAATGCTTTGTTTCACTCATGTTGCCATTGATCACTACCAATTCCTTTTTGGTCTTCACCCTTGCCCTTCCTAACAGTTAAGAATGGACCACTTATTTTTATAGTCATTCTATAATACAGCAAGAAATAACATGGTTACTCTAACACTATTTAAAATTTCAAGCAAAAAAATGATTCATCTTATTAAAGCATTATTTAGGTCATACCTATGGTCTCTGAATTCTGTATTTACCATCATGCTAAAAGATAAAAAATCCAACATCTTCTAGTTTGTTTCCTCTCTCATCAGATTCCCCTTCAGTGAAAGAAAGTGCCACTTCATCTTTGCAATGAACACAATGCCTCTACTCACACCGTAGTTATTTCTTACTAGGTTATTATATGTTCTATCTGCTCTTTCTACATCTTTAGCACCCAAAGGAATAAAAACACCCACCTGCTACCTCCATGTTTACCAGTACTAGTCTTACCTTGGCATGTGTTCGGGCAGAGTGCTTATCATCTCAGTCTGTGGACCCAGCCTATGTCCAGGAGGTTACGAGAAGCTGCAGAGCTGTCTTTGGCCCACTTGCTACAAATGGCATCAGACTTCAGAGGAGACACAGTCATGGAGGTGTCACAGGGAAGATGAAAGCAAGGGAGCCACTCACCTGCATTAAAACCTTACGCTTGAGAGTCCACTTAACCTTTATAATTATTACTAACCCAGAATTAATGATTCTGAAAGCCTGTTTTGGAAGGAACACCTTTGTTTGTCCAGGTGCATGAGGTTGTTTCCCTCTGCCACAGAAAAACAAGTTCAAGGCATTATGAAAAATGTGCACTTAAAAAGAACACTTTCATCTCAGTGGTCTGTGTGCTAGAAAACATTTCGGGATTAACATCTCAAGAAAGAAGTCAATCGAGGAGGATTTGAGTCTATGAGTGTGTACATTGTGTCTATGGGGAGAATAAAGGAGGGATATTGATGAGGGAGGGATGGAATTCCCGATAGAGATGTAATAATATTTGATCACCACTAATTTTTGTAACTTTCACATCTATGATAATACAAAACTTTATAGGGCTCTATTTTGTTTTTTGCCACACTGAGTGGCACGTGGACTCTTAGTTCCCTAACCAGGGATGGAACCTGTGCCCCTTGCAGTGGAAGCGTGGAGCCATAGTTACTGGACCACCAGGAAAGTCCCAGGGCTCCATTTTAAATATGAGAATATTTCATACATATGTATTCTTCATTAAGAATCTTATAAATACGTATAAATACATTTTGATAAATGAAAGACCACATTTTCTTATAAACCTGAATATAGACAGTGACATTTTAATTTGGTACTGTATGAAACAGTGCATAACGAAAATCAACCCCCCTTTCATTGGCTACATATTACCATGATTTCTAGAATTCCAAGTCTAACTATCATGCAATGGAAATTCTAAACAATTGTTTTTGTTGCTGTTCAGTCGCTCAGTCATGTCCTACTCTTTGAAACCCCGGGACTGCAGCATGCCAGGCTTCCCTGTCCTTCACTATCTCCCAGAGTTCGCTCAAATTCACGTACGTTGAGTCACTGATGCTATCTAACCATCTCATCCTCTGCTGCCCCCTTCTCTTGTTGCCTTCAGTCTTTCCCACCATCAAGTTCTTTAAACTATAATTGTTATATAATTATTATAACAAATTAGAAAAAGCTATCAGGATTGTAAAATTATGATCTCTAGAAAACATGTGTTATATCCTGACAGTCGTAAAAGACAGGAAATTTTTAAAAGCTAAACACTAAACTATTAAATCAGATTTCAAAAGTCTATAGTAATTTAAAATGAATCACCTTTACAATTTTAAGAATTATCTCCAAGACAGGAGTTAAACATGCTGCCTTTTAAAATTCATATATTTCTAAACATACAAAAATATTCATATAAGTCTTCCCTTTGGGACAACTTAGCAAAACTGGCCTGTTTTTATTTTCTTAGAGGGAGGAGGTGATAATAGTATTGGTAAATGGGATATTTCCTAAATATTCAAATAAGTCTAGCTGGAGCTACTGTCACATCCTTCTCTACATATAATATAATTTTAGAAAATGACCTTGGTGAAATAAGTCTTTATTAAGTGGGTCTTTTCCTGAAAAAAATGTTTTCTAAAACAAGACACTGTATATATTAGAATGGAAGCTATATTAATATTATTGTGTGGTTGTTCAGTCGCTAAGTGTGTTTGACTCTTTGCGACCCCATGGACTGCAGCATGCCAGGCTTCCCTGTCCTTTACCATCTCCCAGAATTCATTCAAACTCACGTCCACTAAGTCGGTAATGCCATTCCACCATCTCATCCTCTATCAGCCTCTTCTCCTCCCACCTTCAATCTTTCCCAGCATCAGGCGCTTTTTCAATGAATATGCAGGAGAAAATATTCATTTTTACTCAAAAGTATTAATTAAGTATATAACCTAAAACTTACACTAGAATTCTCTCTTCTAATAACTATGTCTAGTTATCAAAGAACAGGCACTCGAGGGCTGAGTTGTCATATTAATATACTGGCCAGCAAATTACTGCTGACCTAGAATTCAAGAGTAAATGCAGCAATAGCTCTAAAAACACAAGTGAAGTAGACACATTTCAATGATTGTTATTTGGGAAATTAATACTGTTATAATAGGGCTTGCCAGGTGGTTCAGTGGTAAAGAATCTGCCTGCCAAGCAGGAGATACAGGTTCGATCCCTGGGTCAAGAAGATGCCCTGGAGAAGGGAATGGCAACCCACTCCAGTATTTTTGCTTGGAAAATCCCATGGACAGAGGAGCCTGGCGGGCTACAGTCCATGGGGTCACAAAGAGTTGGACATGACCGAGCATGCACACAATGCTATTTTATTAGTAAAACTTTATAATTTAGCTGGGAAAGGAAAACACAGGTATTACACAGTCTGAGCCAAATTATCCTAGACTGGCTATTCTCAGAGCTTGGATTTCCCAAATATTTACCCACTCTTGATTTTATGTTGCTCATTACCAACCTGTGTTTTTAGGACTTCAAAGGCCAGCTATTCCAAGGAGCAAGAAGCTAGACAGACATGAAACTTGGATGCCACGCTTAGGAACACAGAGTGCTCCTTCCTGCCTGGCCACAAAACCAAGCCTCATTTCACCTCTCCCACTTCCTGTTAATAGCAAAGGTTAGAAACAGATTCTGTTCCCAAGCACAAAAGTCAGCATGTCTTTTTTTTTTTTTATTACCAATAAAACTCTGAGCAGCACACACATGTACAAGTGTTTTAAGCTATTTGCTTATTCTCTACCTGAGTTATAAACCCTTAAGACAGACGGCAGTATAATTGTTAAATTCTACAGATTAACTTGGTTGCAATTAAAGCAACAAATTTCATAACCAATAGAATATTCTCACAGTCTTGAGCTGTTAACCTGGTGTGAACACAGATTTATATCTGATAGGGACATGTATAAAAACATTAATTTGATCATCAACATTAGAGCTACTACAAGTAGAAAATGTTTCCTGAGCAGCCAAATATGAAAATTATATTTACAAAAAGGCAAAAATAAATGGCAGAAAGGTCAACTTTGGGGGGAAAAAACATTAAAGTATACAAATATATATACCTAAAATCAATAATATTCTAAGGTGGGTAATTTAACCTCAACCAGTGGAGCCATAAGTTTATCTAATATAACTTTTCTATTGAACATACCATTACTATTATGGTTTTTTCATTGCAAAATCCTCTATTTCATCCCAACCAAATCCAATTTCCACTCAGCTTAAACATCTCCCATGATCAGAAGAGTATTTATTTTTGTTCCTAGATTCTACTACTTGGGATGATACCCTCATATATATGCCCTTCCCCTATTCCTATTAGAGTCCAAATGTTTGTTAGATTGAGGACATGTGCATGAAGGATGAGAAATTCATGCTTTTATTGCCTGATAACTTATCTGGAGTCTGATAGCAATGTGGAATGACTAAACCTTAACTCAGAAATATCCAGAATATCTTTTATTTCTAAAGATAAACCTGAAGTGCATCCAGCATGGGGACTAGATTTAGTACCAGGGCAGCCAATTCTCAAGGACTCTGCTCCATACAACAGTGAAAAGTGGAACTTGTGCTATGAACTTGGCAATGCTTGTGAAATCTCCTGTAAAGGAGCCTTCATCTGGGGTCTTGCTGGCCACTGGGATATAAGACAAATTGTCTTGAATGCTCCCAAATCCCAGTCAGTGAGGGTTCCTGACTTGACCTTAACTCTTGGCCAAAATTCCAGCTCCTTGTAATCATCAGTTGTTTTCCATCTTCTTAGATGCTAGTTTATTCCAGAGTGGCTTCTACCCTACATCATGTCAACTTCAGCATAAAGCTCAGATCATGCTCGCACGTTAAAAATAATGTAAAACTTGCAAGCAATCATGCATGAATTTATGAGACTTGATTGAGTTTGTAGGATGGAGACATGGGGGATTTATGCATTGAGGTTTACTGCCAACTCCTGGTTCTTCTACTTTCTTCTTCTCTTACCCTTTGGTATGTTGCCAAGAAGATTCTAAAATAGTCTGTCTCTATCACCAAGTATTTCCTCACCTCTTTGAATCCTTGGCTCCATCTGACACCCAAGCCCTTGGGAATGGTAGGATGAGGAAAGAGTGTTATTTTCTCCATAGCTGCGACAATATCTAAATATTTGTTCATACTTCTTTTCAAGGAGAAATGTTGGTGACAGTTGTAAAGTTGGCACAATATTCTTCACCTGATTTTTAATTAACTTCCTAAAACTACCTTCATGCCACTATCTTTCTTCATTAATATTAAAATTAACCAGAGGGTTGACATTTAATTTCAAAGAAATTACTAATTAAATATGATATTCAGGATATAATCATAAAAATAAAAAAGTAAAAAATAAAAAAACTTTTATTTTTTTAAATAAAATAAAAATATAAAAAATAAAAAACTTTTCATATTTCATCACAAAAATGAAACAGAACATACAACTTAAACTTTTGTTAAATCTGACATTTTGAAAGTGCATCCTTGTTACCAAATAAAAACGTTTTACTTGCTATTAATAGAAAAACAGTGAAAAAAGTCACCTTCAGTGGATAACTCTTTCCTCTCAATAGTAAGCCCAAAGGAGATGTCACACAGTATTTTAAAAACCACTGCCTCAGGATTTTTAAAAGAAAAATTCTTCCAATTTTTAATGTTATACTATAAACCCTTACTTTAAAATGCAGATTACTTCATTTCTTTAATTCAGAATCCCATACATAAAACCGTATCTGGAAGAAATAATCAGAAAAGCAAACTAGGATTTACACAAATATTTACCTCAGTATTACTTACATGGACAACATCTAGAGATAATCGACCAGACCAACAAGATAAAAATGCTTAAATAAAATATGACATACTCATACATTGACTATTAAAAAGTATACAAGTGATAAGAATGATGCAAAGTAATACAATTATAACAGTGATAAAGTAGTCATACTTTTAATGTTGTAGAAAAGAAAATACCATTAATTAAAAAATATAGAAAACCAATCAATAAACCAATCAATAAAAACAGTGTAATCCTAATTATATAGCTATGAAAACACTGGAAAAAGTAATGGGAGGAATTGATAAAATATCATTGATAATATTTTCTCTTTTGTTCTCTATTTCAGAAAGGATTTAAGCTAATGAATCTTATAAAAATGTAACTGTGTTAAATATTAATAAAACATAAACAAAATGAATCAGGTAAATGGACCACTAGAAAAGATGAAGAGGAGTGCCAAGGTGCTGCTCGTGGTGAGTTTGGTTCCCAAGAGTTCCATCAAGACTGGTTCACAGGACATTAAAGAGAATGGAATGATGCCATTTGCAACAACGCAGATGGACCTAGAAATTATCATGCTGAGGGACGTACCTCAGAGAGACAAGGAGAAATAACATATGACACCCTTTGTATATGGGGAAGAATGTGGGGACGAGATAGGGAGTTTGAGACCAAAATGTGCACACCTCTATATTTAAAATGGACAACTAACAAAGAAATAGTGAACAGCACATAGAATTCTGCTCAGTGTGGCAGCCTGGATGGGAGGGGAGTTTACGATACAAGTATATGTATGGCTAAGGAGAAGGAAATGGCAAGAATTCTTGCCTAGAGAATTCCGTGGACAGAGGAGCCTGGTGGGCTGCTGTCCATGGGGTCGCACAGAGTCAAAAACATGACTGAAGCAACTTAGCAGCAGCAGCAGCAGCATATGTACGGCTGAGTCCATCTGCTGTCCACCTGAAGCTATCACAACACTGTAAATCAGCTATGGTGGTTTAGTCACTAAGTCATGTCTGATTCCTTGTGATCCCATGGACTAGAGGCTGCCAGGCTCCTCTGTTCATGGAATTTTCTAGGCAAGAATACTGGAGTGGATCGCCCTTTCCTTCACCAGGGGATCTTTCCGACCCAGGGATCAAACCCAGGTCTCCTGCATTCTAGATGGAGTCTTCAAAAACTGAGCCACCAGGAATCAGCTATTCTCCAATATAAAATAACAAGTTTTAAAAAAGAAAAGTGCACAGGGCTCAGCAAAACCATAGCTGAGCACTAACAGCAGATGTAATCAGTCACTCGATACACAGTCCTCAAAGCAACTATAAGAACAGTTAACTTTTCACTTCAGTTCAGTTCAGTCGCTCAGTCGTGTCTGACTCTTTGCGACCCCATGAATCACAGCACGCCAGGCCTCCCTGTTCATCACCAACTCCCGGAGTTCACTCAAACTCATGTCCACAGAGTCGGTGATGCCATCCAGCCATCTCATTCTCTGTCGTCCCCTTCTCCTCCCGCCCCCAACCTTTCCCAGCATCAGAGTCTTTTCCAGTGAGTCAACTCGTCACGTGAGGTGGCCAAAGTATTGCAGTTTCAGCTTTAGCATCAGTCCCTCCAATGAACACCCAGGATTGATCTCCTCTAGAATGGACTGGTTGGATCTCCTTGGTAACCTTTAGTGGGTGCCCAGTCCATTCTAAAGGAGATCAATCCTGGGTGTTCATTGGAAGGACTGATGCTGAAGCGGAAACTCCAATACTTTGGCCACCTCATGCGACGAGTTGACTCACTGGAAAAGACTCTGATGCTGGGAAAGGTTGGGGGCGGGAGGAGAAGGGGACGACGGAGAATGAGATGGCTGGATGGCATCACCGACTCTGTGGACATGAGTTTGAGTGAACTCCGGGAGTTTGTGATGGACACGGAGGCCTGGCGTGCTGTGATTCATGGGGTTGCGGAGAGTCGGACACAACTGAGCGACTGAACTGACTGAACTGATTATGTGCCAAGTTTTGTGCTTAGCAATTTACACATGCAATATAAATTGTTAAATGAGGCTAAATGTTCTTAAAACAGAACATTTAACTCTCCCAGCCCCTCTAGGGTTGACATCACTTTCACCCACATTGTGCAGGAGATATTTTGAAGGGTTAAAAAAATATATGCTATTAACTTTATCAGCAACCCTTGTTAGACCTGATCTTTAGGATCAAAAAGAAATGAACATGTTAGAATGAATCTTTAGTTTCAGATGCAGCTGAAACACACACCAACAGAGTATTAATTTGTTTTAAAAAGCATGTGCGTGTGTCCCCCTAAATTTGGAGGAAAACCTGGAACTTTAGAAAAAGGTATTTAGTCTGATATTTCCGGTACATAGTAACTACTTTGTTTCTCAAATGTTTAATCCTGGGCTTCATGACCATTCAGACACAGACAGACACAGACACAGACACAGACACACACACACACACACTTAATACAAATGTGGCTTGCATGCATTGATTATTAAGTTTCTGAATTTATCTTAAATTCATTTATTATTTTATGCATTGATTTAACCATTATTGATTCTTCTCTGAATACTTAAAAATATATTAAGTAACTCTTGGAACCTCCGTCCAGAGTTCATCAGGCACTCTATCAATCAGATCTAGTCCCTTAAATCTATTTCTCACTTCCACTGCATAATCATAAGGGATTTGATTGAGGTCATATCTGAATGGTCTAGTGGTTTTCCCTACTTTCTTCAATTTAAGTCTGAACTTCGCAATAAGGAGTTCATGATCTGAGCCACAGTCAGCTCCTGGTCTTGTTTTCGCTAACTGTATACAGCTTCTCCATCTTTGGCTGCAAAGAATATAATCAATCTGATTTCGGTGTTGACCATCTGGTGATGTCCATGTGTAGAGTCTTCTCTTGTGTTGTTGGAAGAGGGTGTTTGCTATGACCAGTGCATTCTCTTGACAAAACTCTATTAGCCTTTGCCCTGCTTCATTCCGTGCGCCAAGGCCAAATTTGCCAGTTACTCCAGGTGTTTCTTGACTTCCTACTTTTGCATTCCAGTCCCCTAGAATGAAAAGGACATCTTTTTTGGGTGTTAGTTCTAAAAGGTCTTGTAGGTCTTCATAGAACCGATTAACTTCGGCTTCTTCAGCAGTACTGGTTGGGGCATAGGCCTGGATTACTGTAATATTGAATGGTTTGCCTTGGAAACGAACAGAAATCATCCTGTCATTTTTAAGATTGCATCCAAGTACTGCATTTCGGACTCTTTTGTTGACCATGATGGCTACTCCATTTCTTCTAAGGGATTCCTGCCCACAGTAGTAGATATAATGGTCATCCGAGTTAAATTCACCCATTCCAGTCCATTTTAATTCACTGATTCCTAGAATGTCGACGTTCACTCTTGCCATCTCCTGTTTGACCACTTCCAATTTGCCTTGATTCATGGACCTAACATTCCAGGTTCCTATGCAATATTGCTCTTTACAGCACCGGACCTTGTTTCTATCATTGGTCACAACCACAACTGGGTATTGGTTTTGCTTTTGCTCCATCCCTTTATTCCTTCTATAGTTATTTCTCCACTGAGCTCCAGTAACATACTGAGCACCTACCGACCTGGGGAATTCCTCATTCAGTATCCTATCATTGTTCGTGACATTGTACAGGACACAGGGACCAAGACCATCCCCATGGGAAAGAAATGCAAAAGAGCGAAATGGCTGTCTGAGGAGGCCTTACAAATAGCTGTAAAAAGAAGAGAGGCGAAAAGCAAAGGAGAAAAGGAAAGATATAAGCATCTGAATGCAGAGTTCCAAAGAATAGCAAGGAGAGATAAGAAAGCCTTCCTCAGTGATCAATGCAAAGAAATAGAGGAAAACAACAGAATAGGAAAAACAAGAGACCTCTTCAAGAAAATTAGAGATTCCAAGGGAACTTTTCATGCAAAGATGGGCTCGATAAAGGACAGAAATGGTATGGACCTAACAGAAGCAGAAGATATTAAGAAGAGGTGGCAGGAATACACAGAAGAACTGTACAAAAAAGATCTTCACGACCAAGATAGTCACGATAATGTGATCACTGACCTAGAGCCAGACATCTTGGAATGTGAAGTCAAGTGGGCCTTAGAAAGCATCACTACGAACAAAGCTAGTGGAGGTGATGGAATTCCAGTTGAGCTATTTCAAGTCTTGAAAGATGATGCTGTGAAAGTGCTGCACTCAATATGCCAGCAGATTTGGAAAACTCAGCAGTGGCCACAGGACTGGAAAAGGTCAGTCTTCATTCCAATCCCAAAGAAAGGCAATGCCAAAGAATGCTCAAACTACCGCACAATTGCACTCATCTCACACGCTAGTAAAGTCATGCTCAAAATTCTCCAAGCCAGGCTTCAGCAGTATGTAAACCGTGAACTCCCAGATGTTCAAGCAGGTTTTAGAAAAGGCAGAGGCACCAGAGATCAAATTGCCAACATCCGCTGGATCATGGAGAAAGCAAGAGAGTTTCAGAAAAACATCTATTTCTGCTTCATTGACTATGCCAAAGCCTTTGACTGTGTGGATCACAATAAACTGTGGAACATTCTGAAAGAGATGGGAATCCCAGACCACCTGACCTGCCTCTTGAGAAACCTGTATGCAGGTCAGGAAGCAACAGTTAGAACCAGTCATGGAACAACAGACTGGTTCCAAATAGGAAAAGGTGTACGTCAAGGTTGTATATTGTCACCTTGCTTATTTAACTTATATGCAGAGTACATCATGAGGAACGCTGGGCTGGAAGAAGCACAAGCTGGAATCAAGATTGCTGGGAGAAATATCAATAACCTCAGATATGCAGATGACACTACCCTTATGGCAGAAAGTGAAGAGGAACTCAAAAGCCTCTTGATGAAAGTGAAAGAGGAGAGTGAAAAGGTTGGCTTGAAGCTCAACATTCAGAAAACAAAGATCATGGCATCTGGTCCCATCACTTCATGGGAAATAGATGGAAAAACAGTGGAAACAGTGTCAGACTTTGTTTTTTTGGGCTCCAAAATCACTGCAGATGCTGATTGCAGCCATGAAATTAAAAGACGCTTGCTCCTTGGAAGGAAAGTTATGACCAACCTTGATAGTATATTAAAAAGCAGAGACATTACTTTGCCAACCAAGGTCCGTCTAGTCAAGGCAATGGTTTTTCCCGTGGTCATGTATGGATGTGAGAGTTGGACTGTGAAGAAAGCTGATCGCCGAAGAATCGATGCTTTTGAACTGTGGTGTTGGAGAAGACTCTTGAGAGTTCCTTATACTGCAAGGAGATCCAACCAGTCCATTCTAAAGGAGATCAATCCTGGATGTTCATTGGAGGGACTGATGCTAAAGCTGAAACTCCAATACTTTGGCCACCTCATGAGACGAGCTGACTCACTGGAAAAGACTCTGATGCTGGGAAAGGTTGGGGGCGGGAGGAGAAGGGGACGACGGAGAATGAGATGGCTGGATGGCATCACCGACTCTGTGGACATGAGTTTGAGTGTACTCCGGGAGTTGGTGATGGACAGGGAGGCCTGGCGTGCTGTGATTCATGGGGTCGCGGAGAGTCGGACACGACTGAGCGACTGAACTGAACTGAACTGAACTCTTGGAAATAAGGATAATAGATACAACTTCTGAGAAAGGAACTCAATTTAGTTATCAATATTCTCCATAGGAAAATGAACCTAATGACAGGGTTTGTAAATACATACTATATATAATAAATAAATAATATATATACGTGTGTGTGTGTGTATATATATAATTTAGATCACTTATTATCACATCCTGAAATTCAAAGAAGCTGATGCTCACAATAAGACCATCAGTCTGCTTCAAGTTCCTCATTTTTTCTTGGTCCACCCACAATTAAATATACATTCAAGGGTCAACTTGGGAAATGTTTATGCAACTAAAACTCAGACTGTGCTTTGGATATCACTGAGCCAGGGATACACACCTTAGATCAGCAACTGTGGTTTTATATTTCTTTTTCTTTTACTGGAGTATACATGATTCACGATGTTGTTTTAGTTTCAGGTTTATAGCAAAGTAAATCAGTTGTAAAGATACATATATGCACCCTTTTAGATTCTTTTCTCATCAAGTCCATTACAGAGTACTGAGTTCCCTGTGCTATACAGTAGTTTCTAAGTTATATTAGTTAACTTTTTCTTATTTATCTATTTTACATATAGTAGAATATATATGTCAATCCCAATCACCTAATTTATCCCTTGCCATACTTAACCCCTGGTCACCATAAGTCTGTTTTCTATATCTGTAACTCTATTTCTGCTTTGTAGATTGCAGCACTATTTAAATAGCCAGGACATGGAAGCTACCTAAATGTCCATCAACAGAGGAATGG
The DNA here is from genome assembly GCF_049115385.1 of Moschus berezovskii. NCBI lineage: Eukaryota > Metazoa > Chordata > Mammalia > Artiodactyla > Moschidae > Moschus > Moschus berezovskii. Next base: position 94,400,897 of record NC_142465.1, read on the forward strand.
ATAAAGAAAATGTGGTATATATATATGATAGAATATTACTCAGCCATAAAAAAAAAGATTGCCATTTGTAGCAACATGGATAGAAATAGAGATTATCAGAATAAGTAAGTCAGAAAGACAAATATCATATGATATCATTTATATGCAGAATCCTAAGAAAGGATACAAATGAATTCATCTATATTCTAAATGAATTAGTGATAGGGCCCATTGTATACTGCTTTGAAATCTGCCAAAATGAGCCCTTTTGGATCAACATTTCCAAGGCAAGTAATTACCGCTTCCATTAATACAAGAGGAGGTTAAAACCCACAGATAGTAAATATTACATCCACAAGTCAGTATGGATCTGGGTCTGGACTAAACCCTACTCTGTCTAACACTGAAACACTTGCTACCTCTGTGTCCCCACCTCTCTTCTCATCTCATGAGCTTCATTCACAATCATTTTACAGAACCTCAGAGTCATGCATTTGTCAACATGTTTCCGAGGAATGAGGAATTCGGTAAGGAGGATGAAGGCTTACTTAGAGTGAACTCAATACTTCATCATAAAAAGATCACCCTGTTTGGGGGTAAAATAAGCATAATCACCCCTATGGGAAACCTGATGGATTGTAACTTGGCCATAATTACAATTCAAACACGTGTTCCAAATGTCAAAATAAGGATCAAAGCCAAACAAGAGCCAAAAAAGGAGCATGAGAAAGTCTGTGGGTTGGGGTAAGGGTTAGGGAAACAACTGCTGTGGGCATGATACAAAAGGGGAAAATAGCAAGAGAGAAACTAGAAATAAATAGAACGTAACTATCTTTATATTCTGTGGTTTAAAAAGAACTTCTTTAAAAAAAAAAAAGATATTTTGGAGGGTTAAAAAAATATGCTATTACCCTTATCAGTAATCCTGTAAGGTTTGATGTTCAGGATTCAAAAGTAATGGGTTTTTTTATAGTCAGAATTTCATTACGTTTGACATACATTTATACAAGGTTTATATTTGCTTATGAGACACATTCTTTTTTAAGTCAGCCTTTTTAAAAAGAACAATTGCTGCCCTGAGTTCAAACCATGAGAAAAGATACCCACTGGAAACAGAATAGTAGCTTAATTGTGTTTCTACAACCTACAATTATCTATACTTGGGATCAAGACCATCCCCAAGAAAAAGAAATGCAAAAGGCCAAATGGCTGTCTGAGGAGGCCTTACAAATAACTGTGAAAAGAAAAGAAGCAAAAGGCAAAGGAGAAAAGGAAAGGTATACCCATTTGAATGCAGAGTTTCAAAGACTAGCAAAGAGAAATAAGAAAGTCTTCCTCAGTGATTAATGCAAAGAAATAGAGGAAAACAATAGAATGAGAAAGACTAGAGACCTCTTCAAGAAAATTAGAGATACCAAGGGAACATTTCATGCAAAGATGGGCTCAATAAAGGACAGAAATGGTATGGACCTAACAGAAGCAGAAGATATTAAAAAGTGGCAAGAATACACAGAACTATACAAAAAAGATCTTCATGACCCAGATAATCATGATGCTGTAATCAGTCACCTAGAGCCCGACATCCTGGAATGCAAAGTCAAGTGGGCCTTAGGAAGTATCACTACGAACAAAGCTAGTGGATGTGATGGAATTCTAGTTGAGCTATTTCAAATCCTAAGAGATGATGCTGTGAAAGTGCTGCACTCAATATGCCAACAAATTTGGAAATCTCAGCAGTGGCCACAGGACTGGAAAAGATCAGTTCTCATTACAATCGCAAAGAAAGGCAATGCCAAAGAATGCTCAAACTACCACACAATTGCACTCATCTCACACGTTAGTAAAGTAGTGCTCCAAATTCTCCAAGCCAGGCTTCAACAGTACATGAACCGTGAACTTCCAGATGTTCAAGGTGGATTTAGAAAAGGCAGAGGAAAGAGAGATCAAATTGCTAACATCCGTTGGATCACTGAAAAAGCAAGAGAGTTCCAAAAAAACATTTACTTCTGTTTCATTGACTATGCCAAACCTTTGACTGTGTGTATCACAACAAACTGTGGAAAATTCTGAAAGAGCCTACCTCTTGAGAAATCTGTATGCACATCAGGATGCAACAGTCAGACCTGGACGTGGAACAACAGACTGGTTCCAAATAGGGAAAGGAGAATGTCAAGGCTGTATACTGTCACCCTGATTATTTAACTTATATGCAGAGTACCTCATGAGAAATCCTGGGCTGGAGGAAGCACAAGATGGAATCAGGATTGCTCAGATATGCAGTAACCTCAGATATGCAGATGACACCACCCTCATGGCAGAAAGCAAAGACCTAAAGAGCCTCTTGATGAAAGTGAAAGAGGAGAGTGAAAAAGTTGGCATAAAATTCAACATTATAAAAACTAAGATCATGGCATCTGGTCCCATTATATCATGGAATATAGGTGGAAACAGTGGCAGACTTCATTTTTGGGGGCTCCAAAATCACTGCAGATGGTGACTGCAGCCATGAAATTAAAAGATGCTTGCTCCTTAGAAGGAAAGTTATGACCAACCTAGACTGCATATTAAAAAGCAGAGACATTGCTTTGCCAACAAAGGTCAATCTAGTCAAAGCTATGGTTTTTCCAGTAGCCATGTATGGATATGAGAGTTGGACTATAAAGAAAGCCAAGCGCCAAAGAATTGATGCTTTTGAACCGTGCTGTTTGAGAAGATGCTTGAGAGTCCCTCGGACTGCAAGGAGATCCAACCAGTCCATCCTAAAGGAAATCAGTCCTGAATATTCATTGCAAGGACTGTTGCTGAAGCTGAAACTCCAATACTTTGGCCACCTGATGCGAAGAACTGACTCATTTGAAAAGACCCTGATGCTGGGAAAGATTGAAGGTGGTGGGAGAAAGGGATGACAGACGATGAGATGGTTAGATAACACCAACTCAATGGACATGAGCTTGAGTAAACTCCAGGAGTTGGTAATGGACAGGGAGGCCTGGAGTCCTGTAGTCCATGGGGTTGTAAAGAGTCAGACAGGACTGAGCCATTGAACTGAACTGATCCCAAAGAAAAAAGATTAGTAAGTGAATCACTATCCTTTAATAATGTACAGTGTCTGAAATCTGTATGATTTATTCAGTCAGCAAATATTACCTATTTTTTGCCAGGCACTGTATTTCTCTAGATTCAGTGAATAAAAATCCACATACAGTCCAAACCAATAAGACTTATGAAAGCAAGTACCCGATAAACTTCTAAACTCATAGAAAAATCAAGCTGAGAAACCAGGGAGAATAATCTAGAAGCAAAGTCCAGGGGATTATTCCATTTTTTTTTTTTTTTTTGTAAGCAGGGACACTGTATATACTTAAACAAATTTGATTACTTGAGAAAGATCTTAATTTTTTCTGCCACAAAGGGTGTTAAGTATAAACATATGCAAGAAATTGTTACACTCTTACAATATATAATTCAGTACAGACAAAACACCAACTTGAGGCTGAATTGGATTTTAAAAACCTACACTAAAAGGCAAACTTGAGACTTTTAGGCCGGGACTTACAGAAACTATATCACTAAGGTTTAAAGGACCTCTTGAATCACCTTTATTTTGACTATATTGGAAGATGTCCAAGTCATTTCCAGTCACGTGGTTTTAAATCTATACTTACTGTCCTAAATGCACCTCTACTTTCTTTCTAGATATCAGTGTTTTCCAGAGTACTTCTTTTCTACAGACTTCCAAGAAACTGTGTCCACTTTCATGGCCTTACTGGCCATCTTTAGAAAGATGATTCCAAAATCTGTTCCCTAGTCCAACTTCAGTGTATCTTCCACAGCAAACATCCCAATTATTTTCTGAACCTTTACTCAGTATCATAGAAATGTAGTTTTATGTGCATATAGTTGATGGTTCAGCATAGGGGGCTAGGGGTATTGCCCCATGCAGTCAAATATCAGTGATCCCTATTTCAAAAAACAAAGAAACTGATAAATGAATCAAAGGCAGGAAGCTCAAACAATTTGGACAGCCTTACACTCTGGTTCTTTGGATCCCACATATTGTGATATCTTATAAAACACAAACTTTCCCCCACACTTAAATGTTCTGTGAAATGAAAACGCAGACATTTATTGAAAAAAATCTGAGTATAAGTGAACCCGCACCATTCAGACCTATGTTGTTATAAGGTCAACTGTATACACCTTCAGTAATTTTGGTGGGTTACCAGGTATCCATGCAGCACTGGTTATTCTGACTTTGGGGTTGCTGCCGTCAGTCCAGATTTCCCCATGTGTTACTCTTAAACCAGGAGCTGTCTCAGGTCAGAACACTTCTTGCACAAGATACAGTTACTATAATGAAGGTGTTGGATCTAGGCTGTGGTTTGTGCTACAAGATGAACAAATTAGCTCCCAGTGACTCCTCTTGTGTTCCCGTTAATAAAGCATCTACAAATGAGGATGCCTGTGGCAGGTGTGAAAACAAAACCAAATTCAAAATAGAAACAGCATACTGAATCTACAGTATCTACCCTACCCTGTCCTCCTGGACTACATTTCTGGGCCTTGTTGTATACCTCGTTCCTTCACATCAGTAATGAGACCAATTCCTTGGGCTATAAATTCTGAAATATATTCCCTTTGGACAAGAAATGCTGGAAATGCATGCTCATCTGTAATAAACTGGATTTTCAATATTCAGGTTTCATTGACATTTTTACACATGGCAGAATATCTTACATACTATGTTAGGCAGGGCAGGAATCAGTGTCCCGATCAGAACAGATCAGGAAACCAAGGTAAAGAGAAGTTAAGAAACTGCCCAAGGGTTCAGCTTGGTTGTTTTGTGACTTTCACACCTGTACCCTCTACAAAGCCACAGTGTCTTCCTCTCACTGTAATATTCAGACCTGCATCCCAGATGACCTGGTATTATTTTCTGATCAGTTCCCAAGTATAAGAACTAGAAAACCTTATAGTGAGTGTTTAATGTGAACAAAGCTGAAATGAAATAAAGGAACCCTATATTCATAAAAATATATTTTTAATACAGTAATACCCTACATAAAGTAATCCCCAATGGAACTCTTGGAATGAGCTCCAAGAGTACATTCTTAAGTGCAATTTGTAAGTCCAACAAAGTTAGCCAAGGTACCCAACTAACACAATCAGCTATATAGTACTGTCCTGTAATAGGTTTATAGTGCTTTTCACACAAATAATACATAAAAAACAAACACAAAAAATAAAGAACACATTTTAAATCTCACAGTACAGTACCTTGAAAAGTATAGTAGTAGAGTACAGCAGCTGGGCAAGTTTGAACTTGAAGTTTCCTATGTAGGGAAGTTACTGTTACACACTAAAAGACACTTTCTCAAAGATTCCACCAATCCCGTACACAAAATATAATTCCCTTGCTGTTCTCTCCCACAGCAATCAGTATTCTACATACCTTTAAGCACATTCACAGGAGCCTGGTGGGCTACAGACCATGAGGTCTCAAAGAGTCAGACACAACTGAGCAACTTTCACTTCACTTCAGACTATAAAATCCATAAGGGCAACATGGTGTTACTTGATCATTTTTATCCCTAGCACAAGATGTAACCGGTGAGTCAATGCATTGTTACTGAAGTGAATTGTGCCATATATGCTTGATGTCACATATACAGAAAGAGCTAATATGCCTACAGACTTTAAAAATGTACTCCCTCACTCTAATTACAGTATTTGATCTTTACAGCTAGTATGATGTTGTTTAATATTAACAAAAAGAAGGGAAATGAAGGCCAAAGTGATAAATCTCTCTCTCCTGAGTTGGAGGAAAAAGATGGGTAACACTCCTCCTTACTAAACAATGCCCTTAAGTTTAAGCTTCAGAAAAGTACTAGAAGAGTTCAGAAAGACAGAGCAGTCCAAAATAAACAAACAAGAATTAAACAAGATTCTTTACACAACACCCCATTTATCTACAAAGAAGGTCTAAGCTCTAATAGCATTTACAGTCGATATCCTAGGGCCAACATCAGAGTTCAGGTGGGGGTTTGTTTGTTTGTTCCCTTTCTTGGATATGCATCTAATGATAAATCACCTGCAGATATATCAAACGCTTCTCATCTTGGAACAATGTGGGCTAAACATAGCTTAAATCAAATGATTCCCTTGTAGGTTTCTCAGGGGAGAAAAAAGAACACTAATTATTGTCTTAGATGTTTCCACACTTAAAAGTACTTGCAAGTAAATTAAGTGTGGGTGGTTTAGAAACAACAGTGAAATAGAAAATGAAAGCTTTTATGGAGTGCGTATAATGTATTCTTTTACTGCACTATTAACATGAAAACGCCACTAACACAACAAATATTTATTGCCCAGTTAATGCATGTTTGCATTCTGGTTGCTAGTGAGAAGCTAGGAACAAGCATCAAGCTTCAAAAAACTGAAATCTAGTTAGCAAACTACTAACCGGTACAACATAATCTATAGTAAATGTGTGTAAGCATAAGCCTGTAATTAAATGAATTGTAAACAGGGCTAGAACAGTTGTGAAGTTTTCATGAAGAAGGGGAGCTATACAGAATATATGATATTTGGACAGGTCATGAAAGTAAACTGAAATTTTCATCTGACAGGAATTAAAGGCAAAAAAGAAGAGACGAATATAAACACTGAATTCTGCAGAGAAAGTTAAATGACTCCCTGATGGAAATGAAGGTCCTTGGCGAATAACAGTGGTACATAAATTAAAGCACAGGGTAATGAGATCATTAAAAGCACAGAATCGTACCAGATCAGGAAGGACTCAAAAATTAAGCAGAAGGGGCTAGACTGGATGAGGAGTATAAGGAGGAAAAGTGTAAGGCTTTTAGCAAGAAGGGGCTATTTCGGACCTCTGGGTTGTAGCAACCATCCACGCAACTCCATGCATGGTGATCCTGTGGTCAGAACCAGATGAAAGCCGTGTTTGTAAAGATGACTCTGACATCACAGGTGATAGCTGCAAGCAAGCAGAGGATCACCAGAGATTTGTTAAGGCATCATGTCAGGAACTCAACTGAAGTGATAAAGACTTTTTATCTTTGTCTTCAAAGACTGTCAAAGAGGAAAGAAGAAAGATTAAATCAAAATATAATGTCAGCAAAAGAAATGCCAAACTTCTGACACATTCTGCAACATGGATGAAGGGAGGACATCATGCTAAATGAAATAAGCCAGTCACAAAAAGACAAATACAAATACTGTTATGAATCCACTTATATGAGATATCTAGGGTAGTCAAATTCATAGACCCAGCAAGTATTACAGATCATGGTTACAGGGACTAGGGGAGGAGAAGGCACAGGTTTATTGCTTAATGGGTACTGCTTCAGTTTTTCAAATGAAAAAAAAGTTCTGCAGATTGGACTGGTGAGGGTTGTCCAACAATGTGAACACGTTTAATATCATTAAGTTATTCACTTAAAAATGGTCAAGGTAGTAAAATTCTATGTTCTGTGTATTATACAATTTAAAGAAATAATTAAAAGGAAATTCTAAAATTTGCAGTCAGATTAAGGGAAGGGAGAGAAGTCTGAATGACTCTTAGATAATTAGCTTAAAAGAGGGAGAAAAACTGAAATAAAATAAGGGGATCTATCCTGACAGAAGGAAAGGGAATCAATTGTCAAATATGTCTGATAGGAACATCTAAATAAAAATGTTTCACAGGCAGCTGGAGACAACAGATAAGCCTCTGTGGATAGAACAGGAAATATGTTGGTTTTTATTTTAGTGTCACCATGTTGCCCAGGGATGGGGGAGGGGCTTGGAGTCAATCATCAGGTTTAATTCTAAGCCCTAGATTTTCAGAGCTATTCTTAAAATGTGCTGTTATGTTCTACTTTTTAACATTTTTCTATCTCTGAATTAGGATGGTCTTACAATGAACATTGTCTTTTGATGAAAAACAGTAGTTGCAATAACAGAAACGAACTCAATATAGCTTAGGGCAGGGTTCTTCATAGACTGGGGTGGGTAAAAACACAATGCAGCCTCAGGGAAGGAGGAGAACTACAGTCAGGGAAGCCCCAAGGAGCTTCAGATTCCTCTCTTTACCCCTCCAACCAGCCCCCTCTCTGAATGTTTCATCCTTTCTGCAAATGGACTTTTCTGAGCTCCTTAGTCCTTATAGGTTTTGGAAAGGAGATTTTGCATTTTGAAAAAGACTGACTTAAATCCCATGTGGCCCCAAGACCAAATTATTGAATCAGAGGTTCATTGCCTGACTTGAGCCCAATCAGTACAGTCAAGATAATAGGGTCATGCCAAACAAGTATGGCTTCCAGAGGATGGCTACTGTTAGCACAGCCTTATGTTCCAGTAGGCATCAAGTCCCACTACATCCTAGGGAGGGGAGAGATGTTAAGGACAGCTGAATTATATGGACACCTTCAGTCAGGTGAGAAGACTTCAGAGTCCTAAGAGGCCAATGACAAGTCTTTCACTATTTATCACATAAAATAGTAAATAAATACTAAAAAATGGGGGGTCAAAGTTACAACTGAGCAGTTTTTGACTCAACATAACCATCCAATACATGTGTGTGTGTGCTCAGTCATGTCCAATTCTTTGAAACCCAATGGACTGTAGGCTGCCAGGCTCTTCTGTCCATGGGATTTTCCCAGCAAGAATACTGGAGTGGATTGCCATTTTTTGCTCCAGGAGATTTTCCCAACCCAGGGATGGAACCATGGGTACCATTGTCTCCTGCATTGTAGGTAGATTCTCTACTGCTGAGCTACTGGGGAAACCCAACCATACTATAGTAATGTTTCATTAAATGTTTTGTATAAGACACGGTCTGTGTTCTCACTTAGCAAACATGCAGACCTGGGATTTAATTTTTCATTTAATGGATGGAAAGCCAAAGCTAAGAAATTCACTAACTTGTCCACAATTTGCACCAATGTTCCTTTGGATTCAAAGCCCTTCTTTTTCTTTTCTTCTCCAACTTTACAAGCATTATGCTTAGAAATAAAAATGGTATATATTTAAGGTATACAACATCATATTTTTATATATGTGTACATTTTGAAATGATTTCCATTGTCAAATTAAATATCAGTCACTTACCATTTTTCCCCTTCTCTATATTACACCCATCACTTTGTATTGATTTGAACGTGGTGTGCTTTCTTTCATTCAAGTTATTCAAGCAGTAGCTAAATAAACACATGTCACAAAATACTACATGAATAATAAATATTTTGGGTGAGAAACTTATCTGGCCTCTCTGATTATTTCCAACTATAATAATTCATAAGTTTACTATTGTGGATTCAGTGACCTCATTTTGAAAGCATTCATTACAAGCAAATATGAACACTTTTTCCACCTATTAAAGATTTTGCAACATCAATAATTTCTCAAAAGAAAACATATTCTATTACATTAAAATTTCTGGTAAGCATATTTTTTAAGGAAAAGAGATCTGGTTCATCTTTAAGTAAGAAAACTAGTAATAGTAAATATATACAAGTCTGACAAACAATGTTTACCGGGAAGAGTTGTAAAAGTGATCACAGTTGGTGAAATACAGAATTTTTTTAAAGTTTAACTATTTTTCACAGAATTAGAACAATGCTAAAATGTATGTGGAACCATAAAAGACTCAGAATTGTGAAAATAACCCTGTGGAAAAAGAACAAAGTGGGACAAACCCTCCCAGACTTCAGACAATGCTACAAAGCTATAATAATCAAAACAGTGTGGTACTGTCATGAAAACAGACATACGGATCAATGGAACAGAACAGAAAGCCCAGAAATAAACCCACACACCTATGGCCAATTAATCTATGAAAAAGAAGACAAGAAAATACAATGGGAAAAAGACAGTCTCTTTTGCAAGTGCTGGGAAAGTTGAACAGCTACAGGTAAATAAAGGAAGTTAGAAGACACCCTCACACCATACACAAAAATAAACTCAAAATGACTTAAAGACTTATATATAAGATATGACACCATAAAATTTCTAGATGAGATTATAGGCAAAACATTCTCTGACATAAAGTATACCAATGTTGTCTTAGGTCAGTCTCTCAAGCCACTAGAAATGAAACCAAAAATAAACAAATGGAACCTACAAACTTACATGCTTTTACATGGCAAACGAAATCAGAAACAAAACAAAAAGACAACCTACAGAATTTGAGAAAATATTTACAAACAATGCAACTGACAAGAGCTTAATTTCCAAAATATACAAACAGCTCATTAAACTCAACAAGAAAAAAACAACCACCTAATCAAAAAAAAGGGAGAAGATCCAAATATACATTTCTTAAAAAAAAAAAGACAAACAGATGACCAGCAGATATGAAAAGATGCTCAACATCATTAGTTATTAGAGAAATGTGAAGTAATAGTGGCGCAAGGAGATGCCACTTCACACCAGTCAGAATGGCCATCATTAAAAAGTCTGTAAAAACAAATGATAGAGAGGGTGTGGAGAAAAAGGAACCCTCCTACACTGTTGGTGAGAACGTAAATTGATACAGCCACTATGGAAAACAGTATGGGGAGTCCTCAAAAAACTAAAAATAGAATTACCATATGAACCAGCATTCCCACTCCTGGGCATATACCTGGACAAAAGAGCAACTTAAAGAGACACATGCATTCCTATATTCACAGGAGCACAATTCACAATAGCCAAGACATGGAAAACAACCTAAATGTACATCAACAGATGATAAAGATGTGACATGTTTATATTTATACACACACACACACACATATAAGGGAATATACACAGCCATAAATTAGAATGAAATAATGCCATTTGCAGCAACATGGATGGACCTAGAGATTATCATACTAAGTGAAGTCAGAAAGAGAAAGACAAATACTATACGATATCACTTATATGTGTAATCTAAAATATGACACAAATGAACCTATCTACAAAATAGAAACAGATTCACAGACACACAGAATAGATTTATGGTTGCTGATAGGAAGGGCATGGGGGAGGAATGAACATGGGGGAGTTTGGGGTTACCAGATGCAAGCTATTACATATAGAATAGATAAACAACAATGCTCTACTGTATAGTCTAAGAACTATATTCAATATCATGAGATAAACCATAATAGAAAAGAATATTTTTTTAAATGTGTATATAAATAGATAGATATCAATGAATCACCTTGCTGTTCAACAGAAATTAACACAACATTGTAAATCAACTAAACTTCAATAACAAAGGTACAAACTATTCAAGGCAGAATGTTGTTTGTGGCTTCAAGCTGGGTCTTTGACTTTTAACAGCCATCTAGACTTCAAATGATCCAGTAAATAGTACTTTAAAGCTTCGGTTTTCAGATGCATCAGTCCAAGAATCTAGGGTACAGTAGGAGGAATTCAGGTAGGGATGATGAGAAAAATCTGGCCCCCATATACTTTAGTGGTTGGATCTGGTTGGTTTGTTTTAATCTATCATTCATTGAATTTGCACAGGATTTCATAAGAAACAAATGTTCCATTTCCAAGAGGAAAAAAGGAGGGGAAGTGGGGAGGGAGAAGAGGCAAGAGAGAAGGGAAAAAGAGAAGGAAGAAAAGGGGAAGGAATAAAAATAGTATCCCTTTTTAAGAGCCTCCCAGAGCCTTTACTCTCAATGGATTCATCACTCCATTTTGAGAAACTATGCAGTAGAAATAACATATGTACCCATATTATGATAGATTTTAACTTTATTGTGGCATTTAGAAAAGACTTTTCTAAATGTAGAATTAGAAATTATTTAATGAAATGAATACTGTAAAAAGAGAAATAATGGCAATAAATTATATAATCATTCAGGACTTATATATTTTCCTTTAAATCTCAGTTATATAGACTAAAAATATATTTCAGAAAAACTCCAAATAATGGAAAAATAGAAACAGATGTTGTATTAAAATAATTACTTGTAAAAAAATATACTATTTACTTGTAATTCCATTTAAATCTTTGAAATAAGAAAAATGACCCATATGAAATTTTTTAATAAAATCTATCTGCAAATTAAAATCAGCTTGAGTCAATTTTCCACAAAGGAAAAAACTGATGCCTTTAATAATGAATATTTTCTCACATCTATAGAGCCAAACAACAGTGTAAACAACAGAGTAATATATCATCATTATAATATAAATTTTTAACTATAATTTCAGTTTTCACTTAAGATATATAAGTGGTATATCAGTATTTTATAAAGGTAGACAGATACACATTTAGTTTTTTAAATTTAATCCCTACTTTTATAGATTTCTAAGATACTTCTATATATGCTATTTTTCCAATAAAGTTTTACTCAGAAGAAAATACATCTGGCTACACTTCAGTACCAGAGAAGTCAGAAACGTAATGAAATTCCACAAAAAACAAAAATATTTTTGTGTTCACTAGTTGTTTTTCTTCATGTAGTTACTAAGAAGACAGACACGATGCTAGACACATGGATATTAAGTGGAAGCAATCTTTAAACAGCTATAATTTTACAAAAATGCAAACTCAAAACTTAAGTACTCCAAAAGCAATTAAAAATTTAATTCCAAGCAACAGAATCTTTGAGTTGTAAGGAATTATGAAGCAGAGGAATATCTTCCCATGTGTATCCAATCTAATAAATTCAGCCCAATAACACTGCCAATCCCTTTCTTTATTTGGTAATCTTGATACCTAGGTACATGACATAATAATAGACCTCATCTTGCTAGATTTAGAGACACTACATTTGTAGACTGAGAATACCTACTTTCTTTACAGACTAAGAATACAAACTATCTCCTGACTCCATTGCCAGTCTAAAAATTCAACTATCTTAATTGGAATACAATTAGTTGCCAAAGACAGTGTTCAGAGAATACCTATTCTAAACCCATGCATGAATCCTAAGTCACATCAGTCATGTCTGACTCTGTGACCCCACGGGCTACAGCCCACCAGGCTCCTCTGTCCATGGGATTCTCCAGGCAGGAGTACTGGAATGGGTTGCCATACCAAGGAACCTTCCCAACCCAGGGATCAAACCCATGTCTCTTACATCTCCAGGATTGGCAAACAGGTTCTTTACCACTGGCGCCACCATGGACCAATTTAAAAAATAAATAAATAAAGGGAAACATTAAGTGCCTGCTAGATGCCTAGCACTCTAGTACATACTGTAAGCAAATTATCTTAAAATTAAGTAATAACCTTATCAGATATGGGTTATCTCCAAATGCTGAAGGAAAAGGCTCTGAGTTGCTAATTAATTTCCCCTAAATCATAAAGCTAATCAACAACTGCCTTGACCCCAAAGTTATGCCATCATAACTCCTAATGCTAGTAAGGCAGAGAAGATGCTTAAGATAGCATGTCTATGACGAGGGCAGAGAAATAAGGCCACACAAGAGTAAGGAAACGTTCGACTGTAAGGGACTAGGAAGAGGAGTTTAAGTCAATGAGAATGAGCTGCATAGGTTCAGAAGGTTTTGTGAAAGAGGTGGGTCTGCAAATAGGGCATGAAGGATGAATGGGCTTTCAGTAAGTGCAGGTGAGAAATTAGGTCATCCGGAGGACTGGCAGAGGATAAAGGTGGGAAGGAAGCTGGTGGGCTCCCAGGAAATGGGGTGGACATTGATAACAGTACACACAAATAGTCCCCAGAAGTAGACTCTCGTGTAATGGAATCATCCAAAACACTGTAACAAAGATGGAGAGAAAATTCCTGCAGGAGAAGGGAAGGATTAACAAGAAGTCATGATTTAAGTAGCCTGGATCACACTTCCTATTTCTTCTCCTCCATGTTCTCTAGAACTTCTCTCCTCATCCCAGATTCAAAGCTTTACACAGAAAACCTGATAGTGCATTCATTCTCTGAATAAAAGCTTGTCAGAATAACAAACGGAGAAGGCAATGGCAAGCCACTCCAGTACTCGTGCCTAGAAAATCCCATGGATGGAGCAGCCTGGTAGGTTGCAGTCCGTGGGGTCGCTAAGGGTCGGACACGACTGAGCGACTTCACTTTCACTTTTGGAGAAGGAAATGGCAACTCACTCCAGTGTTATTGCCTGGAGAATCCCAGGGACAGCGGAGCCTGGTCGGCTGCCATCTATGGGGTCGCACAGAGTCAGGACACGACTGAAGCGACTTAGCAGCAGTAGCAGCAGCAGAATAACAAATGTTAAGGAAAGAGATAAAGTACCAGAAAACCTTAGCACTTCGTAGTCAGGCACTAATCAATAGACAACCACATAGTCTTCAGAAAGGATTTTGTGCTAGTTCCTAACACCCACCACGAAACCCAAAAAATGTATAAGCTACACAGACATGGATGAGCAATGATGTTTGGCAAGTAGCCAACAATTCAAGGAACATGAATCATGCCTCTTAAGGAAAATATTTTAGATATACACAAACATGGTGACCTGAAGTTGATAGGTCAAAGAATATGCATTTGTCTACTGGTTCAGTTCAGTTCAGTTCAGTCGCTCGGTCGTGTCCGACTCTCCGCGACCCCATGAATCACAGCACGCCAGGCCTCCCTGTCCATCACCAACTCCCGGAGTTCACTCAAACTCATGTCCACAGCATCGGTGATGCCATCTTTCCACCCAAGAAATACTAGTGAAGGCAAATTACCATTTCTCTATAAGAGAAAGAGTACATTTCAATACATTTATTTTGTAACCAATAAATCAATAAAATTATGTAATGAGTGTCTATACTGTATATAGTAACTTACTAGGCTCAATTTAGGATAAAGAAAAAAAAAAAAGATGTGGTTCCTACCTCAAGGAAACTACAGTATTATATTTTTAACTTGGAAGTTACCCAACTTGTCTCCTTACTTTTCTATACCTACAATTATATGGCTTCCTACATAAATGTGATTTTATTAAGTCCAGAATTCAATTAGTTTTAAGCAGGATGAAGCTCCAGAAATATAATTAAGTCACTTTTGCCAAAATGTAACTCAGTAAAAGAGAGTGGGTGGAGAAGGCAATGGCACCCCACTCCAGTACTCTTGCCTGGAAAATCCCATGGACGGTGGAGCCTGGTAGGCTGCAGTTCATGGGGTTGCCAAGAGTCAAACACAACTGAGTGACTTCACTTTCACTTTTCACTTTCATGCATTGGAGAAGGAAATGGCAACCCACTCCAGTGTTCTTGCCTGGAGAATCTCAGGGACGGTGGAGCCTGGTGGGCTGCCGTCTGTGGGGTTGCACAGAGTCAGACATGGCTGAAGTGACTTAGCAGCAGCAGCAAAAGAGAGCAGGAGATATTTCCCTTCTGAAACAAAGTAATAAACCAAATGAAATTATTAAAGAAACAAAAAATGTTACTCAATTATCAATGGTGTTTAAGAAAATAACACATATTCCTACTAACAGAACATATGATTTCTCTGTTTTACTTTCTCCTCAAGTTCTACCAAGTTTTAGAATGCTCCAAAGCTACCCTACATTTTTCTGTCTCTTATTTTTTTCAAGAATCCAGTCAAATGATGTCATGTTAGATATGCAAACCCACCTGCCAAAAAGAGAAATTCCAGGAAAAGTCTTTCAAAGGAAATGATTCATTAGGGAGTTCAAGGAGAAAACTAAATATTGAACTTTGACTAAATTATTAAGTTTCAGAGTTAGAAAATTAAGAAATTAGAGTGCCTACCACATATACAGTGTCTCTCTTGAAATAGTAATATATACCCGTAAATAGTTACATATAAATATATGTTAGTCGCTCAGTCACATGTGACTCTTTGTGACCCCATGAACTGGAGCCCACCGGGCTCCTCTGTCCATGGAATTCTCCAAGCAAGAATACTGGAGTGGATTGCCATACCTTCTCTCAGGCATCTTCCCAACCCAGGTCTCCTGCATTTCAGGCAGATTCTTTACTATCTGAGCCACCAGCCTACATGGACATGTATAGATAATTGAAATTAAATTCCTGATTCTCCAAAAAATGTAAATAAAAATTTATTAGAGCTGATCATCCTCACCTTTCTTTGTTATGTAAAGCTCAGATTTGAAATAGCCTTGAGAAAAAAACAAGTGATATTATTTTTTAGTGTTATTTAGATTTCCATACTTCTAATCTCCTTCTTTATCACAGAATTATCATTTTGAGCATTCTGTTAAGTGTCTTCTTTTCCTTCAGGAAGCAACACCAACAAACTCTTTCACTCAAAACACAGTTGTAAATCCAGCTATAATGGAGACAAGGCTCCTAAATGGTAAATACAACAGTAGGCACAAATACTAAACTCTGTTCTACAAGGGAAAAATATATGGTCACCCTCAGGCCACCATCTAGAGCTCACTGAATGCAACAGTGGATAAATAAGGCCGTCAAGTTAACAAGAGTGGCTAAGTGCTCTCTCTGCAAACTTACAATCTTCCTTGCAGCAGAAACAGATATCTGCTAAGCACTTAGGAGAAACACCTCAGAGGGAGGGAACAAAAGTTTAAAGAGGCGCATATAACAATATGGAAGCCTGGAAGGTTAAGCCATTCAGTATTGAGAAAATATCTTTATAAGCATTTTAATGGTCTCTGAGGATGTTATTGTACTGCTGCGTTTTAAAATAATTCAAGTGGATAATGAAGACCTTGAGCTTGCAAGAAAAATTTTAATTAAAGTCAGTGTGCACTGGGTACACACCCACACACTACAAAAATGAAATAAATAAATTTGGTTCCCAATTTACAGCAACAATAAAAATCTATGAGATGGCATTCTTTAAGAAGAGAGAAAAATAAGACATTACTGTACAATGAGTAGGAGTTATATGTTATTTCTGTATAACCTTCCAATACATAATGCTCATTTATAAAACAATTTTTGTTTGTTTTTGGAGTTTTAAATATAATATATGTGGGCACCCAAGCTTGCATTTGTCTAAAATGTGTGCTAACCCAGAGTATCACAGGATAAAGTATTTAACTCTTGTAGCTCACAGTTAGACTTATATCAAAATAAATCAGTGCCTCTGAGTTTTAATCTTAAGACTAGGATATAGATCTATATTTTCAAAGTAGCATCTGCAAATACCTTTTATTTCAAAAAATTAAAAAAAGCAAAATCTCTAATTCAAAAGGATTTATACACCTCAATGTTCATATCAGCACCATTTACAACAGACAAGACATGGAAACAACCCGAAAGTCCATCACAGACAACCGATTTAAGAACATGTGGTATATACAAATACACACACACAGGAATACTGCTCAGTCATAAAAAAGAATGAATCGCCACTGGCAGCAACATGGATGGACCTAAAGTATATTATACTTAGTGAACTCAGAGAAAGACAAATACTATAAGATATCACTAATATGTGAACTCTAAAAGTAGTATAAATGAGCCTACACACAAAACAGAAACAGACTTGCAGACATGGAAAACAAATTTATGGTTACCAAAGGGGAGCTAGGGCTTCCCTGGTGGCTCAGAGGTTAAAGCGTCTGCCTCCAATGCGGGAGACCCGGGTTCGATCCCTGGGTTGGGAAGATCCCCTGGAGAAGGAAACGGTAACCCACTCCAGTATTCTTGCCTGGAGAATCCCATGGACGGAGAAGCCTGGTAGGCTGCAGTCCACGGGGTCGCATAGAGTCGGACACGACTGAGAGATGGAACGGAACGGAACGGAAAGGGGAGATAACGGTAGAACAGATTAGGAGTATGGGATTAATAGATACAAACCACTGTTCACACACACTGTACATAAAATAGATAAGCAACAAGGACTTATTGTATAGCATGAGGAATTACATTCAATATCTTGTAATAACCGATAATAGAATATAATCTGAAATATACATATGTATGTAAGGGAATCACTTTTTGCTGTACATCTGAAACACAATATTGTCAATCAATTATATTTCAATAAAAAAGAAACTACTTCATTTTTATAAAACTGCAGAAATAAAGAAAAAATGGAATGCCCATTACAGTTGGGAAAAAAAAAAGCCTAATTTGGAATGACTGGGTCCAAAAATTTTAATGTGCTTATAATAGAACTTATAAATCTCTATTATAAATTTCTTCCATAAATTTGAAATGACAAATTTTTTTCAAAATCACCATACTAAAAAAGAAAAATTCCAATGTCTGGGTACCATCTCAGACCCTCAGATGAGAATCTTTGGGGGTGGAGCTTGCTTAGTGAATAACTTATCTTAAATTTCCTGAAGGTGAGTCCAAGGCACAAACAGTGTCCAGAAACCCTGAATTCAGTTGCCCTGGAGGTCCTTTTAGCTCCAAACTGCTTAACTTGGGGTCCCATCTTGCCCTACTCCCTAGAACTGGCACAAAGGGCCATAGATATTTCCTGAGCCTATCTCTATAAACTTCCAAATGTTATCCATAACATGCAGATAACCACCAAATTCCACCCTATTGTTGTCAAATAAGAAAAATGTATACTTCCATAAATTTCCAAGCACTATATACACGTTATGATACTGATTCATCTGTTGGCCATCTCCATGGATCTACGATAAGCAATGTGACACACAGGCCAAGTGGACTCAATTATACCCAGACGCTCCCCCCATGCCAAGGACCCCAATCTCACTTATAAAAATATTTACAATCCAAGGTGGAAAATATAAGTGCCATTAGAAAGGAATAGGTATGGTGCCATGGAGATTCAAGGAGAAAAAACTTCCAACCAGGACTGACCAGAGAATACATCACTGAAGCAGATATAAGATGGAAAATTGTTTTATTTATATTCGTTGGAGATCAGGTTAGAGAGACAGGCATTTTGTGATAACAGGAATGGAAATAAAAATGTAGAGATCCTCCATCCATGAAACCATTGCTTGCTTAGAAAAAATAGAGATCTGCCTGCCTACAGGAAGAGAGAGAGGGAGAGAGAAAGGGAGGAAGGGAGTGTAAGATCACATAAGCTCACACTACAAGCAATTTGTGTGTTGGAGAAGATGCTTGAGAGTCCCTTGGAAAGTAAGGAAATCAAACCAATCAATTTTAAAGGAAATCAACCCTAAATATTCATTGGAAGGACTGACGCTGAAGCTGAAGCTCCAATAGCTTGGCCATCTGATGCAAAGAGCCAACTCGCTGCAAAAGACCCTGATGTTGAGAAAGACTGAGGGCAGAAGAAGGAGGAGGCAACAGAGAATGAGATGGTTGGATGGCATCACCGACAATGGACATGAGTTTAAGCACACTTCAGGAGATAGTGAAGGACAGGGAAGCCCGGCGTGCTGAACTCCATGGGGTCACAAGGAGTCAGACATGACTTAGTGACTAAACAACAAAATAAACAAATAAAATTAGTTAGAAAATTGATGTGACAAAGGAAGCAAGCAGTTTGAAAAGGCTGAAAAGTAGGAAGGGCAGATGAGAGGAGGTCATAAAACCTAAGTTAAGAGATGTTCATTTTATTTGAAAGGCAACTAAGAATTACAAACTGTTTGTTATCAAAGGGTTAACATGATTTTACATTAATAGTAGCATTCAACAAAACAACTGTCATTATTAGACTTGACCATGAAGAAGACAGTGCAATATAGTGCAAGGGGTGAATTAATATTCAGAAAGCAAGGGGTGGGAAGATCAGTTCAGAAGCTCCCACTATAGTCCATTCAAGTATGATGTGCCTATAAACTAGGATAGACAGAGTATTAAAGGAAAGGAAGGGCTGGACATAATGATTATCACTTTGAAGAAAGCTATATCCTGGAAATTCCGGTGATGCCTTTGTTGGCTATTGCAATGGAAACAGGAAGCCTTCCAAGCCAGACAGACCTGGAAGCAAGACTAGG
Source organism: Moschus berezovskii (assembly GCF_049115385.1). Lineage (NCBI taxonomy): Eukaryota > Metazoa > Chordata > Mammalia > Artiodactyla > Moschidae > Moschus > Moschus berezovskii. Next base: position 94,420,682 of record NC_142465.1, read on the forward strand.
CTCTGCATCTGATAAACAATAAAATCTTGGGTAAGTTACTTAACCTCCACAAGCTTCTGACAGGAACAATACGTTATCTCTAATGCTGTAAGGAGAATGAGTTGTGGTATCTGCAAAATGTTTAGCATATTGGGAAGGGAATTAACAATAGGGGAAAGAGCAAATCAGTAAAAGAAACAAAAATGTGGGTTAAGATATTAAATCAGGAGGGGGAACTTATGTAAACCCGGGGCAAATTCATATCAATGTATGGCAAAACCAACCAATATAA